>NC_044556.1:76916303-77234549 GCF_007565055.1 Rhinopithecus roxellana | reverse complement strand
AAATTTCAATGAGCGTAAGATAAAGTATTTGATAAATAAAGTCAGCTAGGTTAGATTTTTCCTAATGGAAGTTTAGTGTAAAACCTATGCAACTGGAGACAGAGAAACCTCCAATGTGTGAGACTGAAGGGGTCTCAGATGTGCAATTACTGAGTAGAGTCCCATCATCTTGGAAACCTTGGTGGTCTCTTCCAAACTGTCTAACTCAAATGCTAGGGACAAACCTGTAGCCTGACAAAGTTAGGTTTACTGACTGAATACAATGAAGGACAAGCACATCAGAGAAGTGTGGAGCATCTCACATAACAGAAAAAGTTACAGAATTTTGGAGAAGTGTAGTAGAACTAAGATAAATGAAGCAGTATCTTGATAGACTATAAGCACAGAACTGTGTTAAAGGGATCAATATCAGGTCTGGACTGCAGAGTGGAACTAGGGTCCTATTTCCTGGGAAAGAAGTTAGGGTAGATGCAGAATGTTATCCAAAGCTCTGAAGTTGTAAATCAAAGCTAGTTCTCTGTGTCAAAATGACTTAGATCTTCCTGACAAAGTGTGATGTTTCATTTTTACTGATATAATTCCAAACAGTAAAGTTTCTGATAGTCTCTGATTTCACAGAACCAAGTTTCTCTGTAAGAAAGCAGTAGTCACTCAAGGAAGAGGGGTTGTTATGAATCTCTAGACCTGCAGCAAGTCCTTGGAAGACAAGCAGCTGTATGTTATCCCAGCGTAAGCGATAGCAGGACCGACTTTTACTCTTTCAGTAGACCTAATATTTAGTTTCTTCAGTAGTTCATTTCCTAAGTTGTTTTGTTGTGACCTAGAACACTCCAATCAAAGGTAGCTGGAAAGGAAATCTCCCTGAAGATCGCCTTGCTTAGCACAGAACTGAACAGATACACAATTCAAATAATAGATAATACCTAAGAAGCACCTGAAAACTGCAATACCTAGTTGAAACGCTCTTAAGCAGCCTGTGACCTCTTCATCTAAAGTGTTTCAAAGACCTATAATTAAGACCATTTAGTTATTTTACAACATGGCAGTATAACTGTATAACGATTAGTTTCACTTCCTAGAATCTAGACAGCAATAATTTTTTCCCAACAAAACAAAGGGATGCCCAGTTTGACCAAAGTGGTCTTGTGCTAAAAAATAAAAGGTTTCCTCTTGGGGGCCGGGCGTGGTGGCTCAGCCTGTAATTCCAGCACTTTGGGAGGCTGAGGTGGGCAGATCATGAGGTCAGGAGATCGAGACCATCCTGGCTAACACGGTGAAACCCCGTCTCTACTAAAAATACAAAAAAATTAGCTGGGCGTGGTGGTGGGCACCTGTAGTTCCAGCTACTCAGGAGGCTGAGGCTGGAGAATGGCGTGAACCCGGGAGGCGGAGCTTGCAGTGCGCTGAGATCGTACCACTGCACTCCAGCCTGGGCTACAGAGCAAGACTCCGTCTCAAAAAATAAAATAAAATAAAATAAAAAATAAACAAATAAATCAAGGTTTCCTCCTATTGTCCACAACACGCGAGTCTCCTAGGTGCAGTCTCCAGTCTCAACAATTCAAATAGCTACTTCTAAATTTAGAGTAATACAGTCACTTTCCTTTTACAGCTAAGAATTGTTTTAAAAATGCAAATTAAACACTTTTCAGCATGCTCAATACTTTTTAAGTTCAAAGTTTCCAAAGTAACCCATTTGGCTATGCAGATTGTAAATCATACAACTCTAGAGGGACAACATTCACGTAGATTATAACAGGCGCAGTATCCCAGAGTGACACAGTATGGTGACTATTACATTTTTTGGGGAAAATAGGCCAAAAAACCCCCCAAAGCAAAAACCTTTATTCAAAATTAGCTTTATTTAACTAATGGTGTTTTTTGGGCTAGAAGAAACCAGTGAGAAAAAGCTTTGAAAATTGTAAAATGCTTTATAACTGCAAAATACTACTACTCCAATGGAGTTCAACATCTCCATTTGCATTAAGTTTTACAATAGGCATTACACCTTTTTCAAATGCAATGGTTTTTCCTTTAGTCTTTCAATATGTGGACTCACAGAAACAGATTGTTTTGTTCTTGGGACAAACCCTACTTGGTCACATATGTTTTTAATACAGTTAAGTTCTCACTTAATGTCACTGACAGGCTCTTGGAAACTGGGGCCTTAAGCGAAATGTTGCACAAGACCGTTCTTTCTCATCAACCTTGTAACAAAACATTATTCAAGAACCTGCCTACTGTATATTGTTTTGCTTAAAGTTAGAAGTTTCCAAGAGCCTACTGATGACAGTGAGTTACTGTACTCATTGGTTTCAGTCAGCTAATAATCTGTTTAGCATTTTTGCATCCATATTTTTATGTAAAATGAGTCCCTCATTTCCTTTTTGTCCTTTAGGTGGCTTTGGAATCACCTAGTCAAGGGGAAATGCCCTCATCTTTTGAAATGTATAAACTTCAAACAATGCTACCTAACATTTTCTCGGCAAAGGCTCACACTAAACATTCCACTGGTTTTTCCTCCTGTCAGGTATATCTCCCGTTAATCTCTTCACATTTTCTCCTCTTCCTCCCTAGAAAATTAGGCCTCTCCACAAAAGTTCTATTATGAACTGTAACTTGCTCCAAAGAAGACACAATGTGCTAACACCGTGACAAAGTGTACCCTGTGACAATGTCACACTGAAATGATCACGAACTGGCTTTGAGTTGTTCACAGGATTCAAATTCCTGCTTCATCTCTTAATAGTTAGGTGAACTGTGTCAGTTACTTTATTTATCCTAGCCTCAGGCCTAACATATGAAATAAGGATAACATATGCCTTGAAGAGTTGTGCCATGATTTTGAAATATGTATAAAGTATCTGGTGGAATTATTTGGCACCTAAGAGTTGCTCAGTAATTGACAATTCTATTAAGTGAGGAAGTGATTTTTTTTCAGCTCATGCTGTTAAATGTCCTCAATCACCAACCCACAACTTCAAAATCCAAAAAGTTCTGAAAATTAAGTATTTTCATAACTTACATGGTGGCAAAACATGACGACCTAAATGTGAGGCCTTTCATATCTGTGTGAAAATTCCCAAATTCACTAGTTTTTTTGAGATGGAGTTCTTGTGGCCCAGGCTCCAGTGCAATGGTGCGATCTCGGCTCACTGCAACCTCCCCCTCCCAGGTTCAAGCGATTTTCCTGCCTCAGCCTCCCAAGTAGCTGGGATTACAGGCGCCCGCCACCACGCCCGACTCATTTTGTATTTTTAGTAGAGACAGGGTTTCTCCATGTTGGTCAGGCTGGTCTCAAACTCCTCAGGTGATCCGCCCGCCTCGGCCTCCCAAAGTTCTGGAATTACAGGCGTGAGCCACCGCGCCCGGCCCTCACTACAGATATTAATGTGATTGTTTATAGGAGTAATATTCTAAACTAGTGATGGTACATTACTATACAGTACATGCATCCTATTACCTTTTTGGAATTCCAAATTTTTCAATAATTTAAAACCACATGTGGCCCCAATGGTTTCAAACTAGGAATGTGGACTTCTAATACATTCTCTGTAAAATCAAATACTGTAGGGCCGGGCGCGGTGGCTCAAGCCTGTAATCCCAGCACTTTGGGAGGCCGAGACGGGCGGATCACGAGGTCAGGAGATCGAGACCATCCTGGCTAACATGGTGAAACCCCGTCTCTACTAAAAAAATACAAAAATCTAGCCGGGCGAGGTGGCGGGCGCCTGTAGTCCCAGCTACTCAGGAGGCTGAGGCAGGAGAATGGCGGGAACCCGGGAGGCGGAGCTTGCAGTGAGCTGAGATCCGGCCACTGCACTCCAGCCCCGGCGACAGAGACTCCGTCTCCAAAAAAAAAAAAAAAAAAGATCAAATACTGTAAATACAAAGAGTAAAAAGGAGATTTATGCCATCTAAATCTGGCCTATTATCTCTACACTAACTCCTTGGGTTCAAAGTCATCACTAGTAAACTGAAGGAACTGGACTTAAGTTCTTTTTTATTTGAGACGGAGTCTCGCTCTACCGCCCAGGCTGGAGTGCAGTGGCCAGATCTCAGCTCACTGCAAGCTCCGCCTCCCGGGTTCACGCCATTCTCCTGCCTCAGCCTCTCCAGTAGCTGGGACTACAGGCGTCCGCCACCTCGCCCGGCTAGTTTTTTGTATTTTTTAGTAGAGACGGGGTTTCACGGTGTTAGCCAGGATGGTCTCGATCTCCTGACCTCGTGATCCGCCCGTCTCGGCCTCCCAAAGTGCTGGGATTACAGGCTTGAGCCACCGCGCCCGGCCAGGACTTGAGTTCTTTCTAGCTTATTTATTTTTTTAATTTAGTACTTTTAATTCTCTCTCTCAGCCTGGGCAACATGGTGAAACCCTGTCCACAAAAAACTAGCCAGGCATAGTGGGCCACACCTATAGTCCCAGCTACCGGAAAGTCTGAGGTGGGAGGATGCAGTGAGCCTGTGATCACACCACAGCACTACTGCCTGGGCGACAGTGAGACCCTGTCTCAAAAAGAAAAAAAAAAGTATCTCTGAAAATTATTTTAAATATTGAGTTGAGCAAAAATGCTCATGTTAAACATTTTGGCTGTTTTTCCTAAAATGTTTTATACAGAGAGCTAAAAATCAATGTATATAGAATGTATTCACCATTGAGGAGATACTAAATAAAAAAACTTAACCATCTTCACACTGAATACTAGGCAAGAAAGATTAGTACCATGGAAAAAAATGCTAGTTTTGTATTCGGATCTGGGCTCAAACCTTAGCTCTGCTATTATAGCGCTATAACTGTAACATATTCTTTAAGCTTGTTTTGTCATGTTACATGGTGATAAAGAAAAATACTTGTTACAGGGTTGTAGTAAGGATAAAACAAAGTGAAAACCTCTAGCACAGTTCCTGACTCTGCACTTTTTCTCAATGTTTGTTAAGTTACTCTGAAAACATTTTAAACACTGTAATTTTCAGATAATTAATTACATGTATGTTCAGCAAAAGTGAATACTTTTCTTATAAAATTAACTTCCCGGCTGGGCCGGTGCTGTAGCTCACACCTATAATCCCAGAACTTTGGCAGGCTGAGGTGGGTGGATCACTTGAGGTCAGGAGTTCGAAACCAGCCTGGCCAACATGGTGAAACCCCATCTCTCCTAAAAATAACAAAAATTAGCTGAGTGTGGTAGTGGGTGCCTGTAATCCCAGCTCCTCTGTAGGCTGAGGCAGGAGAATCACTTGAACCTGGGAGACGGAGGCTGCAGGGAGCCGAGATCGCACCATTACAGTCCAGCTTGGGCAACAAGAGGGAAATCTCATCTCAAATAAATAAATAACTCCCCCATTATTTAGGTGTTGTAAATTATGTAAGGTATCTTTGATGGCGTGTCTTTGAAGGAATTACGTCTTTTTAGAGGAAAAGTGACATGTAATTTTAAAAAGTATAGATCCAAGGTTAATAAACTCACACTTCACACACACACACACAAACTACAGAAGAGAATGAGCCAGTCTCATCTACAACCATATTAAACTTGTGTCTTTGTGTGCACATTTGATAACACATTTTGAATTATCTTGAATTTTCAAGTTTCTAGTTTTTCTCTTTAGCTGAGGACTTCTTGAAACTAACTGTTTTGGGGGACAGAATATTAATTTTTAGAATCCAGGCATGGCCCAAACAATTCTCTCTGAATAGGAAGTGAACTGGAATCCTGGCAAAGCAGTTAATTCTCAACATTACTTGTAAACATGACAAACAATAAAATAAATTTTATAACAACTTGTAAGAGCTTATGTTTTCATATCTAAATTTTCAATGGTAAGGTTCCTTACAATCTCAAGTGTTAAAAGACAAGGTATCAAGCACACTTAGATTACAAGGAGAAGCAAAAAGATTGATTTGAGCAACCTGGATCACTTTCAATAAGGGAGGAGGATCTCTGGAGAATGTAACAAAGCTGAATTTCAAGATATCTGGTTTCTAGTTTGGGCAAGTCAGTAAATCTGAGCTTTCTTTCTTACCCCTTACAAGTAACGGCATTTTCCTTCCTTCCTCACAAAGCTGACTCATGAAAGTACTTTAAAGTTAAAAATGTTATATACTATGTTCTTTAATCAGCACTAATAACATTAATATTGATCGGGCAGAAGGTACAGTGATCATGCAGGTGGGGACCAGCAGAACTGAGAGTTGGGAAATCTAGGTTCTCGGCCCAACATTTGCACCTGCTAGTTCGTGATGCAAGGCACCTCACTTATCCAGGTCCCCATTAAACTAGATTTAATAAAGTGACTTTGCCTAAACCTCTTCCTAGCTCCAAGACGAATTTTAAGGTATTAATTTGAATCCAAGGTCTAAAATATTTGAGCTCTCATTTAGAAGTCAGCCACTGCAAAGGGTAAAGACAGCAATCTTGTATGAACAAAGTTAAACATAACGTGCTAGACAGAGGTCTGTGCTAAGCCATGCAGTAGCCAATAGGTCCACCATACCACCCTTCATTTGGAAACTGATGTTAAGGTGCCACTGGTACATTTCCAAATGCTCTTAAAATGTTTAGGTTCATATTAAAATAAAAATGAAAATAAAAATGGATATTGTAAAAGGAGAACCAGAAAAGCTCCAAAATTATACACAGTCCTAAGGGCAGAAATACCCCAAAAGACTACACAGTGACAATATTTTCCAACTTTTGCTTTTTTGTTTTTAAAACAAAGCTGATGATTCTGAAATCAGGTCAAGTCTATCACTTTTTTTGTTAATGTTAAATGCACTAATACAGATTCTTCAATTATACTTCGAAACAACAGCATTTCCCTAAATCAGGACTTTTTTATTGCAAAATTTAACAAACCACCAAACTCAAGTTTAATTATTTCTGCTTTATTATTGGTCATGAATAAAGACTTCTTTTAAAAAATAATTACAAAGAGAATTTATGACTAAAATATACTCGGTAACCAACGTGCTCTGAAATTAATAATTTGAAAACGGCAAAAAAAAAAAAAAAAAAGCCCACACATATTAACTTCACTTTTCAATTAGGGGCAATAAACAAGGTCAAAATTGGTTTGAACAACATACTGAGTAAGAAAAAAGTTGTGAAGTCCCAATGCCTCCAAAAAACTGATACAATGTGCTTAATATATGTATCCCCACATGGTAACATAAAAAATCCAAGTTTTCCAGTAAAAATGTTCTGTTCATGTTCCAATACCTAAATCTGGGAAAACAAATTCAGGCAGATGAGATAAGAATGTCACCACAATAAAATAAAGTCATCAAAACTTAGTGAACTAAAGTTTAAAAGGTAGAGAAAAATAACCTAATTTGACCACACAGTAATTACTTCCAGAAGACAAAGATTCAATCCAGGTAAAATAAATCTTTATTTTATTGTATATTTTACCTGATCCTAAAGAAAATATTCTACGTGAGTTGATGAGATACATCGGTCAAGTTTTATGCCAAAAAATTATGCATACTATAACTCTGAAAGAGCTATCTAGACTCCTTACCAAAAGGCCAGCATAACTTTCAGAGTACAGATCGTGAGTTACCACAGATGCTGATTGAAACAGCGCTAACAGCAGCTCTTTCTCCTCATTCCCACCCCGTGTGTAGGAGTATGCAGTCCCATGCCACCACCAGTTGGAGGATGATTTAGTCTGGAGACAGAACGGTGTAGAACAAAACCCTTTCCGCGGTCCCAAACCTCTCTTTAGAACTCTAATTAAAGATACTTCCGTTTCTCACACAACTTGGAATGAAGAGGAAGCAACAACTGTTAAAACATTTAAAAACTAAGCCTTTATCTATTTATTTAGAAAACACACTATGCAAAGAAGCCAATTCCTTACATTAAAAATATTTATTTGCAACAGCTCTCCTTTTCAAGGCCTCAACAGATTGGACTAAACCACACCCCTCCATAAATGGCACATTCCATACAACAGCCTGGAGGATGGCATAGGACGATTCCACCGACCGCTGGGGGAATAGCAAACTTGTTGAAATTCCGAGAATGAAGTCTGATGGTTACCCGAACCTAGCCTTTTTATTACTAAAGTCACTCGGGGACAAGAGGGTTACAAAAATATCCCGAGACGCGTACGCGGGTGAGAGTGAACGAGAACCACACGGGATTTGGGCTGTGCTGTTAACCCGCACCTCCCTGAGTACGGACATTTCCCTGAGGAAGGACATTTCTAGTCGGAGAGAAAGAGCGAACTTTGGGGTTAACTCTCTCAAAACTCCGAGGTGGGGAGAGAGGCAGCAGCCCATTATTTTCCAGGATCCAGTCCCGAACTCTCACTTTTGCCCGGGGGGAAAAAAACGGGTTCCGCCCACGCTCGGCCCGATCCGGGAGGCGGGGCCTGCAGCGACCCCGAAGGACAGACGCGGGGCCGGTTGGGTGTGCTGCCCCTCCCCCTTTGCCTGGAACACCCCCGTCCGCTAGAGAAAAAGGGCTCAGGGCCCCCACCCCCGAGCCAGTCGCGGGGGGAAGGGGCAATACGGATGCCTCCGCCCATCCTCGCTGAAAGTGGGGAGTGGAGCTCCAGTCCGCCCGCCTCCCAGCGCTGGCTCCAAGGGGACGGCCCCGAGGAGGTGGGGCCTCTTGGGGGCGCTGACTTCACACCCCTCCCCCTCCGGCCGCTGGCGGTTCAGGGACACCCCGCCCGCTCCAGTGCGGTGGGTGGGGGAGGCAGCTGAGCAGACCGGAGCCCTGCAGCGGCGCGGGGCGGGGAGGGGCGCGCGCACGGGCGCGCAGCCGCCACCCCCGCGCGCCAGCAGAGCCCCCCACGCGCAAGGGTGCGCGCGGGCCCCGAAAAGGAGGAGGCCGCGCGTGGCACCCGGGATGACCGACTCTAGTCTTCTGTCCCCCACTCTTTTCACCACTCGCCCCCAGCCCCCTCCAACCCGCTCCAGGCCTCAGACTCCGCACTGACCTGACAGGCCGCGACATGTTCGCTGTCGAAACAGGACCGAGTCGAGAAGCCAAAGACCAGGACCCCCCCCACCCCGCGCGCTCGGCGCCCCACCCCCCCCAAACTTCAGCCGATGGAACCGCTGCTGCCGAACCACGAGCTGCTGGCTCCTCAAACTCCGCTGCTCTTTGGTTCAGGGCTCCTGGAACAGACGAGCCCCCCGCTCCCCGTCTCTTCAAAATGGATGAATCAAACCAGCCGAAAATGCGCCAAAGCCGCCGTGCAACCAAACCCACTAGGGTTTGTGCGCTCCTCCCCAACACGCCTGCTCATTGGAGACTTCTGCCAGATGCGCCCAGATCATTAGTCCGTTTGAATCATCACGTCTTCCAGGCCCCGCCCTGCTCTCTGACAGGCTCCACCTTCACCGTGGGGTCCTGTTAGTCAAGATGCTCTGAGAGCGCACGGCCGCAAAACAAAAATGGTCGCTGCTTAGCCCGCCCCCTGGCTTCCACTCCAGAGTTGCAGATTCGTCTGGGGTCGTATCTTAGAAAGACTAGAAAAAAAGATTTGTATAGAGTTCAGCGTTGCTCAGTGTTAGTTTAATGGTGTTTCATCTCATCTGCCTTGATAACCTAGAAAATCCTCTAATAGCAAAACCTGTGGGATAGGTAGCAGATTCGTCACTAAGGGGCTGCTACAGAATTGGAGGGAAATTCCTTAGGTTCAAAAAATTTGACCTTAAACCTGCAAGCCCCTTACCCTGGCTTCAGCATTAGCCCTCAAGGACCTAATCAAAGGACCTAATCCCTCAGGACCTGGAGTAAAGAGGCAGGATCATAATCAAGGAATATCTTCACCCCCAATTTCCATTTTCCATTCTGGACCTTGAGATCCACTTCAGGGTCATTAAAGTCCCAGTCTGGTACATTACTATTTTAAGAAAAGAGTCAGGTGTACAATAACTAAAAGCATGAGCTCAGGGGCTACAAGGTATTTCAGTTGGAATCTCAGGTCCATTACTTAATAGTGGTATAACTTTCCTTCTCTGTGCCTCAGTTTCCTCATCTGTAAAATGGGAAACAAGGGTACCTAACCGCATAGGCTTATTAGTATTAAATGAGTTGACATATCTATCAAAAGCCTTTAGGATAGTGTCTGGCTCACAGTAAGTGCTATGTAACTGTTAATTTCAAGTTTTAAAAGATGATTCCATCCCTGGGTAGAGATGGGTGGAGCTGGCCCAAGACCCTTTCAGTTCTATTGATTTACCCTTGTACTTTGAAAAGCAAAACAAAACAAAGACTCTTCGAAGTCATATAACTGAAAGTAACGCACATCATTTCACTTAAATCCGTGAGCATTTGTTGGATGCCTAACACTCTCAAAGGCAGAGCTCAGGATTCCTATGTGAATGGCTAAGACTGAGTCTGCCATCGAAAATAGACGTCAATCCCTGCCACAGTCAAACCTACCATTTTTGTTTTGTAACCATGCGCTCTCAGAGCATCTTGACTAACAGGACCCCACGGTGAAGTTGGAGCCTATCAGAGAGCAGGGCGGGGCCTGGAAGACGTGATGATTCAAACGGACTGATCTGGGCGCATCTGGCAGAAGTTTCCAATGAGTAGTCAGTTAATAACCATCTGAAGATACACTTTCCAAACAACAAAAAAACACACCACATCTGCCTCCTGAAAGTCTCCCTTTGTAAAATCTGGCTTCTCAAAAAGAAGAGAATAGCACAGTCCACTAGTGAAGTATTAAACAAGTTAATATCTTTTGTCTCTTCCATGTCATTCCACCCTCTGTCCCCCATATTTTAATTTTTTTTTTTTTTTTGAGATGGAGTGTCATTCACTGTGCTGCCCAGGCTGGATTGCAGTGGCACAATCTCTGCACACTGAAACTTCCACCTCCCGGGTTCAAGCGATTCTCCTGCCGCAGCCTCCCAATTAGCTGCAATTACAGGTGTGTGCCACGATGCCCAGCTAATTTTTGTATTTTTTTGTGAAGACGGGATTTCACCATGTTGGCCAGGCTGGTCTCGAACTCTTGACCTCGAGTGATCTGCCCGCCTCAGCCTCCCAAAGTGCTGGGATTTACAGGCGTGAGCCACCGCACCCGTCCCCCACATTTTTTTTTAAATTGTAAAAAAAAATGCATAATACATAACTTAAATGTGCCATTTTAACTGTCTCTAAGTGTACAGTTAAGTGGCATTAAGTACATTCACATTGTTATGCAACCATCACCACGATTCAACACCAGAACTTTCTCATTTTCCCAGACTGAAACTCTGTACCCATTAAACACTAACTCCCCACTTTCCCCCTTCCCCACGACCCCTGGCAGCCACCATTTTACTTTCTGTATGTATGAACCTGACTGCTCTCAGAATCTCATGTTAGTGTAATCATACAGTATTGGTCCTATTGTGATTGGCGTATTTCACTTAGCATAACGGCATCCAGGTTTATCCATGTTGTAGCAAGCGTCAAAATTTCCTTTCTCTTAAAGGTCAAATAATATTCCATTGTATGTATATACCACATTTTGGTTATCCATTCATGCATCAATGGACACTTGGGGTGCTTCCACCTTGTGGCTATCGTGAATGATGCTGCTGGGCAAGTGGGGGTACAGGTATGTTTGAGTACCTGCTTTCCTTTCTGGATATATACCCAGAAAGGAAATTGCTAGATCATACGGTGATTCTGTTTAATTTTAAAGAACTGCCATATGGATTCCCTATCAGCTGTATCATTTTACACACCTACCAGCAATGCACAAGTGTTCCAATTTCCCCATGTCCTTGTCAACATTATTATAGCCATCCTAATGAGTGTCCATATATGGTTTTTGGTTTTTTTTTTAGACAGAGTCTAGCTCTCTCACCCAGTCTGAGTGGCACGATCTTGGCTCACTGCAGCCTCCACCCCCTGGGTTCAAGCAATTCTCCTGCCTTAGCCTCCAGAGTAGTTGGGATTACAGGCATGTGCCACCACACCTGGCTTTTTGTATTTTTAGTAGAGATGGAGTTTCACTATGTTTGTCAGGCTGGTCTTGAACTCCTGACCTCAAGTGATCCCCCCACCTCAGCCTCCCAAAGTGCTGGGATTACAGGCGTGAGCCACCGTGCCCGGCTCCATATATGTTTTGACTAAGTGTATTATCATTCCTACTATTGTCAGAATGCCAGGGCAGAAACTTGGGTGACAGAGTGATCACCAAGTGGCTTTGTTGGAGGCTCTTTTATTAGGCCAAATTGTTATTATTTTAGTAAACACCATTATTTGGTATTGTGAGATGGGGCAGAATAATTCTTGTTACTCATTTATTAGGTAGTGGACAGAAATGACCATAGTCAACACTTGCAGGCAGGTGGAACGTTCGGAATAGGTCTTCAGGGTGTTGGCCTGACAGTGTAGTGCAAGGCCAATATACAAATGGCCACTGAATGAAGACTCTACCCCTTCCAAGGTCAGGCTCATATCCTACCTTTCTCTTCACTGCAGCTTCAGCTAACATCTTCCTTCCATTTGTTCATGTATTCACTTAGTATTTCAATCAACATCGTCTCTCAGGGAGGAAATAAGACTTGAATTTCGAGTTTACTTTTTAGTGGACAAGTACAGAACTATGGCCAGTAGTGCCAAAAGAATGTGGAATGCAGTCTCCAAGGTCATTTCCCTCTAACCTGTACCCTAGTGATCTGCCCTGTGTACCCTGTCTTAACCATCACCACTTTGCTGGAAACTGAAGAAGGACGCTGATCATAGGATAGGTCAGGTTTTAGAAGCACTATCTGATAACCCCGAAGGGATAATACATGTAAAAACTAGGAGAAACTATGAAAACACTCAGGCGCAGTGGTTCATGCCTGCAATCCCAGCACTTTGGGAGACCAAGGTAGGCGGATCACGAGGTCAGGAGTTCAAGACCAGCCTGGCTAACATGGTGAAATCCCGTCTCTACTAAAAATATAAAAATTAGCTGGGTGTGGTGGTGCACACCTGTAATCCCAGCTACTGGGGAGGCTGAGGCAGGAGAATGACTTGAACCCAGGAGGTGGAGGTTGCAGTGAGCCGAGATGGTGCTACTGTACTCCAGGCTGGGTGTCAGAGCAAGACTCCATCTCAAAAAAAAAAAAAAAAAAACAAAACAACAACAACAAAAAAAACTGCTCACAGCTTCCAGATGAGATGAAGAAAAGGTGCAGTAATGAGCAGTGACGACCATCAGCTCGCAGCACTGCAATGTACTTTCTGTTTCATACAGAGAGACAATGACATTCTTTACCTCCTAACTATTCCTAGGAGAATTAATCTGCTCCAACCATGACCATATAGGCATGATTTCACCAACTAGTGCCAGCCTTTCTACCCTGTATGGGTGCCAGCTCGGTATCCCTAACTGCCTAACAGGTATTTCCACTTGGATGTCCACAAGCTCAACTTATTTATCTCAAAAAAAATCATCTTTCCCACACACGTTATTTTCCTGATTCCATTCCTGTCCTCTGTATCATTTTCCCCTGTCAGTTTTATTGAGGTATAATTGACAAATAAAAATTGTATATATTTAAGTTGTACATTGTGATGTTTTGATACATTATGAAATGATTACCACCATCAAGCTAATTAACATGTCCATGGCCTCAGTTATCTTTTTTTTTGGTGTAGTGAGAATACTTAAGATCTACTCTCCTAGCAAATTTCAAGTATATAAAATATTAACTGTAGTCACCATGCTGTACATTAGGTCTCCAAAACTTGTTCAACTTATAACTGCAAGTTTGTTTGTGCCCTTTGACCATCATCTCCCCATTCTCCCCACCCTCTGACCCCTGGTAGCCATCCTCTACTCTCTTTTTCTATGAGATCCACTTTTCTGATATTCCACACACTGGATAAATGAGATCATGCAGTATTTGTCTTTCTATGCCTGGTTTATTTCACTTAGTGTAATGTCTTCCAGGTTCATCCATGTTGTTGCAAATAGCAGAATTTCCTTTAAGGCTGAATAATATTCTGTCGTGTGTATGTGTATGTATATAAACACACGTATCACATTTTCTTTATACATTCATCCACTGACAATCTGATTCCATATCATGGCTATTGCAAATAATGCTGTGATGAACATGGGCATGCAGATACCTCTTTGAGGTATTTCATTTTCTTTGGATATATATCCAGAAGTGGGACTGCTGGATCATACGGTAGTTCTACTTTTAAATTTTTTGAGGAATCTCTATACTGTTCTCCACAATGGCTGTACCAATTTATATTCCCACTAACAATGGATAAGGGTTCCCTTTTTTCCACCTCCTCACCTACACTTGTTACATTTGACTTTTTGAGAATAGCCATCCTACTAGGCGTGAGGTGGTATCTCATTGTGGTTTTTTCTTTTTGTTTTTGTTTTTTTTTTTTTTTTTGAGACGGAGTCTCGCTGTGTCGCCCAGGCTGGAGTGCAGTGGCGCGATCTCGGCTCACTACAAGCTCCGCCTCCCGGGTTCATGCCATTCTCCTGCCTCAGCCTCCTAGTAGCTGGGACTACAGGCGCCCGCCACCTCGCCCGGCTAATTTTTCGTATTTTTAGTAGAGACGGGGTTTCACCGTGTTAGCCAGGATGGTCTTGATCTCCTGACCTCGTGATCCGCCCGCCTCGGCCTCCCAAAGTGCTGGGATTACAGGCTTGAGCCACCGCGCCCGGCCTGTTTGTTTGTTTTTTGAGGTGGAGTTTCGCTCTTGTCCCTCAGGCTGGAGTGCAATGGTGCAATCTCAGCTCACTGCAACCTCCATCTCCCAGGTTCAAGCAATTCTCCTGCCTCAGCCTCCCGAGTAGCTGAGATTACAGGTGCACACCACCACACCTGACTAATTTTTGTATTTTTAGTAGAGATGGGTTTCATTACGTTGACCAGGCTGGTCTCAAACTCCTGACCTCAGGTGATTCACCCACCTTGGCTTCCCAAAGTGCTGGGATTACAGGCGTGAGCCACGGTGCCCAGCTCATTGTGGTTTTGATTTGCATTTCCCTAATGACTGTGATGTTGAGCACCTTTTCATACACCTGCTGGGTGTTTGTTGGGTGTTTGTATGTCTTCTTTGGAAAAATGTCTATTTAGGTCCTTTGTCCATTTTTAAATCGGGTTATTTGGTTTTGTGTGTGTGTGTGGGGGGGGGGTTTGTGCTATTGAGTTGTATGTGTTCCTTATATATTTTGCATATTAATGCCTTACTGAAAACATGGTTTGCAAATTTTCTCCCATTCTGTAGGCTGCCTTTTCATTTTGTAGACTGTTTTCTTTGCTGTACGTTATCACCTTCCTCTTAGCTATCTGTGTTCAAATCTTGGTACTACTGACTCCGTCTTATGCCTCACTGTTAGTCATCAATGTAGAAACTTCTTGATTCCTTCTTCATTGCATTTCTCAAATTCATTTTTCACTTGCCATCTACACTGTCACCATTCATGCTTAAACTACTAGAACAGTCTTTCTTCTCTCCTTTTTCTGTAATCTGTAGTAGATATAACAGGCAATACTACCTTCCTAAACCACAGTACTCATATCATTCTCATACTTAATTTTTCAATAAGTCCATACAGCTTCCACAATAAAGGCTAAACTGTACTAGCATTTAAGCTACCACCAGAGAGATTTCTCAAGGCCAAATCTAATATTACTCTACTTAAAATACCTCCACGGACCAGGCACAATGGCTCACGCCTGTAATCCCAGCACTTTGGGAGGCTGAGGCAAGCAGATTACTTGCGATCAGGAGTTCGAGACCAGCCTGACCAACAGGGTGAAACCCCGTCTCTACTAAAAATACAAAAAAAAAAAAAAAATTAGCTGGGCATGGTGGTGTGCGCCTGTAATCCCAGCTACTGTGGAGGCTGAAGCACGAGAATCAAATCGCTTGAACCCTGGAGGTGGAGGCTGCAGTGAGCTGAGATGGCGCCACTGCACTCCAGCCTGTGAGACAGAGCGAGACTCCATTTCAATAAAAAATAAATAAAATCCCTCCATGAACTGGGGAAAATATTTGCAATATGTGTGACAAAAGGTTAATGTTCACAATATAAAAAGAGTTTTTTCAAAGTCACAAGACAAAATGAAAACAGACATAGGACACAAATAGGTGACTCATACAATAAAAATGACATACATTTAAAAATATGATCACTTGTAACAAAAAACGAATTAAAAAATTTTTCTAGTATGCACACTGCAGGATTAGAAAAGGTACATTATTTTAAGAAAATTTTAAAAGTATTTCATTTCTTAGATTGGTAAAGGTTGAAAACTGTCTTATTAAGGATATGGGGAAACTGGCCTCTCAGACCCTACTGGTGGGAGTTTATATCAAAGTGCGTATACTCTGACCCATTTCTAGGAGTTCCTAAAGAAGTTTCACATAAATTTATAAATATGTAATTATATTAGTTTGTAGCACCCTTTATAATAGAGGAAAAAGGAATACCTCAAATATCCATCAATAGATAATTGGCAAGGGCCAGGCCTGGTGGCTCACGCCTGTAATCCCAGCACTTTAGGAGGCCGAGGTGGATGGATCACCTGCAGGAGTTCGAGACCAGCCTGGCCAACATAGTGAAACCCCATCTCTACTAAAAATACAAAAAATTAGCCAGGCTCCTGGTGGCAAGTGCCTGTAATCCCAGCTACTGCAGAGGCTGAGGCAGAATTGCTTAAACCCGGAAGGCGGAAGTTGCAGTGAGCTGAGATCATGCCACTGTACTCCAACCTGGGCAACAGAGTGAGACTCTGTCTCAAAAAAAAAAAAAAGATAACTGGCAACATAAATTATTAATATATCCATATAGTCCTGTGCAACAATGAAAAGGAATGAGCTAGAACTGTATGTTCTTACATGGGAACATAGCCAAGATACATTAAAAAGAAAAAAGCAAACTATAGAAAGCCAAATATGAGCCTATTTATTCTTTTTTTTTCTTAAGGGGAATGGTTTGCAGCTAGTACTGTACATGTAGAGAAAAACCTGAAAGGATACTCAAACTCTTTTTTTTTTTTTTTTTGAGACGGAGTCTCACTCTGTCGCCCAGGCTGGAGTGCAGTGGCCGCATCTCAGCTCACTGCAAGCTCTGCCTCCCGGGTTTACGCCATTCTCCTGCCTCAGCCTCCCAAGTAGCTGGGACTACAGGCGCCCGCCACCGTGCCAGGCTAGTTTTTTGTATTTTTTAGTAGAGACAGGGTTTTGCCAGGTTAGCCAGGATGGTCTCGATCTCCTGACCTTGTGATCCGCCCGTCTCGGCCTCCCAAAGCGCTGGGATTACAGGCTTGAGCCACCTCGCCCGGCTCAAACTCTTAATTGAGTTATCTTTCAGTGATGAAATAAGAGGAAATTTCTCTCTCTTTCTTATCTGTTTGTTTGTTTGTTTGGAGATAGAGTCTTGCTTTGTTGTCCAAGCTGGAGGGCAGTAGTCCGATCTTGGCTCACTGCAACCTCTGCCTTCTGGGTTCAAGCAATTCTCCAGCTTCAGTCTCCCCAGTAGCTGGGACTATAGGCATGCGCCACCAAGCCCAGCTAATTTTGGTATTTTTAGTAGAGACAGGGTTTCACCATGTTGGCCGGGATGGTCTTGATCTCTTGACCTCGTGATCCACCCGCCTTGGCCTCCCAAAGTGCTGGGATTATAGGTGTGAGCCACCGCACCCGGCTTACTTTTTATTTTTATTTTTTGAGACAGAGTCTTGCTCTGTTGCCCAGGATGGAGTGCTGTGGCACGATCTTGGCCCACTGCAACCTCCACCTCCTGGGTTCAAGCAATTCTCTTGCCTCAGCCTCCCTAGTAGCTGGGATTACAGGCATGCACTGCCAAGCCTGGCTAATTTTTGTATTTTTAGTAGAGACAGGGTTTCGCCATGTTGGCCTGGCTAGTCTTGAACTCTTGACCTCAAGTGATCCACCCACCTTGACCTCCCAAAGTTCTGGGATTACAGGTGTGAGTCACTGTGCCTGGTTCCTTTTTAAAAATGTCTATAATTTGAATTTTAAAAAACAGTGCTTATTCTTGGCCCTACTACCAACTAGCTGTGTGACCTCGGGCAAGTTCCTTAACCCTTTTACTACTTGGTTTTCCCATCTTTGGTAGGCACAATAATGACTACCCCAAAATGTCCATGTCCTAATTCCTGGAATCCGTGACTATGTGAGCAGGGAGTAATGTTGCTAATCAGCTGATCTTGAGGTGGGATAATTAACCTCGATTATCGCAGTGGGCCCAATGTAATCACAAGGGTCCTTAAAAGTGGAAGAGGAATGAGGCATGGTGGCTCATGCCTGTGATCTTAGCACTTTGGGAGGCCGAGGCAGGTGGATTGCTTGAGGCCAGATGTTTGGGACCAGCCTGGCCAAATGGCAAAACCCTATCTACTAAAAACACAAAAATTAGCTGGGTGTGGTGATGCATGCCTGTAATCCCAGCTACTCAGGAGGTCCCAGCTACTCAGGAGGCTGAGGCATGAGAATTCCTTGAACCCGGGAGGCGGAGATTGCAGTAGGCCAAGTAGTGCCACTGCACTCCAAACTGGGTGATAGAACAAGGTTATTTCCCGCACCGCCCCTTGCCAAAACAAAACAAAACAACAACAACAACAAAAAAAACTGAAAGTGGAAGAGGAACAGACAGACATGATGGCTCATGCCTGTAATTCCAGCATTTTGGGAGGCTAAGGCAGGAGGATAGTTTGGGCCCAGGAGTTTGAGACCCGCCTGGGTAACATAGCATCCTCTGCCTTGGCCCCCCAAAGTGCCTATCTCTACAAAAAATTAGGAAAAAATAGATTAGTCATGTGTGTTGGTGTGGGCCTGTGATCTTAGCTACTAAGGACGCTGAGGTGGGAGGATTGTTTGAGCTTGGGAAGTCCAGGCTGCAGTGAGCTGTGGTCGTGCCACTGCACTCCATCCTGAGCAACAGACTAAGACCCTGTCTCAAAAGCAAAATAAAACAAACAAACAAGTGGAAGTGGGAGGCAGAAAAGGTCAGAGTGATGAGATATAGGAAAGGTTTCATCAGCTATAGCTGGCTTTTGAAGATGAAGAAAGGGAGCCATGAGCCAAGGAATGTGGGCAGCCTCTAGAAGCCAGAAAAAGCAAGAAAAATGATTCTTCCCTAAAATAGCTGCTAGAGAGGAATGCAGCCCTGCCAACACCAATTTTACCCCAGAGAGACCCATTTTGGACTTCTGACCTCTAGAGCTGTAAGATACATTAATTTGTGTTGTTTTAAGCCACTTATAAAAGAAGTAATGTTTATGTTTTTCAGTAAGAAAAAAAAAAAAGATTAAAAATGCCCTTTCAATAGTTCTCTGCTACAGGTGAAATCCAGGCCAGATGTGGTGGCTCACATTTGTAATCCCAGCACTTTGGGAGGCCAAGGTTAGAGGATAGCTTGAAGCCAGGAGTTTGAGGCTGCACTGAGCTATGACCACATTACTACACCCCAGCCTGGGTAACAGAGCAAGACCCTGACTTAAAAAAAAAAAAAAAAAAAAAAAAAAAAAGAAAAAGATGAAGCCTAAACACTTCAGCATGGCATACAAACTCTCATTAATTTGACCCAAACTCCAATCTCATTTTCTCACCTCTGCCTTTGCTATGGTCTGTATGTTTTGTGTCCTTCCAAAATTCATTTGTTTTTTTGAGGCAGGGTCTTGCTCTGTTGCCCAGGCTGGAGTGTAGTGGTCCAATCATAGCGTACTGCAGCCTCAAACTCCTAGGCTCAAGCCATCTTCTGTCTTGTCCTCCTAAAGTGCTGGGATTACAGGCATGAGCCACCGCGTCTGGCCTCATTTTTGTATTTTTTGTAGAGATAGGGTCTCACTTTGTTGCCCAGGCTGGTCTCAAACTCCTAGCTTCAGGCAGTCCTCCTACCTCTGCCACCCAGGGTGCTGGGATTAGAAATGTGAGTCATTATGCCCAGCCTAAAAATTCATATGTTAAAATCTATTTCCCAGCCAAGCACGGTGGCTCACGCATGTAATCCCAGCACTTTGGGAGGCCAAGGTGGGTGGATCACTTGAAGTCAGGCATTTGAGACCAGCCTAGCCAACATAGTGAAACCCCATCTCTCTGAAAAATACAAAAATTAGCCAGCCATGGTGGCATGTGCCTGTAATCCCAGCTACTTGGGAGACTGAGGAAGGAGAATCGCTTGAACCCGGGAGGCGGAGGTTGCAATGAGCCAAGATTGCACCACTACACTCTAACCTGGGCAGTAAGAGCGAAACTCTATTTCAAAAAAACAAAAAAGAAAAAACAAAAACCATCTATTTCCCAGTATGTTGGTAGTAGTAGATGGGGCCTTTGGGAGGTGACTAGGTCATGAAGGTGGAAGGCTCCTGAGTGGGATTACTGCCTTAGGAAAGAGGGCACAGGGAACTTGTTTGCCCTTTCTGCCATGTGAGGAAGCAGCAAGAAGGTGCCACCTATGAACAGGAGTGCCCTCCCCAGACACAAAATCTGCTGGCACATTGATCTTGGACTTCCAGCCTCCAGAATTGTGAGCAATACATTTCTGTTGTTTATAGATTACCCAAATCTAAGGCATTTTGTTATAGCAGCCTAAACAAAGAGAATGCTACAGTCCTCCTGCCAGCTCCAGCTATAATGAATATCCACTATTCTCCAAATTTCCTGTAGTCTTCCATTTGGCAACCTCTTGCCCAGCTTGAGCACCCTTTCTTTTACAAGGCTTTCCTTGACCTCATCCTTGCCCTCCATCACTACAAGAAGTAAAGACTTGGTGCTCTCTGCACTGAGATACAATTCTTTACACATGTCCATCTGCTTTCTGGACTGCCCTTCCTAGACAGGAACCTTCTTTTCCCCAGCCCTGCATCCTACATACCCAATGAAGTACCTGGCACATGGTAGGTACACCATTATTGCTTAAATTAATGACCTAAACAATCTGCCAATAATCTAAGCTTATTTCCCACTGCTGTAAACATAAATGCTGGGTTCTACTGGCTACTTCCCAAACCTGCATAAGAATTCTAAACTTTTGTCCCAACCTGAAATCCTATCTCACCTCTTGATTTTTATCCATCTTAAATGCTACTTCAAAAACTCTTTCTTGACCTCCTTCTTCTTTGGACTTCAATAGCATGGGCCTTTATATCCCCTATAACTCCTCCCGTAATCATGGACACATAAAAGGTGTGTAATAAAAAATATTTTGTTTAGGCTAGGTGCAGTGGCTCATGTCTGTAATCCCAACATTTTGGGATGCCGAGGTGAGAGGATTGTTTGAGGCTAGGAGCTTGAGATCAGCCTGGGTAACATAGCAAGCCCCTGTCTCTACCAAAAAAAAAAAAAAGTTTTGTTTAAATATGAATACAATTATGTGAAAAAATATTTGCATAAAAGTTGATTGAAAGCAAATTTATCGAAATGGAAATAGAGGTTCTGTTTGGGTTGCTGGGCCCTAGGAGGTTTGGATTTTTTTTTTTTTTTTTGAGATGGAGTTTCACTCTTGTTGCCCAGGCTGGTGTGCCATGGCGCAATCCAACTCATTGCAACCTCTGCCTCCCGGGTTCAAGCAATTCTCCTGCCTCAGCCTCTCGAGTAGCTGGGATTACAGGCCTGTGCCACCACGCCCGACTAATTTTGTATTTTTAGTAGAGATGGGGTTTCTCCATGTTGGTAGGGCTGATCTCGAACTCCTGACCTCAGGTAATCCGCCCGCCTTGGCCTCCCAAAGTGCTGGAATTATAGGCATGAGCCACTGTGCCTGGCCTATTTTCTTTAATGAGTAGGTTTTTCACATTTCATTACAAAAGTATTGGAAAAATTATATACCCCTTTAATACCTTACGGTTTCCACCATATTGAACACTTGTTAAATGGAAAAATTTCAAGGAAGCAGTGTAGTACAGTACAGTGCCCAGTTTCTGGAGTAACACCACTTAAGGTTAAAAAAAAAATCACAGTTTTGCCACTTGTTGGCTGTTTAATCTTTGAGCAAAGTCTAAATTTTTTGTTCCTCAGTTTCCTTACATATTTATCTCATAGGGTCATTGTGAAAATAAAAATAATCCATGTGAAGTACTTAGGTGAGAACTTGGTTTATAACAAACACTCGGATGAACATGGCCGCAACAGTTGAAGCTGGAATGGTTGTCAAAATCTCTGCACTTGCAAACAAAAAGGGGATATTCAAAATTAAATGACAGTCACTGAGGTGACATATCTTAGTAAGTGGAACTTGTCAATTAAACAGCTTGGGATATGTCTGCACTGCATGCTATTCTAACTGCACCTAATTTGGCCCCAAATTTAATTACATGCATGTATCTATTTCACACATGAGCATGTTCTCAAAAGATATCTAACACAAACCAAGAGTTTCAAACCCCAAAGGGCTCAGTTCTGTTTCTCTAAATGTCTGGGCTTATTTTCTAAAATAGGTTTTTCAGGCCAAATGTTTCCCAGAAACCTACATGACAGAATGGAGACAGAGAATGAGAAGACTTGCAGTTATGCCTTGGCTGTATTACAAATTCAACCAGCTGCCTTTCAGTCAAATTTCAAGACATTTGTTCCCTGAAACACAGAATGGGAGGAATTGCTTACTTTCTTATTTCAAAGATAGTGTAAGAGGCATATACAACTCACAGATCTGTGGGAAGAATTCTATATGAAATAAATCATAAAATATCTCTTTCCTCTTCCTGTCTGCTTTTTTCCCATTAACATATAATTCATTCTTAATCAGATGAACTTTAACTTGATTGCAAATTAAATTAGACTATAAAAAAGGAATCAAAACAGTACCTATCATGATGTGATGGTTAATTTTATGTGTCAACTTGACTGGACCACAGGGTGCCCAAATACTTGGCCAGACATTATTTTGGGTATTTCTGTGAGGGTGTTTTGGATGAGATTAACATTTAAATTGGCAGACAGAGTAAAGCAGATTGCTCTTCTCAATGTAGGTGGGCCTCATCCAATCAGTTGAAGGTCTGAGTAGAACAAAATACTATCTTCCCCCAAGTAAAAGAGAATTCTCCTTCCTGACAGGCTTTGAACTGGATCATTGGCTCTTCCAGCCCGCTGAACATCAGCTCTGCAGATGTTTTTTTTTTTTTGAGACAGTGTCTTACTTTGTCACCCAGACTGGAGTGCAGTGGCATGATTTTGGCTCACTGCAACCTGTCTCCCATGTTCAAGCGATTCTCCTGCCTCAGCCTCCCGAATAGCTGGGACTACAGGTCCCCACCACCATGCCTGGCTAATTTTTGTATTTTCTAGTAGAGATGGGGTTTCATCATGTTGGCCAGGGTTATCTTGAACTCCCAACCTCAAAGGATCCGCTCACCTCAGTCTCCCAAAGTGTTGGGACTACAGGCGTGAGCCACTGCCCCCAGCCAATCTCTGCAGATTTTGGATTTGCCAGCCTCCATAATTGTGTAAGCCAACTCCTTGTAATAAACACACATAAATTTAGATATCTATATCTCCCTATATGTTTATTTCTATATATCTTTTACTTACAATATTTACCAATCTCTCTTATTGGTTCTGTTTCCCTGGAGAACTCTAATATAGAACAATAAATACCATTATACCAAAACTGCAGCTAAAACTTCAGAGAATTCAGGTCATGCTGGAAAACTAAAGGCAGGCAGGGGTTTTCTAACAACAGAGGTCATTGGCCGGGTGTGGTGGCTCAAGCCTGTAATCCCAGCACTTTGGGAGGCCCAGACGGGCGGATCACGAGGTCAGGAGATCGAGACCATCCTGGCTAACACGGTGGAACCCCGTCTCTACTAAAAAATACAAAAAACTAGCCAGGCGAGGTGGCGGGCGCCTGTAGTCCCAGCTACTCGGGAGGCTGAGGCAGGAGAATGGTGTAAACCCGGGAGGCGGAGCTTGCAGTGAACTGAGATCCGGCCACTGCACTCCAGCCTGGGCGACAGAACAAGGCTCCGTCTCAAAAACAAAAACAAAAACAAAAAACAAACAAACAAAAAAAGGTCATATATTCTGACCATATCCTGAAGTCTCTGGTATGTATGGCAGAATAAAAAAAAATGTAGAAATATGGCAAAACCCTGTCTCTACAACAAATACAAAAATCAGCTGGGTGCAGGGGCATGAGCCTGTAGTCTTAATTACTCATGAGGCCGAGGTGGGGAGGTTGGAGGATTGCTTGAGTCCAGGAGGTTGAGGCTGTAGCAAGCCAAGATTGCACCACTACACTCCAGCCGGGGTGACAGAGTGAGACCCTATCTCAAAAAAAAAAAAAAGACATAATGCGAGGCTGGGTGTGTGATGGCTCATGTCTCCTATAATCCCAGCACTGTGGGAGGCAGAGGCAGGAAGATCACCTGAGTTCAGGAGTTCAAGACTAGCCTGGGCAAAATGGTGAAACCCTGTCTTTACAAAAATACAAAAATTGGCCAGGTGTGGTGGCATGCTGGGACATATAGTCCCAGCTACTCGAGGTTGAGGTGGGAGGATGGCTTGCATCCAGGAGGTCAAGGCTGCAGTAAGCTGATATTGTGCCACTGCACTCCAGCTTCAGTGACAGTGAGACCCCCTCTCAAAACAAACAAAAAAAGCCCAACTATATATATATATCATATATATATATATCATATATATAATTACATGTAGAGTTCTTTCCAGAATACCTCATTTTCTAGTGACTTCCTGCCTATCCTAACCTGCAGCTTTGGGGGTTATTTGGCTTTAACAGATGAGTCACTTACACAGCTGAGGAAATCTTCCTATACACAGTGAACCAAGAAGGGTGGAGGGGAAAAGTGCATTGAGTTTTGTTTCCTTGAGCAACCTGGTTACTAGATTTTACAGAATTCTATGGAAATTTTTACATCCTCTAACCACGGCCTTAGCCACTGCCTACAAAAGTATCAGGCTCAAGAAAGGCCTCACATTAGATGAGATAGTATCCTGAGGACCGAAGAGAGACCACCTACAGAAAAAGTTAAATCTGGAGATAACTAGGAAACAGTGAGGGACCCCAGCTGGAGAAAGTCAATCAGGGAAACATTGTGGGGTAATTCTGGCTCAATAGCAGTGATAAAGCAGCAAACCCTTCTTTACTGCTAAAGGACCTTCCCTGACCTACAATCTCCTCTGCCCCGCTTATATGGTCACTCAGCTAAGTGACCAAATTTCTTCTATTCAAATAAGAAAGCCAGGGCAGACACTACCCCCACAGCTGTGTTCTCAGCCCTCCCTTAGGGTTTCTGAGAACACTCTTGGGGAACTACATTTTCTTTTCAGCCAAAAGCCACCTGAGTGGTTGGAGAGGCATCTTGTCTCAAATATAGGTCCGTCTCTAGGGAGGGGCTACAATATCTATGTTCCAAACAATTTTGGACGCTACCCCTTTTGAATGCACCAAAGAGGGAGCATCTGAATGATAAGACCTAATTATTTTTAGTAGCATCACATTTCCATTCATGTAAATATTTTATTTTCCTAATCATAATTGCTTTTCTTTTATGGATAGGGGCATGAAGAAGAATTAGTTACATTTCAGTTCTTTCTTTAATTAGTTTAGGCCTGTAATGTTCACCAGTTGGGAGAGAATATCCAGAAGGGCTGGCTGGCTGGCCAGCCTCTAGCAATGCTTGAAAAGGCAGGTAAATCCTGAGTCAGCAAATGGGAAAAGAAAGCACATTCAGTTTTTCAACAAGGTCACATTTTCAAGCAGTATTTGGCATGTTACATCAAGTACTGAATTGGTACTAGGCAGATGGATCTAAGCAATTGGTATTAGTAAGTTAACAGGTAAACAGAATAATATTTACCTTCATTTTAAAAGAAGGTATTTAACTGCATTTCTCACTTGTAAGTGGGAGGTAAACATTGGACACACACATAAAGATGAGAACAACAGACACTGGGGACTCCCAAAAGTGGGGAGAGAAAACTCCCAAAAGAGTTGAAAAACTGCCTACTGGATGCTATGTTCACTACTTGGGAGACAGGCTAAGCAGAAACCCAAGCTTTAGCATCACACAATATATCCATGTAACAAACTTGCACACGTATCCTTTGAATCAAAAATTTAAAAAATAAAATTTAAAAAATGAAAAGGTATTTAAAAAATAAACAGGTATTTAAAAAATAAAGTCTCCATTTCCGCAATCCTCTTGAGCTATCCGTATAAAACAGCACTTTGACAAACTCACATTAAAGGCCAATAACTACCATGAATACAAGACTTAGTTCTCATTTATTTGTGATTTTGCAGGTGTTCAAACCAATGAATGAAAATCAATGATCTCTTCATATCAATGAAATTTGCTACTCCACTATTATCTTCAGAATCATAGTAATCAAAATGCTACCTGAAAATGGTAATACAAAAGAGAACTATTAATACAAGGTTCCAGAAGACTGTGCAAGTTAAAATAATTGGCATTCAAAAAACACACAACAAACCACCAAAGGGTTTGGCCCCTTTTCTCTCTCTGATATGTGGCCTCTGATCTCTTAGGGCAGTGGTTTTCAACGTCTGTGTAGCAGAATCACCCGAAAAGCTAACAGAACATATAGAAACCCAGGATTTGTATTTAAATGTAAATACAAAAGGCCTGGGTCTCTGTATCTTTACCAAGTTCTCCAGGAATGGTTTTCAAACCAGGCTAATCACAATCACCAGGGAAGCTTTGAAAACAACACATTCCTAGGCTTCATTCCTAGAAATTCTGATTCAGTAGGTTTGAGGATGGGACCCAAAAATCTTTTTTTTTTTTTTTTTGAGATGGAGTTTCACTCTTGCTGCCCAGGCTGGAGTGTAATGGTGCGATCTCAGCTCACTGCAACCTCTACCTCCCGGGTTCAAGCAATTCTCCTGCCTCAGCCACCCAAGTAGCTGGGATTACAGGCATGCCCCACCATGCCCAGCTAATTTTTTGTATTTTTAGTAGAGACGGGGTTTCAGTATGTTGGCCAGGTTGGTCTTGAACTCCTGACCTCAGGCAATCCACCTGCCTCAGCCTCCCAAAATGCTGGGATTACAGGCATGAGTTGCTACATGCGGCTCAGGACCCAAAAATCTTAAAACATTTAAAAAATTTTAACAAACTTCCCAGGTATTCCTGATCAGCCAGATTTGGGAACTACTGACTTAGCAAACTTATTTCAGGTCTATCAAAGAACTTCAGGCCTCTGAGTTTACTAAGAATATCGATAACTTTGGTTAGGTTATAAACCACCATCCTAGAGAGAATTTAACAAATTAAACGGTCTGGTAGTGATTTGATACTAAAAAGCCCTGCCCAATTTAGTACTTAAATTACCTAATGATTTTCTGTCTATCCACTTTCCTCCCCCAGGCTAGGGCCTGCATGTAATATGTTTCCTATGACTAAGTGCCTATGTGCTCACAAAGTTGCCCCAGTGGAGGCTGTTAACTTCTCCCTTTTCTTCTTCCATTTAGATTCCCAAAGCTGTGAGGAGCAGACCTATTTTGAAGCATCACAGCCAACTGATGTCACTTGCAGTATTATCCATTAAGACATCAACCCAGAAACCTGCAAACTGGAGACACTAGACAACCCTATCATGAGGATTAAGCTTTTTGTGGAAGAAAATGCTCTCATTGCATGAAATAGGTAGTTTAAAAATGACTTTTTTTTGTTTTTTGTTTTTTGAGATGGAGTCTTGCTCTGTCACCCAGGCTGAAGTGCAGTGGCATGATCTCGGTTCACTGCAACCTCTGTCTCCCAGTCTCAAACGATTCTCCCACCTCAGTCTCCAGAGTAGGCACAGGGATTACAGACACGTGCCATCACGCCCAGCTAATTTTTGTACTTTTAGTAGAGATGGGGTTTTGCCATGCTGGCCAGGTTGGTCTCAAACTCCTGGACTCAAGTGATCTGTCTTGGCCTCCCCAAATGCTGGGATTACAGGCATGAGCCACCATGCCCGGCCAAAAAACTTGACTATTCTTGATGCCAAGACAAGAGAAACTTAATTATGACTTTAGAAGTTTCAAAAATACAGTGACTTCTGGGTCACTTCTAATAGCCAAAAATCCGTAGATGTCCAGACCCCCTCCTTCTGCATTCCAGAATCAGATGTTTACATTCCAAGACAGAAAGAATCTGAAACAATGGCCTACAAGAAATTTGGGGAATGACATTTGATCTCATTTTCCTCTCAATTGGAGGTCATGATATCAATGAATATCAAATGGAAAAATAAGCTCAAAAGTAGGTGAGAATCATGATCTCTAAAACACAGGTGCTGATTTCTAATCCTTCTCACAAAATTCCGAATCACAAATCGAGGGCTGATGAGATGATCTTACACAGAAGGCACTAACTGGCACTAACATGAGCCAGCAACACGTCAAAGACTAATCCAGGAGATGCAGAAATGCACAAAGGTCCCAGGTGTCTTTTCTAAATGACAATGGGCCTCCTTACTGGACAGTAGTCAGGAGACAATTCAAATGTACTTAAAACTGTCAAGTGGGCAACCAAAGGGAAGAGACTTAAAAGACCTCCCAGAACTGGGATGGAAAACAAGCCAAACACTACTAGCAGCAGGACCAGCTGGAGGACTTGGTTTGTAGATTGATGTAGTCTCCTTGGGTAGACAAAGACATGATATCTTCTCTGGAATTTCTCATCATCTTTTCAATGAGGACTCTAAAAAACAAAAAATAAGCCTGAGAAGCTTATTTTGGAGGAAAAGTAGAAATGGCAGATGTAGTCTGGTTTATCATCAGAGACTATTTGGTAAAGCCAGAAGGTTTACATGCCCCTTTGTCCCCAGTTATCTCAGGAGAGAAGACAGTATCCCTGACCTTTAGGGACTGGCATTCCAGTGGCTCAGTCTGTCACTGTTGGCTCAGAAACAAGAAAAGAGGGTCCACAGGGCCACGGTGGAAGATGGATACCTCTGCATACCTATCAGCATGAGCTACTTACCTCATAGCCTCATTAATATTTTTGTTCTCCTTGACTGATGTTTCTGTCCAACCTGTGAAACCATTCTCTTTACTGAAACGGTCAATCTGGTCCCGGCTCACTGCCCAAGGGGACAGATCACACTGGTAAAGAGAAAAAAATAAAAGGCAATATCATAAACTTCCTGGGAATAAGAATATGGCTAGATACTGTGGATTTTAAATATTTTTCCACCAATGGATAAGAACACCAGCATTGGAAATTTACAGTTGACATTCTTCCCAAAGAAAGTCTCACCCTTGGCCGGGCGCGGTGGCTCACACCTGTAATCCCAGCACTTTGGGAGGCCGAGGCGGGCAGATCATGAGGTCAGGAGATTGAGACCATCCTGGCTAACACGATGAAATCCCGTCTCTACTAAAAATACAAAAAATTAGCCAGATGTGGTGGCAGGCACCTGTAGTCCCAGCTACTCAGGTGGCTGAGGCAGGAGAATGACGTGAACCCGGGAGGTGGAGCTTGCAGTGAGCCGAGATCGCGCCACTGCACTCCAGCCTGGGCGACAGAGCGAGACTCCGTCTCGGGAAAAAAAAAAAAAAGGAAAGTCTCACCCTCAACATCCTTTGAAAGGAGGTAGAGATGATTCTGCCAACTTAAGAAGGGGAAATGGATGCCCAGAATCAGAGATTTTACTTCCTTTTTAACCACAGATAAAGGCTAGGGATCATTTTCTTTTTTTTTTTTTTTGAGACAGAGTCTCGCACTGTCACCCAGGCTGGAGTGCAGTGGCACGATCTCGGCTCAGTGCAAGCTCCGCCTCCCAGTTTCACGCCATTCTCCTGCCTCGGCCTCCCAAGTAGCTGGGACTACAGGTGCCCGCCACAACACCCAGCTAAATTTTTGTATTTTTAGTAGAGATGGGGTTTCACCATGTTAGCCAGGATGGTCTCGATCTCCTGACCTTGCGGTCCGCCTGCCTCGGCCTCCCAAAATGCTAGGATTACAGGCATGAGCCACGGCGCGTGGCAGGCTAGGGACCATTTTCTGAGATTGGCCACATACCTTGTTGGCCAAGAGCAGGCAGGGCACTGGCTCTCCATTGGGTAGTGTGAGCTTGCTGTCTAGGTCCTGTTTCCACCTCTGGCTGTTGCTGAAGGTAGTGGCATTGGTAACGTCAAACATAATAACACAGGCAGAGGCATCCCGATAATACAGTCGTGTCATAGAGGTGAAGCGCTCCTGCCCTGGGGAGAAAAGGGAGAGTTCTCAAGAAGGTGACCCAAGAGCCAGCCTCCACATCCTCTCTAACACCTCAGCCTCTCCCCATTCCTTGTGGAGGGGGGCAGTAAGCATATGTGGCAGAGGGAGTCACTCACTTTACCCCTCTGACTCTTGGTTTTCTATCTATCCCGTAAAGGGATAATGAAGCTTGATTATTTCCAAGGCAGATTCCGCACCCTGATTGCTCCAGTCCATATCCCTGCTCTGCTGCATACTATTTGACTTCAGGCAAATTAAGCTCTCAGTGCTTCAGATTTCTCATTTGTAAAGTAAAGATAAAAGCAGTAGCTTTTTTCTTTTTTTTAAAGAGTTTCACTCCTGTTGCCCAGACTGGAGTGCAATGGTGCCATCTAGGCTCACTGCAACCTCCGCCTCCCAGGTTCAAGTGATTCTCCAAAAGCAGTAGCTTTTATGATAGGGTTGGTGTGAGGATTAATGAGTCAGTGAATTTAAAATGCTTAGAAGAATGCTTGGCACATAATAAGGATTCATTATTTTTACTGTATCTATTTTCTGGGGATCTTGTTTTTCACTAAGGTCAGCCTTAAACCTAGAAAAAGTACCCTCCCCTGCTGTGGGAGTGTGCACTATAGTCTGGACAATCCACCACCTTGCCAGCCCCTCCATCCCCATAGAGACTGCTCTAGATCTATTCAGGGCAAAACATCTACAAAAGCTCTGCACCTATTCAGCTCGTGTGTCCTCAGAGCAGCTCAATCATTCCAGCTTCAGAAAAACAATTTCTGGTTTTGCTGCCCCATTTTTTTTTTTCCTCAGAGTTTCCTGGTTAAATCAAAATTTCTTCCCTCGTTCCTATCCAGCCCTCCCACTTTACCTGCAATATCCCACAGCTGAAGTCGCACTATCTCGGAGTCAGACCACTGGAGAACCTTCAGAGCAAAATCCACTGAAAATATATGTACATTATACCTTAATAAAATTTCACTGTAAAAAATGAATAGGGATAAACTCAAATCAAATAGGCAGTGACAACCCGATGGACACACAACTCGAATCCCATGTTTATCTTTAAGCCCTCAATTCACTGAGATGAGTCCACACGTGTGCATTAAGTGTGAGATGGATGGTTCATACTCACTCTCCAAAGGAGTTTCCAGCTTTTACTCTCCTGTCAAGCTCATTTGTTTGCTACTACTTGTCTCCAAGACTGGGGGTGGGAGTAACTATGAAAACAACTCTCATTCTCAGGTTAAAGAGTTTCTGGGAGATTTAGGGGGTTTTCTCAGGGAAGGGGTGATGGGGGAGAAGGGGGAAATGAGACAAGTGTGGTTGTTTTTGTATCTTCCACATTCAATTTCACTGCTGGTTTCTAATCAAATTGTATTATGAAAACAACACACCCTGGGGAACTCTACATCCACCATAAGGTTGCAGGTATTATCTTGGGCAAGAATGGAATAAACGGAAAAGGTCCCAGAGGAGTCCCAAGAAGACACTGCGTGGATGTTGCTGAAGAGTCCTGCTGGAATCTACCACAAAGTCTGCAGATGCTGAGACTCCTTAAGGCTAAGCATTCCATGGGGAAAAGCTTTTGGCTAAGGAGAGAAACACAGTAATTTCTGAGGTTTGGAAATACTATCTTTCACATGTGTAACAGGATTCACAGCTAAGGGAAATTTAGACGAAACACTGAAAAAAAAATTAGCCAGAGTCAATTATATTCTTTGCTAAAGGAAAACTACAGCAATTGTTAAAAATTAACTATTTTTTTTTTTTTTTTTTTTTTTTGAGACAGAGTCTTGCTCTGCCGCCCAGGCTGGAGTGCAGTGGCCGGCTCTCAGCTCACTGCAAGCTCCGCCTCCCGGGTTCACGCCATTCTCCTGTCTCAGCCTCCCGAGTAGCTGGGACTACAGGCGCCCGCCTCGTCGCCCGGCTAGTTTTTTGTATTTTTTAGTAGAGACGGGGTTTCATCGTATTAGCCAGGATGGTCTCGATCTCCTGACCTCATGATCCGCCCGTCTCGGCCTCCCAAAGTGCTGGGATTACAGGCTTGAGCCACCGCGCCCGGCCAAAAATTAACTATTAATAGCAGGCCAATTTTAACCCAAATCCGTGAAATAGGGACCCTTATATTATTTAGGAGTGGAAGGGCAGAGAGGTCAGGATAGTGTGTCTGAAACTTTGAACCTTTAATTTTGCCAGACTTAAATTTTTTGTTCCTTTGTTTTTGAGACAGGGTCTCACTCTGTTGCCCAGGCTACAGTGCAGTGAGTGGTGTGAATGGGGCTTACTAAAGCCTTGACCTCCCGAGTTCAAGCAATCTTCTAGTCTGAGTTTCCGGAGTAGCCGGAACCACGGCTAGTTTTTTCTTTAATTTTTGTAAAGGTGGGGTCTTGCCATGTTTCCCATGGCTGCTCTCGAACTCCTGGGCTCAAGCAATCCTCCTGCCTCAGCCTCCTAAAGTGCTGGGATTGCAAGTATGAACCACTGTACTGGGCCCTACTGGGGGTTCTTAAGGAGAATGTTTCAATTGCAATGTAAATGCTTAATTTCTTTTTAAACTTCCATATGAACAGGAGCACACATTTTCACTTTTTCCATTGGTACGTTTTTCTCCCCTTAAAGCAAGTTCTTTTAAGAGAGAAAATTTTAAGTTACTCTCCCCCATCACCAGCTCTTCCTAAATACCTTCTAATTAACAATAAGGCATTTCTACCTCTGAAAAAATATCAAGTTGAGTCCAAAGGCCACACCCGGGAAAGAAATGAATGCACTCAGTGTTCCCTTCCTCCCTACCTTCTTCAGTTTGAGGAAAAAAGTGGTGGGTAGATAGGTCAGAGAAGTGGTATATTTCACGTTCTTCGAAGAATTCCTAGGTTACCTTTATTTAAGCAATCAATGGACAAAAACACAGCTCATCAGCCCTCATGGGCATCTGACTGCGTAGCCAAGGGGCTCGTTTGGGGATTTTGTGTTTTCCATCCCACCCACAGCCCCACAACAAAGCTAGAGTCCTTCAGACCAGTTCCGCTTCCTGCGTTCTCCCACTGAAGCCAGGTTAAACACCTTGCGGTTCCTTCCTCAACAGAGGGGCAGAACTACAGCCCCAGCCGGCACCTAACCAGGAGGCCCCCAGAGGATCTCAGCTGCTTCTGCTGATTGGAGAGATGCCAGACAGCTGAAAGGCTGGAGACTTGAGTTCACAGTGCGCCTGCAATAAACAGCAATTGCTTATCCTCATCCTCCCTTCCCTATTTCTCATCTTCACGCCTTTGCTCTTACCTTTCTCCTGGCAGTGGGGTCAGGTTGGGAAAAATCTAACTGGGGAAACTCAAGAGAGGCGTGTAAACGAAACACCCGGCAATTACACCATCTAGGTTCCCAGACAGTACTTCCTAACCCGAAGAAGGACCCAACAATCGACAGCAAATCCCGATCCCACTTGGGTTCCCAGACAGTACTTCCTGACCCGAAGAAGGACCCAACAACCGACAGCAAATCCGGATCCCACTTGGGTCCCCAGCTCGAGTACGCGGTCGAGGCCTCCTCCTCCCCGTCCCCCGAGAGACGTCTCACCTCCCACCGTGGACTTGTAGTGTTTGCTGAAGCTGTCCTGGGAATATCGCTGCACCAGCGACGTCTTGCCCACTGCGGCGTCCCCCACCACCAGAACTTTGAACAGGTGGTCGCGGCTGCCCATGGCTAGCGGGGGGTGCGTTTTAGGGAGGCGGGAAGTGGGGGCGTCGCTTGTTTTAACCCCTTTGGCTCCGGACCCTCTTCAAACTGAAGTGAGGCATTCCCACCCACCGCCTGTGTGGGCTGCTCTGACGAGAAAACAAAAAAGGAAACTTTGCACTCAACCTATACGTGCTTCCTCCCCGGGCGGCCGCAACCTGGGTGGGGCGCAGGGCGCAAGCTCCGAGCCCCCGGCTGTTCGCACCTTCCCCACCCCCTCCTGGCCTGACTGCCGAGAAACGGGACCAGGCGCCTCGGAACCTCCCCACCAAGACTTTCCCGGAGCTGTTCCGAGTCAGTGACTGAATCCCAGTCAGCTCATTACACCACTGGGGCCAGATGATGAGGACCCTCCCCTTGCAGCACATACCAAATTGTGAGGAAGGAGCAGCCGGTACCTTTCTATTCCCTAGACGCCGTCCCGCGCCTCTCTCTCGCCTTCCTCCGCCAGCGTCACGTGCAGGGTTGCCTGGAGCACTACATTTCCCAGCTTTCCTCACGGTAAAGAGAACCAGCCAAGTGCGGAGGCTCACCCGCGAAGCCTCCTGGGAAATGTAGTGTATTCTTTTTTTCGTTTTAAGCCAACCTACACAAAGTTTCAAGGCTTCAAAACTCCTTCAACAGTTCGGAATCTTATTTTGAAACAATTCTGGGTCAGTAAAGATCCCTTAAGAGGAGATTTGTGCAACGTGATCTCACTGGCCTGAATCCATCCCCAGTCTTCTGTCTTTAAAGGTTTAACGGAGTTAAGATGAAAACTTATTTCGTTAGTAAAAGTCCAAGCCTCATCCATAATGCTCCAAGTGAAGTCCGTTTCCTGTTCCTTCAAATAGATAGACAAGCCCAGGACTTTGTGAAATGACTCATATTTTCTGTATGAACTTGCCCAATACCAGGCAAGTTCAGGAAAACTTGACCCAAGAGACCATTCTTTGGAAAAAACATATGCCAAAAGTTACAGCATTTAATATCCAGCAATAACAATAAAGATAGACAGAAAACAAGAGACAGTTCCCCATTCATACTTCTACAATGCCTATTCTAACCATACTACTCATGTATCACTTGAGGTAGAGGCTAACTGAAACATACTGGGAATCCTTCTCGATTCGTAGTGGCTGTTGTTAATAGATAATCATAAAACTAGTGTTTGGCAAATAATTTTAATTTCTCAGCCTGAAACTTTACTGACCTGCCTGCCACTTAGGTAGGAGTTGGCAGGACATGAGCTCAATGGCAAGCAAAGAGAGCTCCATTTTCTAGACTTTTTCTAGAAACAGAGGAAGAGAACCAGCAGGGCCATGGGAAAACAGCCCAGGACCAGACACTATGAAATCTTGCGTAGGTCTCTTGATAGAGAGGCTATCACTTATGTTTTGTGGGGAAAGAACATCAGCGTGGTTCACAATATATTTTGCCCAGAATGTTTGTTACTCAGGTAGAGGAGGTTAGGCCAGGCTACTCACCCTTAAGGATCCAATTTTCTCTGTTCCTATTCGTTTTGACATAGTTGACCACTCCTTGACATTTGTTTCCCTTATGCCTTCTATGACACTGCTCTTTCTTTGTCATCCCCCTACTTCTCCGATGATTATCCTTTTCTTTCAGGTTTCTCTCCATCCCATTTCCCTCTAAGTATTTCCTAAGGCTAGATTCTTGGTCTTTGAGTCAATCATTCTATAAACTCTTCAATGAATTGTCCTTGGTGTCAAAGATCTGTCTTCACTTTGTTTGTTCTTTATCTCTGATCAGTGATATTCAGCTGCCCAAAAGGTGCCTCCACTTGGATGTCCTGCCACATTCTTCCTCTTACTACATTGCCACAAAAATAGCTCCTTTTCTCAGCTTCCCTATTTCTGTCACTGGTGTCATTATTTCTTCCCTCCATGTAGACTTCAGATTCTGAGAATTATTATTTCCTTTACACATGTCCCTTTATACCTATTTATTTATTTGTTTATTTATTTATTGAGATGGAGTCTCACTCTGTTGCCCAGTCTGGAGTGCAGTGGCATTATCTTGGCTCACTGCAACCTCTGCTTCCTGGGCTCAAGTGATTCTTGTGCCTCAGCCTCCTGCGTAGCTGGGACTACAGGTACATGCCACCAAGCCTGGCTAATTTTTGTATTTTTTGTAGAGACAGGGTTTTATCATGTTGGCCAGGCTGGTCTTGAACTCCTGACCTCAAGTGATCTGCCCGCCTCAGCCTCCCAAAGTGCTGGGATTACAGATGTGAGCCACCGCACCTGGCCTATACCCTTTAAAAAAAAAAAGTCAGTTACCATATCTGATTGATTGTTTCTTCAGTAAGAGGTTTCTCCCACTCATCCTCTCTGCTTCATATCCAGTAACACTTTTCTTTTTTTTTTTTTTCCTCTAACTTTTATTTTAGGTTCAAGGGGTACATGTGCAGGTTTGTTACACCAGTAAACTGCATGTTGCGCGAGTTTGGCGTACAGATAATTTTGTCACCCAGGTAATCAACAAATAACACTTTCCTAGTTCAGGCTTTCACCATCTCACATCTGCATTACCGCAGTAACCTGTTCACTGGTTTCCCTGAGTTTATTTTCTTTTTAAGTCACCCTCTACAACTGCACAGGATGGTTTTCCTAAAACACCATTGTTTGTTCTTTCTTATCTACCAACTGTCTTTCAACAAAAAGGCCAACCTCCCTGAAGCTGGTGTCCAAAGCTTTCTATGCACCTGCCCCAGCCTACCTAACCAATTTTATCTCACCCGACTTCAAACGGGAGTTTCCTCCCTCCAACAAGGTGAGGTTCCTTATGCTCTTTTAAAGCCCAATGTCATTTTTGGTTTTCTATTTTTGTCCAGGATGCATCACCTTTCAGAATACTCTTCAGGTTTTGAAATCTTACTTAAATATCTTCTAATACACCTTTCGGCTGGGTGCTGTGGCTCATGCCTGTAATCCCAGCACTTTGGGAGGCTAAGGCAGGGGGATCACTTGAAGTCAGGAGTTCAAGACCAACCTGGCCAACATGGTGAAACCCTATCTCTACTAAAAATACAAAAAAAAAAAAAAAAAAAAAAAAAGCTAAATCTTACTTAAATATTATTAAGAAAATCAAAAGGAAGAGAAACTATATTATTCACTACGTGGGAGTAGATTGTCATAAAGGTCACTGTAAGTTCTAAAATTTTAGTGTTCATAAGAATCATCTACCTGGGGTACTTGTTAAATACTGACATTTTGATTCTGTAGGGCTGGGGAGGACCCAGGTGAATCTGCTTTTTAACAAGTACCTATGTGATTGCTAGGCCAGATTCTACTTTGAGAAATGGTACTTTGAGAAATGGTGCTTCAAGGCCTGACTTAAATATCTACTTATTTATAAACATTTCCCTTATTATTACAGCCTTTATTGGTCACCTGTAGCATTTATATTCTTTTTTTTTTTTTAGATGGAGTCTTGCTCTTGACACCCAGGCTGGAGTGCAATGGTGCGATTTTGGTTCACTGTGACTTCTGCCTCCCGGGTTCAAGTGATTCTCCTGCCTCAGCCTCCCAAGTAACTGGGATTACAGGTGTGTGCCACTACACCTGGCTAAGTTTTGTATTTTTAGTAGAGACAGGGTTTCACCGTGTTGGCCAGGCTGGTCTCAAACTCCTGATCTTGTGATCCACCCGCCTTGGCCTCCCAAAGTGCTGGGATTATAGGTGTGAGCCACCGCACCTGGCCTGTAGCATTTATATTATATTTGCACTTTGGTCACTTAACTATGTGACCAATTTATAATTATTTAACTTATATAAGCAACCAGCATGTCTAGTCTAGAAGAAAACAGAAAAAATAAATTTTTCCTTCAAAATTTTGACTTTGCTCCTGATCATCTGTGAAAGGAACTACTTAGCTTCCAAAATCAGAAAGGTGGGGAGTTAAGATTTAAGAGGGAAGATTAGCAAATTCCTGAAAGTCACAGTTCTCAAAGTAGTAATCATTTCTTTGATGGGAATGAGAGGAGTATTTCTTTTTTTCCCTTCCTTTCTTTTCTTCTCTTCTCTTCTCTTCTCTTCTGATTTTTTTGAGACACAGTTTCGCTCTGCTGCCCAGGCTGGAGTTCAGTGGCGCAATCTCGGCTCACTGCAACCTCCACTTCCTGGGTTTAAGCGATTCTCCTGCCTCAGCCTCCCGAGTAGCTTGGATTACAGGTGGCTGCCACCATGCCCAGCTAATTTTTTTTGTATTTTTAGTAGAGATGGGGTTTCACCATGTTGGCCAGGCTGGTCTTGAACTCCTGACTTTAAGTGATCTCTCTGCCTTAGCCTCCCAAAGTGCTGGGATTACAGGCATGAGCCACAGCACCCAGCAGAAAGGTGTATTTCTTTAACACTAAATTGCAGTTCTGCTCGCAGTTTTAAAGACAGATGGTTATAAGAGAAAGAGAACATACATTCAAGGTGCCAAACAATTGATTTGCACATATAGTAGGCCCTTGAACCACTCAGGGGTTACGAGCGCCTACCTACCCTCCAGTCAAAAATTCGTATGTCACTTTTCACTCCCCGAGAACTTAATTACTAATAGCCTACTGTTGACTGGGAGTCTTACCAATAACATAAACAGCCGATTAACACATATTTTATATGTTATATGTATCATATACTATATTCTTACAATAAAGTAAGTTAGAGGAAAGAAAATGTGTTAAGAAAATCATAAGGAAGAGAAAATATATTTACTATTCATTCAGTGGAAGCGGTTCATCATAAAGGTCTTTACCCTTGGCATTTTCATGTTGAATAAACCAAGGAGGAGGGGAAGAAAGGGGAGGGTTTGGTCTTGCTGTCTCAGGGGTGGCAGAAGAGGAAGCAAAGCCCTGTGTAAGTGGATCTGTGCAGTTCCAACCCGTGTTGTTCAAGGGTCAACTGGTATATGTTTGGAACACATAGTTTGGAAGCTGGGGAAAGGGATCAGCCTTGCTCTGTTCCTATCACACTTCCTGTATGTGTCTGCCTCTCTCTTTTGTACTTTTTACTTTCCACTTTTTGTTTTGAAAAATTTCAAACCCATAGAAAAGTTAAGAGTACAATGCATACTAATATGTCCTTAATCGAGATTTGCCAGTTACTAACATTTTGCCATATCTGCTTTGTCTCTTTGTGTGTGTGTTGAACTGTTTGAAAGTAAGTAGCAGACACTTCAAAGACACTTCAAGCTTAAATACTTCAACATACAGCTCCTAATAACAAAATTATCCTACAAAGCCAAAATACCAATTTTTTTTTTTTTTTTTTTGACAGAGTCTCATTCTGACACCCAGGCTGGAGTGCAGTGGCACCATTTTGGCTCACTGCAACCTCTGCCTCCCGGGTTCAAGTAATTCTTCTGCCTCAGTCTCCCAAGCAGCTGGGACTACAGGTGCACGCTACCTCACGGAGCTAATTTTTTGTATTTTTAATAGAGATAGAGTTTGCCATGTTGGCCAGGCTGGTCTCACATTCCTGGCCTCAAGTGATTTGCCTGCCTCGGTCTCCCAAAGTGCTGGGATTACAGGAGTGAGCCACCTCGCCCAGCCCAAAATACCATTGTCACACCTACGAAAATTAACCTTAATCCAATAATATCATCTAATAAACAGTTTACATTTACATCTCTCTATAGTTCCCCAATATTTTTTTTCTCATTTTCTCCTCACCTCTCATCCAGAATACAATGAAGTTTCACGCATGGAATTTGGTTATTCTATTTCTTTAGTCTCTTTCAATCTTAGGAACATGCTGTGTCCAATATAGGAGCCAGTAGCCATGTGTGGTTATTTACATTTAAATTATACAAAATTAGCTGGGCTTGGTGGTTCCTGCCTGCAATCTCAGCTACTCAGGAGGCTGAGGCAGGAGGATGGCTTGAGGTTAGGAGTTTGAGACCAGTCTGGGCAACATAGCAAGATCTCATCTCTAAAAAAAAAAATTTTTAAGTAATTAATTAAAATAAATACATTTAGAGATCTAATCTCTATTAGGATTCCTGAGTTTCCAGGTACTTTCTGATCATCTGCCTTCCCATGTGGCTTGCTTCCAGGAGTGAATGTGCTGGTCAGGCTGACGTGTCCATCCAGTCCACTGACCAGCTGGCATCCAGTCTTATGCACAGGCCTCTGGGGCTGTGTGGGTCTGTCAGCCTTCTTGAGTGGAATGATGTCTGAATGGGACATCATCAGTTGCCTAGTCACACTTCAAGTGCTTAGTAGCCATATTTGGCTAGCAGTTACTATATTGAACAACACAGACATAAACTAGTTCCATCATCACAGAAAGGCCTATTGGACAGTACTGTCTATAATAATCCCTTGCCTTTTTTTTTTTTTAACTTTCTATAACATTGACTTTCTTTTTAGAGTCCATGCCAGTTGCCTTATAGAAAGTCTCATATCCTGGATTGTCTTGTTTGTTTCCTCAAGATTAGATTTAAGAAACATTTTGGGCAAGAGCCCCACACAGAGGATATGGTGAGCATCTTAGAATGTTGCTGATGTCAGGTAGCTATTGGTGATGCCTACACTATGAATTCAATGAACACTTGTTGAAGAAATGATCTGGTGCCAGGCAATCTCCTAAGGACTTTGGAGCTTGACTTCAAATAGGAGAGAGACAGCTTATATAATCTCCAGAGCCTCCACCATTGTCCTAGGAGCAGAGTGGAAAAATGCTTTGTAACATGAAAGGAAGACTGCAGTGTCACAGCAAATGGCCCAGCAGCAGCATGGAGGAGAGGGCAGACCCAGAGAAGGGTGAGGCCAAGAGGTTACAGCTGTTCCTCAGCCCCAACCTCCAGACTCACTTCGATGATCATAACTTTTTGGCGATTGCTTTGGGGAGGGGCAGGCAGCTTGGTGAAATGCCTGTGACCCAGCTAAGCATTCAACCGGAAGACTTTGCAGCAAGGTGCCCAAGGAAACCCTCGGGACAGAAAGGCTGGCAAGTTCAAAGGGCAGCCTGCCAATCATTCCTCTGCTGGCCCGTGCCAAGGGTCTAGGCCAGTTTTGGGCCTGGGAGTATATAGGGAAAACATCAAAATATAGTTTTCACTGCCTTGGTTGCCACATTTACCTCGTTCTGTGGCTACCCTCCTTTCACCCCAAATAAAGGCCAGGGAGAGAAGACAGGAAAAAAGTGAAAACTAAAGAGAAAATTTTGCTTTAAAGAACTGATTGTGTGGTTCCCAACTGTCAGTATGGCATAGGAAAGTATCATCTGTGAAACAGAATAAAGTTCCCTTCCAACACGGACATGACTGTTCTAATTTCCTATGTTATTTCAACTCTCTAGGAGGTGAGGAAAGCAGAAATTATTGCACCCATAGGCCATCCTTAGTTACCCACTGATAACCTGCCTCTCCTTGCCAAGAACTTGAAAGTAGCATTGTCCTCCCACCCCTCTCAGAGATAAACTGTGAAATCCACACGTAATGAGAGGTGCCCAGGCAGGAGGGGACACTGACAGAAGGTATAAACACACCTAAAGAAGGAATGCACTGATCCAGAGAAAGGTCTTAGAGGCAAAGAAAGGAAACTCTGCAAGAATTCTGGCTTCACTTCTTTGGGCTGTCTGGCAGAGGGACCAGAGTCTTACGAGAATATCTGGCCCTCTGTCAGGTATCCCTATTGTGCGGACTCATGCAGCCAAATATAACAAGGCCTGGTGCCTGCTGGACTTTTGAGTTTTAAAACTAACTTCTCTATTAGGATTCCTGACTTTCCAGGTACTTTCTGATCATCTGCCTTCTCATGTGGCTGGCTTCCAGGAGTGAATGTGCTGGTCAGGCTGATGTGTCTGTCCAGTCCACTGACCAATTGGCATCTGGTCTTATGCATAGGCCCCTCTGGGGCCTGTGGGTCTGTCAGCCTTCCTGAGTGGGATGATGTCTGAATGGGACTCGGTTTCTGAGCCTCTGAGGTTGGGGCTGGGCTCAGGGTCACAGTTGGCTTAGCTTAGCTGGGTCATAGCCAGTGGAAACCTAGCTGTGAAACGGGCTGGTCCTCCTCACTGCTCAGCGTTGTCCAGCTTCAGCTGCACCCATGTCACAGATGGATAAAACCCAGCATTGGCTGGGCGTGGTGGCTCACACCTGCAATCCCAACACTTTGGGAGGCCGAGGCAAGCGGATCGCCTGAGGTTGGGAGTTCGAGACCAATGTGACCAACATGGAGAAACCCTGTCTCTACTAAAAATACAAAAAAATTAGCCAGGCGTGGTGGCGCATGCCTGTAATCCCAGCTACTCAGGAGGCTGAGGCAGGAGAATCGCTTGAACTTGGAAGGTGGAGGTTGCGGTAAGCTGAGATCACGCCATTGCACTCCAGCCTGGGTGACAGAGCAAGACTCCATCTCAAAACAAAAACAAAAACAAAAACAAAAAAACCCATAAAAAAACCCAGCATCACTCCAGAGCTATCCACTTCTTCATTCACCAGTTCCTTCATATTATCACTACCACTAATTCAACCCATATTTTATCATCATCATCATCATCATAAAAGCTTCTGTTTATCGAATCTTCTGTGTGCCTAGCAACCCCACAGAGATGGCATTATTGTTCCATTTTGGGGACCAAAAGAGGCTAATTATGGCTGCAAGCTGAGAGAGCTGGGATCCAAATCTATTACTATGTCTACCTCTCATTACAACTATGTTAAAAAATTAAGCTGGGTGTGGGGACGAGGGAGCCTTCCCAGAAGAGTACAGCATCCTCAGTGTGTTTTCTGAGTTTCCTCATTCCAAAGGTGGAAAACAGGACCCCTACTTACTGAAGAAAAAAAAAAAAAAGAAAAAAAGAATCTGCCCTGATTGGCGAAGGCAGCCTGGCAATTGTGTCTGGTTGGAGAAGCAGGAGAAATTCTAGGTAAGCCCTGGGTCATCCCAGAGGATTCTGGCAGCCAGCTTTGACCCTGCTACAGAAAAAGATAACCTAGATGTTAAGCTAAACGAGAGATATAGAATGTAGAAGCATGAGTAGAAGCATCAGTGGGTACATGATGGACTATTCTGGCTCCACAGGATGGGAGTTATGAGGGCAAGAGATCAATGGTCTTGTTTTTGGCTTGGAAGTGAGTCCCCCAAGAGTACTTCCGGCCATGGTGACATCTTCCCCCGCTACCTTCTTGAGCCTGTATTGAAGGGTGGTTTGGTGTGTGGTCTGTCAATCAGGAGACTGTAGTTAATATTCCATCTTTGACACCTGGGGCAGGTCTTAAAGTTAACCTCTTAAAGCTTTAGTCTCTGTTTCCATGGATTTCGAATTCCTAAAAACCACATACTTTATTTCTGAGTAATTTGTGAAGTAGTTAACAATTTAGGTAATATGATTGAAAGTTATATGCATGACAGTCTGTAGCAGAGCAAAAGACAGATAAACATGTGGGTATCCCAAGAAGGCTGCAATTCGGGGCTCTTCTAATGTAATGTTCTCTATACAATTGTTCAACATTTCTTTCATTTAATATTTGAATATAGTAAAAAATATTTATGTTCAAAACAAGGACTGTATATCATATAAATATGAATAGGACATAACATTTAAACTTATTTGGACGTGTTTTTCATTTAACTTAAAAAAATCACCAATGACTAGATAATATTAGTCATTCACACTTAACTAAACGTAAATGTGGCCGTAAAGTCTTTGAAATTATGTTTAAACATTCTTTTTTTGGTTGGCCAAGCTGTCTTCACTTTTCTGCAATTTCTTTGTTTTTCTTGAGTTATTGAGATTTTTGTTTTTTTGAAACGAGAGTCTCACCAAATTGCCCAGGTTGGACTTGAACTCCTGAGCTCAACTGATCCTCCTGCCTCAGCCTCCTGGGTAGCTGGGACTATAGACTCATACCACCATGCCTGGCTCTAGAATTTGTTTTTTTTTGTTTTTAATCATTCAAGCCGGACATTTTCATGGGTGCCATATTAAAATATTTCATTTTTAGATAATGTAATAAAAATACAGTAAACAGCATTATACTATGCATTATTCGGTTTCTGAAGTTTAGCTAAAGGAGACAACTAAGTTCAGGAGACTGTCAGCTGACTGACCTCTGAATTGGTAGTGTTGCCTATAATTATGTTACAAAAATACCATCAGAGATAGGCTGGCGCCTGTGAGGCATGACTTTAAATGTCCATTGGAAGATACTATTTCAGTAAAAAATTAACATTTTGCAGTCATGTATAGTGTCTCATATGCAAAACTGAGGTAACAGGCACCTATTTTTCTGATCTTTTTAGTGATGTTTTATGTTCCTTATAAAGGGGCACCATGGCCAGTCATTTCATCTGGCTCCAGGCATAGAAGGCAGGCACTGGGCTAAGAAACCTGGGTGTGAATATATGACCTTGGGCAAGACCTTTAACTTTTCTCTGAGCCTCAGTTTTTCTCTTGTAAAATTGCAATAATATCTATCTCATAGCGTTATTAGAGATAATATTGTTACAAATGAGTCTATCATTTAAAAGTATATATATAGTATACTATACAGTGAAACACTATATCAATTAACAAGCAATTATCCTCTTTCCATTAACCTTTAATAGCCTTATTAACATTGCTTTGAAGAGTTAGTACTGGAGCACAGGCTGTGATAAAAGGCAGATTTTTGAGACTGGCAAATGTTCTGCACCCAGTATCTGCTCAATACTTTTGTGACATATCCCACGGGGGCATGTCCTGGGTGGCCAGTGGTTCCTGGCACAGGCTTTGTAGTCCGAGACCTCAGTGGGGCTGTGCTCTGACTCTGCCTTTCTGTATCTGCCATCTCAGAAAAACTGCTTTGTCACAAATACGTGCGTCTCATAAGGTTGTGCTATCAACATCCGCGCTCCCAACTCCAGTCATACAGAGCTATTTGCAGTTCCCAAAGGCATCAGGCTCACTTCCTTGCTCAGCTCCTTGTTCCCTCTGCAGGACGGCTCTTTCTCCTATTTTCTGCTAGGCTAACTCCTATTCTTCTCAGCTTCCTCCAAGATGTCCCTGACTCCCAAGACTTGATCAGGTGCCCTTTTCATTGGCCCGCTCCCTTATCCACCCTGAATTTATCCCATGGCCAGCGTACTGACAAGACCTAGTCACTGGCCTTCATCCCTCCCCCACTGTAGCGTTGATTAGGATTTTTGGTTTAGCACATACAGGGCATGGAGCTTAGTGCTTTATGTTTATTATCTCACTGAGGTCTCATAACTATCCTATGAAACAAGTATTAGTACTGATGAGGAAACTGAAGCTCAGAGAGGGTGAATGATTTGCCTAGGGTTATACAAATACGGGCAGAAGAGCTGGGATTTGAACCCAGGCCCATCTGACTCCAAACCCTTTGCAGTCAGTCAATTTTAAGTTTCTAAGGGCTTACAAGGTGCACGGTGAAGGCACACAGGAAATACTCAATAATAGCTGTCATTATTTTGACCCAGATCGTAAGTCTCTGTAGGGAGAGAATCTTAACCCATAAATGCTTGGACCCATAGCACAATCCCCCAACAGAGGCTGAGTTAACACGCTGAGACCAGAATACAACCTCCTTGAGAGCAAGGACCCTGCATCTAGCGTCTCGAGTGTGTCCCCGTGCACCAATTTCTCAATAAATGACTTTTTTTTTTTTTTTTTTTTGAGGTGGAGTTTTGCACTTGTCACCCAGGCTGGAGTGCAATGGCATGATCTCGGCTCACTGCAACCTCCACCTCCTGGGTTCAAGCGATTCTCCTGCCTCAGCCTCCCGAGTAGCTGGGATTACAGGCGCCCACCACCATGCCCAGGTGATTTTTGTATTTTTAGTAGAGATGGGGTTTCACCATGTTGGCCAGGGTGGCTGTGAACTCCTGATCTCAGGTGATCCACCTCTCAGCCTCCCAAAGTGCTGGGATTACAGGCATGAGACACAGTGTCTGGCAATGCTGTGTTTTCTATCACACAATCTCTGCATTTTAGAGATATTTTATTTATTTTTTGAGATGGAGTCTTGCTCTGTCGCCAGGCTGGAGTGCAGTGGCGTGATCTTGGCTCACTGCAACCTCCACCTCCCGGGCTCAAGCGGTTCTCCTGCCTCAGCCTCCTGGGTAGCTGGGACTATAGGTACCTGCCACCATGCTTGGCTAATTTTTGTATTTTTAGTAGAGCCGTGGTTTCATTATGATGGCCAGGACGGTGTGGATCTCTTGAGCTTGTGATCTGCCCGCCTCGGCCTCCCAAAGTACTGGGGTTACAAGTGTGAGCCACTGCACCCGGCTGAGATGTTTCATTTCTTGTCACACTTTGGCCCCTTTCTACTCCTACGTGAGGAGAGGGTAAGGCCTATAGTGGGGCGGAAGACAATAGCTGAAGCTGCTTTTTGATGAGACGTACAGGAAACACCAACCATCTAAATAAACATCCTCTTTATTTTACCAAATATAATTTATCAGTTAAGTTGACATTTGTCAATTCAGTTATAGTAACTATAAATAATTCTCTTAAGACACAGTTCTGTAACTTTTTAAGGATACGAGAGTAAACCAATATTGCTCCTTACAGCCAGGCCAAAAATACATGCAGTTGGTACAATCGGGGAAAATAAATGAATCTTCCATGAAAGTCACCTTCATTTTCTTTCCCTCTCACCCTCCAGTCCTCCTCTGCTCACACACTCAGGGCCTGGGGCATGCCTATCCGTCTGCTTTTTAAGCAAAGGAGGTCACTCCAGAGTCTTCTGGGACTACCTGGCCAAATTCCAGAGATGAGGAAGGGGCGAGTGACTGGGGCAGGGGTGGCTGGAGATCACAGGGACACAGCCTGAGGGGCAGAGGAGCTGGTTTCGGTGCCTGTACAAGAAGAATCTGTGTGCAAGTGTTTTTTGAGGTGGAGGAAAAGACGAAAAAAGTCCAGAGGGAGGAGGAAAAACAAGCCCAGGCTGGTGTTAATGAACTCTGTTGGATACAACTCCAACTAGATAACCTCTAAAATTCCTTCCAATTCTACGGTTCTGTGATTCCAGAAGGAGGCCTGGAGGTCTGGGTAGAAATGGAGGGAGAGAAAATATGGTCTCTGGAGGTCTAGGGCAAGTTCCTGGGATAAAGTGTGGTGTTGGTAGAAACAGGATCATTGCCTAAGCCTTCCCTTGAAGGTGGGCCCTTTAGGCTACAGATGGAAGGTTTCTGTGGAAGTTTCTGAGAGAGAAGTTAGAAAAAGCCTACATCCAAATCCCCAGATCTGTACACGTGTGACTGCAGATGGAGGCTCCAGTTTTCTCCCAATTTTGTGCTAGGCAGAGAAAAGTCGAAACAACCAGTTGATGTCCACCCTGCTAGTTCTAAATCCTCTTTTGGGTGCTTGGTGAGGAGAGGTGGAGGGAAGGGAATGTGAGGAAGCGTCGTTTAGGGAAATAAACACTGGTTGAGCAATGGGGCCGGTGGCTCTAGCTGTGGTCAGCATTGCACAGAGTTGGGGTCTAATAAGGAGAAAGAGGCAGAAGAATCTGGCTTGAAGTAGATGCAAATACTTACAACGAGGAAACTTTCTCTGCCAGATTGAAAGGGGCACATGGCCTTTGTAACCTGGAGAATGAGGTGAGGTTAGAGCTGTGTTTCCCTTACCACTGGCTTGTCAGTGCCTGGTACAGTACCTAACACATAGTAGGCACTCAATAAATACTGCTCAAAGAATGTTTCAGACCATGCTTGCCTGCAGGAGAGCTCATCTTGCAGAGGCTGCATATTTGCTGAATGAGCGAATGAACGATTGGTGAATGTTTGTGGGCAGAAGCCAAGAAAGAGGAAAACTGACCTCTATGGCATGACAGAATGAGTAATTTTAGGAAGTGACAGGGTCCAAGGTGATCAAGTGATTATGTTCTCAGGAGAAACGGCAGCAATGAGACACCCGTGGTTGTTCTCAACCTCCAAACCATTCTCCACGTACCCATGACCTGTCCCTAATCTCAAAACCCAACCTGGAAAGCTCTGGGGAAGGTAGTGCTTAGAGACAATTTGAGATGAAGGTTGAAGAGAGACAAAGAATCAGTCCTCTGGGCCCAGGGAGAATGTGGATTTTGGGGAACCTATAGATAGACATGGGTCAACAGAGAGAAGAGTCCACTGTTCCATTTTTTCCTGAATATGACAATCAACTGGAAATGATCAGAGGGAGGGGTTGTTGATGTTGATCAGGCAAATGAACAAGAGGCATGTGCACACATTGAAAAGTCAGTTCACCTTACTCTTTCTGAGTGGGAGGGCTTAGGTCCAGAGGGCAAGAGAATAGAGCTGGGATCACAGGGGCCTGGAGCAGCTGTCTCCTGTCCAGAGCTTTGAAGTTGGTCCACTTCTACAAAAGTATGTCTGTGTTTGGGAGTGTTACTTATTCTTCTGTCCCTCTGTTCAACCAAAACCAAAAACAAAACAAAACAGATAAAAAGAAAACAAAACCAAAAACCCAGAGCCCACTCACAAAGGGTTTCTCATTAGGGCCAAGACAGGTTGCTAAAGCCAAACCCCATGTCCCCAGATTCCAGACAAAACTCCCTTGCCCCAGTCCACATCACCTGGAGGCACCCACCATGAAATTGCACTTGGTGATTGTCTCAAAAACCTACTTGTACTGCTTATCTCAGGCTGTCTGTCTTTCCTGGATTCTTGCTATACAAACTTGGCTCAATGTATAAAAATTCCCATTGAAAATAATGAGAATTTGGTATCAAAGTGAAGTCCTAGAAAGAGGTGGGAGTGTAGGGTGGAGCAGGGACAGGGGAACAAAAGAAAAATTTCAAATAGAAAGTGCAGAGGGATGGGGAAAAGGTTGAGTGACCAAGCTAGTCCCCGACATCCGTGTCTCGGTCCCCTATGAGCCAGAGGACATGGAAGCTGAGTGCTAGGAGCCCAGTGCCAAGCAGGTCCCCCAGAGCAGTCAAGTATGGGATGGAGAAGTTGTCCGGGTCCAGGCCCCGGCCCCACATCCAGTGCACCATCCAGTCTGCGATGTACAGGAGAATCAGCACCTGGGGAGACAAAAAGGGCCCAGCCTATAGCCATCCCCTCTCTCCAGGGGGAGCCAGAGGCCACTCGATCAGACCCATTTAGTGCCTCACAAGGCTTGGCTGGCCACAGTCTTTACTTTTTATCTTCCTCTCTCCACTCCAGCAACCTCTCTGTGTTCCTCCACCCAACAATTACCACCTTGAGCAGACAACAGGCACAATGAGAGTTCTTTAGAAAGGAAGATGCTGCTACGGCCCAGGGTCACCCACATCAGCGTTATCTTCTGCTCCCAAGTTTACCAAACAAGGAGCTTCCTGACCTAGATCCTATTTGTTGCAGGAACTCAGCCCTCTTGCCTCTAACTCTGGGTCACCTTATTCTGGGGTCACTCCAATTCCTGCCATGTTGGCCTTTCCAGGAGCCTCGCACGGGGCTGGCTGTTGGAGTCAGCTTTTCCTAAAGGGATGCCTTCTCTGGGCAGAGTGGTATAAGGACAGTGTTTGAAGCTGCTGCTGGCAGTTGTCTAAGTAACAGACGATCATCCCAAGCTGGCTTCCTCCTGACCCTTTTCATTCTGTTGTTGTGGCTTTCCATTCCATTTCCTTTCCATTCTTTGGGCTCAAAGAATGCAAGTTTATTTTAACATTAGCCCTAATAAAGGTGAATTGTGAATAAGTCACCTCAATGTTAATATAAAGCAGACAATGCATACCAATTCAAAACAGATTTGACATGATCTGCAGCTTTGATTTGTATCTGTGCTCTTGCTTACCTTCTATTCATACAGATAATTAAGAATGACTCAGACCAGAATCTTGCTAGTGGGCCCAAGACCAGCAGCATCAACAACAGCTGGGCGCTTGTTAGAAATGCAGAATCTCTGGACCTCCTGAGTCAGAGTCCGCATTTAACAAGATTCACACGTGCTTTTAAGTTGGCGATGCCCTTGATCTAGAATACCATGGTGGGGCAGGCCTGAATCTCCTAGAATCTGCACAGTGCCTGACATTTGGGCTCCCTAAATGACTGCATCTGCGTGAGAATGAAAGAGTTTCTGATGGTTAAGCTCCAAAACAGTCAGTCATCTGGGAGGTTTTACCCTTGACTACACTGTGTAAATACTGTGGTATGAAAATTCTGCCCTAAGGGATCCAGATGCGGGAACCACAGCCCTTAAGGGATCCGGAAGCCAGAAGTGATACCTATCTTTAGGCAATCTTGGTTGCTCTCCTGTCCTCTCTCTTTTTTAAAAATTTTAGGCTCTGCCTGAGAGAATCCTGCCCTCTCTCCAAGGAAGCCAGAGGTGACTCTTCACATTCTCGCCTGCCCTGCACACAGCTGTCTTGTGATACCACGGCCTTGGCTCCCCTGCCCTCCGTAACTTCACACCCTTTCCAGCAGCTGCAGAAGGGTCCCAAATAAAGAGCATGGCCAGGAGGCCTTTGGGACGTGCCCTAGGAAGGGAATGGTAGCAGCTGTCCTCACATTCCAGCCTCGCGAGCAGGCCCCAGGACACACGGCTGGGAGGAGGTGGCAAAGGGATCAATAAGAGCCTTTACAGGGGATCAAGTGTCACGCTCTGGCCCTCCACAGATCTAGAGAGGAGAGCAGAGGCAAGAGTGTCTCCCAGGGTATTCATCATGAGTGATGGCACCGAGGCTCATCCTTTCCAATCCAGGCCAAGAGATGAGCTGAAAACCTCCACCACAGACTCTTGGCATATCCACCCCCACCTTCCCACCATGTGCTGCACTGGAACCCAGTAGCAACGGAATGCCACAGCTTGGCTAACTGCTGCAGGGCAACAGCATATGGCTGATTCTCAGCCCCGCCCCTGCCAAGATGTCCAAACACAACCTTTCTAAAGCTGGGGGTGAGGGGGCTGGAGGGACAGGTGTTAATCAATACACTGGCAAAATAAAATTATGGTCTGTGTATCATAGAATATGATGGAGCTGTAAGAAAATCAGGGTGTTGTTCTCTTTATGTACTGATATGCAATGATCTCAAAGATAAACTTAAGTGAAAAATGCAGGGTGCAGACAGTGTGTACAGTATACCACATGTGTGTAAAAAAGAGGGAAATAAGAAAACTATACGTTTACTTTTATAAATACAGAATAGGTTTGAAGGACACACAAGAAAGGGATAATACTGATGGTTTGTGAAGGAGAAAAACAGATGGCTGTGAAGAAGAGGACAGAAAAGAAGACTTTTCACTGAGGTTTCACTATGAACCTTAAAACATTTTTGAACTATGTGACTGTTCAAAAATCGAATTTATAAAAATTTAAAAGGTAATAATAAGGGTGGACCTAGCTGTAAAGGGATAGCATAAGGGAGCCTTGTGGTGATGAAACAGTTTTCTGTGTTTTGGTTATAGTGGTGGCCACACAAATCTCCACTTGTGATAAAAACTGCATAGAACACACACACACACATACACACACACACACGAGTGCATGTGAAACCGGTGCGATCTGAATAAGCACTGTGGATCATATCAATGCTAATTTCCTGATTTTGATACTGTCCTAAAGTTACTCAAAATGTTATTTTCCCATGGAGAGAAACTGGGTAATGGTATATGGGATTTCTGAACCTTTGTTTGAGAACTTCTTACACATCTGTAATGATTTCAAAATAAAAAGCTTTTACAATGTAATAATACAAGAAGGGAGAAAGTGTCATGGTATCATGGAATGGCAATTGTCATGGTATCATGGAATGGCAATTGTCATGGTATCATGGAATGGCAACTGTCACGGTATCATGGAATGGCAACTGTCATGGTATCATGGAATGGCAACTGTCACGGTATCATGGAATGGCAACTGTCACGGTATCATGGAATGGCAACTGTCATGGTATCATGGAATGGCAACTGTCATGGTATCATGGAATGGCAACTGTCATGGTATCATGGAATGGCAACTGTCACGGTATCATGGAATGGCAACTGTCATGGTATCATGGAATGGCAAGGCTAGACAGGATCCGACAGATTATCTAGTACAGTGGTTTTGACAGTTTTTCAAGCTATGGGACCCTTTATGCAAATGAATTTCTCAAAAAAGAGCAGCATGCAAAACAGAGCGACGTGGAACTCTGTGGCCAGTCAGGGTAGCATGCAAATCGCACATGCTCAGCATCCTACAACCACCTGCATGAAAACTACCACCCCCGGTCCATTCCTCTCAATTTACAAAGGTATCGCTGAGGATCAGAGAACTAAAAGAACAGGGTCAAAGTCACACAGCATGTTGGTGACTCTACTGGAACTACCATCTGTTCTCCTGCACCTTTGTCCGGTGTTTATCAGCTGCCCCGACACAGAGAAAGAGGAGGTTGAGTGTCTAAGAGGCCAAGTCTGGCCTCCTCTCCCACTCCTGCAGGGCATCCTGGTTCCTTCCCATGCCCCTGCTCTTGCCACTTTGTACCTGGAGCAGTGCAGCTGTCATATAGAAGATGATGAAGATGAGTGTGAGGGTGGTGTGCCCGCCCTGCATACAGCTGATGGTGTAGAGGAACACCAGGTGTCCTGGGACCACGAGGAGGAAGAGGACCCGGGCTGAGCGAGAATTCACATCTGGAATTGGGGAAAAGGGGGTGTAAAGAGGAGGGGAGGAGAAGACCTGGCCCCAGAAGGTCTTTCAAAGTCAGGAGGGATTGCACCATACCCCAGGGCAACAGACAGATGAGTATCTCTACTTCTCCATCCTGTAGTCTCCAACCCCTAGGGTGCTCTAGGAAAAGACAGCCCTCCTGCCTGGGCTCTGCCCTTCAGAACAGCTGGCACAGCCCAGCAGAGAAGGAGAACCTGTGGATCTGGGCCCCAGCTGTCTCTTAAGTGAAGCTCATCAACAGTAGGCCCACTCCCCCCAGGGCTGGGAGCCTGGGAATCTGCCGTTACCAGGGCTGAAGAAGGTGGTACAAGGACTGGGACAGCGGCGAGGAGCTTGCTCAGAGTTCTCTCCTGGCATTCCATTCATGTGCAGGAAGGTGGAGATGCGGCTGGCCTGCACTGCCACCAGATTGCCCCCAACACCTGCAGAGACAGATACGGGCTTAGACACAGATAGGGGTCAGCGGGAGGAGTGGGAACAAAATGATCTTCTCATTCTTTGTCTTTAATCTATAGAGGCACTGTCCTCTGTCTTAATTTAGGGTCTATATGGGCATCACCCATTCACCAGTCCCCAAAAGAAGAGTAAGACACTAAGAAGGCAGACAAAGATCCCTGCTTCCAGGGCATCTTCCAGCCTCCTTCATCCTCCCCTCTAAGGAGATGCAGCAGTTCCATGTTCCCCTGGCAAAGCTGTGACAGTGCTGGAAAGGATATGTACAGATCTGCAGACTCAAGAGAGCCTGACTTCTCCACCAGTGCAGCATGGGCACCTGCCTTCCTACACAGCTGAGGGGATGAAGCCCTGCCTTGCCTCACCCCCTCTCCAATGCTCTGAGCAGACCCAGGCACCCTATGGTCATATGCTGGCTCTGGTAACCAGTTTCAAGGATCAGGTTTGAGCTCCAAACTCTGGAAACTGGTATCTCTGCCAGGACCTGTGCTGATTTCTCTGTTGCCCTCACATCCCAACCTGGTCCCTGCTCTTCTCGGTCTTGCTCTGAGCTCTGGGAGACTGGTCTCCATGGACTGCATCACCCAGTCTCCCTTGCTGGCTGCTTCCACTGTGTTTGTTCAGTGGGAGGCAACAGCAGGCGACCAGAGGGCAGGTGGAGAGAGAGATCAGGTATTTCTTTCCTAATCCCTCCCTGCTTTTCAGCATTGGCTTCCCCACGTTGGGGGCAAAGACAGAACTTTCACTGGGCTCCTGGAATGCTGTTCCCTCCTTACTATGGTTTGAATATAGTTTGTCCCCATCAAAACTCATGTTGAGGCTTGGTCCCCAAATGTGGTGGTGGGAGGTGGTGCCTTTAAGATTGAATAGGTTATTAAGATGGATTAATGTCTTTCTTGGGAAAGGTATAGTTCCCATGAGAGTGAGTTGTCATAAAGCAAGGTTTGCTTCTCTTGTTTTGCCCATTTTGCACATGCTCAGTTTTCCTTCTGTTTCTCCATTTGGATGTTTGGATGCAGCATGAGGCCCTCACTAGAAGCAGCTGCCCAATCTTGAACTTCCCAGCTTCCAGAACTGGAAGCTAAATAAACCTCTTTTCTTTATAAACTAGCCAGTTTCAAGTATTGTGTTCTAGCAACAGATAATGGACTAAGATACTCCCCTTGACCCTTTAGGACTAGAGGCTTCCCATTGCTGCTAATCTCTGGGTGCCTCAACATCCCTTATCTGTCCTTTTACTCTGCTCCCACCTCTGTAAGCAGTCCCTTCATTAAGGTTTTGAAACATCTGAGCAAGATTCTCTTGTCTACTGGAACCCTGACTGATACAGAAACCAACCCCTTAAGTCCTCTTCTCCTGTCCCTTTCCTTTCCCCAGCCCTGCCCTCCGACAGCTGATGCCCAGACCTCACCATTAATCACAGGCGTGAAGACAGCCATTCCCGCAAAGTTGGGGTCTGAGACAGTCTTGTCCAAGATGAGGCCTCCCACACTATAGAGACATAAAGACAAAATGATGCAAAGACCACTGAAGGGTTCTGCCTTAGTCTCTGGGATGAGAGGTCCAGACCCACCTATCATTGGAGATGAAGGGAAGCACTGTGGCTCTCAGGAGTTCCTCATCGTCCAGTCCTTGCCTCCCTTGACAGGATTAGGTGCTGCTCATAACATTCTGACTGGGCAGTGACTCCAGAACAAGCTGGTGGTACTGGGTCAGGCAACCACCTCCTGTACCTGCCCTCTAAGTTGGCTGGAGGAGCAGCCTGCGGGACTATCTGCCGCTGAGGACCTCTGTTGTTCTGCCCACTCAGCATTTACTTCCCTTTCTGGTGATAGCACTGGGCTCCTCCTCAGGGAACCACCTCTCTCAAGCTCAGTGACTGTGGCTCAGGTGACAATGCCTCAATGATGGCTAGGCTCCAGGTCCATCCAATCAGAGGATCGCAGCCCCGAGGCCACGCTGACTGGTCTGGAGATAATCATGTCACCAGATGAGAAGCAGTGGAACTCTATACTGGGACTTTGTGACATTGGTGGGAGAAAGAATCTCTCTTCCCACTGGAATTGGTAGGAATAAGAAAAGCATAAACCTGGGCTGCAGGCCATGACAGAGAAGAGCAGAGTGGAGAATCACAGAGTACTGGGGCCCTGATCTTAGGTATGTCCCTGAATTCAGCTGTGCCTTTTTGGTTCTCCAGGCCAATACATTCTGCCTTGGAATGAAACCCAGTTCAGATGGTTTCTGTCATTTTCAACAGAAGGACATGTGACTGATACACTAATGAACACATTTCTAGGGTCTGACCCCCACCCCCTCTCTCCAGGGTTTAAAAAGAAGTCTGTGGCAGGGTGGGAGTGGGGTAGGAGTGGATACTCAGGGCTCCAGCCTACCTGCTGATGGCCATGGCAATGATAACAGGCTCCCAGCCTGAGTACAACACCTCCCTCGTGGCTGGGCTTCGTCGGGCCAGCACCACCCAGACAGGCAGCAGGGCCACAAAGAAAGCACATACCAGTGGGTAGATGTATCGCCAGTGATCTGAGAGGGCAGAGGTGAGAGGGAGATAAGCACTGTGGTTCCCTACTCCAAGTTTCTCCCTGGCTCAGTCTGACAATGTCCCAAAGATCAATAGCAAGATTATACTAAATGCCAGTAAACACATGACCCCATTTGATCTTCACTGGTAGCTGAGGAGGTAGGTGGTACCAGCCTTTTTCATTTTATGGATGAGGAAACCAAGGTAGAGAGCTAGCCAGGCACTGAACCAATTAGGGACAGAGACCAGAGGACAGAGACTCTCGGTCTCTTGATTAGATCCCAGAAATCACCATCTCCCACCCGTTTCTTCATTTTGCAAGCAGATCCCAGCCTCTGGTTCCTTTCCTTTACTCTTTCTACCTCATCCCTCCAAGAGAAGTAAGAATATGCATGACCAAACAGGAATATACTTCTGACACTTTTCCCCTGACCCTGATGCCTGCTTGAATTTGAGATCAGTACTTAGCTTCACATCTCTAAGATCAGGAATTATTACAACCTGTGTTCAAACCAAATAGTTTAAGAACACAGAAGAAACGTCTTGCACATTTCCAAACTACCATCTCTCTCAACCCCACCCAGGACTCCACCCGAACCACCCTCTTGGTGGCTCACTCAGTTCCAGGTAGAGTCCCCAGCTGATGCCTGAGAGCAGCGCCAAGGTGATGAGGTCGCCCAGGCTGGCAGCAATGGGTGTGGCCACGTTGTCTGGGTTGATCCCAATCTTGCGAGAGCCGATGATGACCCCAATCATGATCATACCTGGTGAGGAAGTGGGAGGAGGGGCAGGCAGGGTGAGAAGAGATAAAGGAATCTCAACAAACAAAAAGACAGAGTGGAGTGCCAGGTGCAGCCAACACCTCTGGGGTAGCACTCCTTACTCCTCTACACCCTCCCTTCCTTACCCAGTACCAGGGAGGCAATGAAGGCTGTGGCCACGCTGCTAGCACAGAGCAGGAAGGCATGCGGAATACTGAAGTGGCCATCAGGGATCCAGCCAAAGACGACAGCTGCAATGGACGCCAGGAAGCCCACCACCGTGGCCTGCACCTGGGGACAGGAGTGGTAACTTGGAAAGCCCTGAGAGCAGTGGGCTTCCTAAGCTGAGGTCATGAGCATCTGGGCAGACCTCTTCCTGGCTGGCAGTAGCCCCAGGAGGCAGGCTGGACTGCACTGTCCAGTCCTCCCAGGCTGGAAGGATGTCTTTATTTATTTAGGTTCACACCAGACACTAGTGCTGGGCAGTGCACTCTGCAGGAGCCCAGAACATGTTATTGGCTGAAGGAGTGTGCCTCTGGGGATGGGAGTGAGGTTCAATAGAGTCGGAGCCTTCCACCCAGAGTCAAGACCTGGGCCTCAAGGGGGAAGGCTCCCAGTCTGAACCTGTGTGGTCTCATGGGGAGATGGAACAGCAGTGGCACAGGACATCTTGGCACTCCTGAGTCTGCTCATATTGCCAGGATCTGCTGGGACTCAAAGGCACCTGCACCACCAGAAACTGAGAACTGGAATGGGTGATGCTGGGCTCTCCTCATCTTGGGTGTTTTCTTGGGTAACCTAGTTACCTCCTAGAGCTACTCTGGGGGAAGCCAGCTCAGTGGGATACTGGAGATTTACTCAGGAGCCTGCTGGGGCTGACCTAAGCCTTTCAGAGATTCCTGACTAAGGGGAGGCTTAGCCCACCCTCTCTGGTCCCTGCCTTCTTACCTGGATGAGGGCCATGTTCCCAGTGATCATTCGCCAGAGCTCCTTGGGTGTGTCCATGTGTCCGATGTTGGCCTGGGAGAGGGAGGGCAAGGAGCTGGAGCTCCAGGCTGGAAAAGGCCTGAAGTTCCATCCATTAGGCTCCTGCCTAGATCATAAGGCAGTACATGTGGCCTAAGACTCTGAGAACAGGACCTGACAGTCCTGGAAAGGTGAAGCGGGATCAGAGAAACTGAGGTGAGAGGGAAGGAGCTAAAACTGAGCTCCTGCAGCTGGGTGGGGGATGGGAGGGGGGTCCCCTAGGCAGTCGCCTCTCTTCCTCTCAGGACACCAGCTGAGCAGAGGCAAATTCCATTCTTTGCCCTGCTTATCTGGGCAGCCCATTGCTGCATGGGTCAGAACAACCCAGTCCCTGACTCTGAAGCCAGCCTGCTATCCCAAGGAAAGAAAGGTCAGCTGCTGGTGCAGGACTGAGGCTCCAAGAGTATTCGGGAAGGAGAGGGGGGCATGGGCCAGAAGTTGGGTAGGGCAAGTCAGGGTGGGTTAAGTTGGATGCCACTTCTCTCTGTCACCTTCTCAAGACTCTTGGCCGTGCAGGGACATCCCAGGCCCCCTGAGTTTTATCATCTCCCACCTCCAACCCAGGGCCCTGTATCTATTCAGGCCTGGAATGTCATGGCTCAAGACTGCGGGAGGTAGGAGTGACGAGTAGTTCCTCTCTGTCTGTTCCCTTAAAGAAGAGCAAGCTGCCATGGGTAAAGGGAATGGGAGGGCCAGGGGACTGGGGGTGCTGGGAGGGCCTGGCTCTGCTCCTGCCCAGCTGCAAAGCAGGGCTGGAGATCAGAGGAGGCCCCCATCTGTGCGGGTGGAGGAACCAGCATGATGCCTGCCTGTCAAAGCTGCACAAACAGTCACGAGGTGGTTGAGAGGTAGGGGGTGGGGCAGGAGTCCAGGGGTGGCTGGGACATCCAGAAACCAAGCCTGGGAACCACTTTGGGCAGGGAGCCCCTGCCCAGGAGCAGGACACCCAGCCTGGGATCTCCCTACACCTGCCCAGCCAGGCCCTCCCTTCCCACCCCAGTCCCACACTCCAGGCCTGGGTAGTGGAGAAGGGCCCATAGCCCTCTCCCAGTCTCTGGCTCGGTGCTGCCCAGAGTCCTCTCTGTGCCCCGCTCCTCCCAGCCAGGACACTCACTGCAGTGGAAAGCCTTGATGCCAGGGTCATTTCCAGGTTCCCTTTGAGCCCCAGTAGCGCAGGCACTAGGATGAAGACTTCTGTCACCTTCTGGAAGACTTCCCAGTGCTACAAGGTGAAAACAGAACCCAGGAATTTCAGTGCCCCAAAGTGTGGGCATTGAGGTTCAACAGGTAGTCTGAGATCAGGAGTTCGAGAAGGAAATAGAATCAGCAGGGAGTGAGCACGCTAGCCACCTTTCCTCCAAGAACCCTGGAACGAAACCAAGCTCATGGTTCTTCAAACAACACAACCCCCCTTCCTGCTACCCAGAACCAGGAAGATGGAGAGGGTCTCTGCCGGTTGGGAGACTCTCAGTCTGGCACTGCCTCCTCTGTCTGCTTTCCTGGAGGTGGGTGGGGAAGGGTAATGGGGACCCACACAGCTGAGCTGCCCTGGGCTGCCTGACACCCTAGAAATCCTTTGCAATCCCCCCTCAAATTGCAATCCCTGGCCCCTTTGCTTTCAGTCCAGTTTCTCTGTTGTCTCAGCTGTGGAGAGTTGGGCTCCACGGGGCTGGGGCCGAGGCTGGGGAGATTAGAGAGTTTGTTTGGTTTCTATCTCCAACGGCTTTGGGCCTCAGCCACAGCAACTCTCCTTCTGAACAGGCTCTGAATTAAGTTGTGGCCCCCAAACCTCTGAATGCTGGCCTGTAAGAGGCTTTTTATTCCTCTGTGCACTGCCTTACCCCACATACCTTCCTCAGTCTCTCAGTTAGGAGAAGCAAGTGTACTCCTGTAGGAAGCGCCCTGGACTGGGCGTCAGGAGACCTGAGTTCTAGTCCCAAGACCATCAATCCTGGTTCTCCTACCAATGTCTTTGGTTAACATCTATTAAGGACTGATTATGTGCTAGGCTAAGTGATCTCCATGTATTTCTCTTTTAATCATCTTAACAACCCAATAAGGTAGGGGCTATTTTATTCTTATTTTGTGAATGAGGAAACTGAGGTCCAGAGTGTATTCTACTAGTCAGTGCTAAGAAGATTGCAGGAGCCGGGACTGGCTATTTGAAAGCTACCTTACTTGCAACTGAAACTGAGGACTTGCAAAAAAGGTTAGGATTGTGTCTCCCTTCCTGGCCCTAACCGGGTAGGTGGTTTCCTTTATTTGTTTTAAGAATGGAAAGCCTCCAGGTTTGGAGAGGGAGGAGGAGGCAGGCCAGGCGGATATATATGGGTTGGTCTGGGTATCATGGCTGGGAGGCCAAGGACTATGTTGGGCAAGGGCACTGGACTGAGAGCCTTGGGTCTCCGACAGGAGTCAGCAGGGACGGGCCTCCTGCTTATCTCCCCAATATGCCTCCTCACGTAGACCAGCTGGACACCTTAGACAAGTTACAAGGGCCTCAAGCTCTTGAAAAATGTTCAATTCAGGGACCAGTCAGATGGTCTCTCAAGGCATTTCCAACACCCACACTCTGTCGTGAAAGATGAGCAGTGGCCAGGTGCGGTGGCTCACGCCTGTAATCCCAGCACTTTGGGAGGCCGAGGCGGGCAGATCACCTGAGGCCAGGAGTTCGAGACTAGCCTGACCAACATGGAGAAACCCCGTTTCTACTAAAAATATAAAATTAGCTGGGCGTGGTGGCACATGCCTGTAGTCCCAGCTACTTGGGAGGCTGAGACAGGAGAATTGCTTGAACCCAAGAGGTGGAGGTTGCAGTGAGCCAAGATTGCACCACTGCACTCCAGCCTGGGCAACAAGAGTGAAACTCTATCTCAAAAATAAAATAAAATAAAATAAAATAAAATAAAATAAAATAAAATAAAATAAAATAAATAAAGATGAGCAATACTGTAGATTAGCAAGAGATCACCTCATGCCCATTAGGAATGGTTACTATTTAAAAACCCAGAAAATAATCAGTGTTAGCAATATGTAGAGATTGGGCTGGGCGTAGTGGCTCATGCCTGTAATCCCAGCACCTTGGGAGGCCAAGGCGAGTGGATCACTTGAGGTCAGGAGTTGGAGACCAGCCTGGCAAACATGGTGAAACCCTGTTTCTACTAAAAATACAAAAATTAGCCGAGAGTGGTGCGCACACCTATAATCCCAGCTACTGGAAAGGCTGAGGCAGGAGAATCGCTTGAACCTGGGAGGCAGAGGTTGCAGTGAGCCGAGACTGCCACTGCACTCCAGCCTGGGTGACAGAGCAAGACTCTGTCTCAAGAGAAAAAAAAAGCACGTGGAGATTGGAACCCTTGTGCACTCTTGGTGGGACTATAAAATGGTGCAACTGCTATGAAAAACAATATGGTGGTTCCTCAAAAAATTAAAAATAAAACTACCACATGATTCAGCAATCCTACTTCTGGATATTTATCCAAAAGAATAGAAAGCAAGGTCTTGAAGATATACTAGTGTGCCCATGTTCATTGTAGCACTATATGCAATATATGCAATAACCAAGAGGTGGAAGCAACCCAAATGTCCATCAGGGAATGAACAGATAAACAAAATATGCAAAGTGTGGTACATACATACCATGGAATATTTCTCAGCCTTGAAAAGGAAGGAAATCCTGTCATATGCCATAACATGGATGAACCTTGAGGACATTACTCTAGTCATAAAAAACACTGTATGATTCCACTTATCTGAGGTATCCAAAGTAGTCAACTTCTTTTTTTTTGAGACACAGTCTCACTCTGTGGCCCAGGCTGGAGTGCAATGGCGCAATCATGGCTTCAGGCTCCAGCCATCCTCCCATCTCAGTCTCTTGGGTAGCTGGGACTACAGGTATGCACCACCACACCTGGTTAATTTTTATATTTTTTGTAGAGACAGGGGTTTCACTATATTGCCCAGGCTGGTCTCGAACTCCTCGGCTCAAAGGATCCTCTCTCCTAGACCTCCAAAGTGTCGGGACTACAGGTATGAGGCACCGTGCCCAGCCTAAGTAGTCAAATTCATAGAGGCAGAAAGAAGAATGGTGGAAACAAGGGGCTGGGGTAGCAGGGAAAAGAGTGAGTGTTTAATAGGTACAGAGCTTCAGCTGGGGAAAATGAGAAGTTCTGGAGATCTGTTGTACGAGGTGAATATACTTAGTACTATTGAACAGCACACTTAAAAAGGGTTAAGACGGTAAATTTTATGTTACATATTTTTTACCACAATAACCAAAAAGCAAGGCTATCAGAGGGGGTGGGGCTAGGGCTTGAGACCAGGAGAGGCTGGGTACTGGGTGGCCCTATAAGGCAAGAACCTCTCTTTTCTTGTCAGAGCTCTCTCTGTGTGGATGGGGTGGGAGGCCTCACAAGACCCTGGGGAAGGGCTCATTTCAATGGGGCTGGAGCATACGCTTGCCTGCGCTCCTGGTCTGGCCAAGACCTGGGACTCTTCTTAGGGAAGCCCCACCATAAGGACTAACAATGGGGAGGAGACAGCCCCCCATCTCAACAACAGTTACTGGGCTTCCAGGCAGTCACAGGATGAGCCAGCCCCCTCCAAACACTGAAGGGAGGTAAATCCCTTCCCACCCTCAGACCCCCCAGAGTGAAGGCAGCCCCAGTGAGCCCCATCTGCCTTGGAGCAACTTGGGGACTGTTACTCTTGAACACGGCTGGTACATACCACTGAGGCTCCAGCTCCCTGCAGTCCGGCCTTGCTCTGCTTTGCCTCCTGCTTCCTCCCAAACCAGCTCCAGAGAGGGGAAAAATCCCCCTCTTCTCCCCTTCCTTGTGGGCTTTCAAAGCTCCTCTCAGAGCACAGCCTCAGATCTCATCTTCACTCCAAAACACCGGCTCCACCCTGCTGCCAAGCTGCCAGCTCCATGAAAATCTCACTTCTGCAGGTAGGTATATTTTTTAATGTATATGTACTCGTAGAAAGAAAAAACCCAGAAGACGACTCCACATGTATGCAAGCAATGTTTTCTGAGCTGTTTGTAACTAATATTGCTTGCTTTTATTATTATTTAACAAAAAAATGTATAAAGCTCAGCTAAGTTCCTCTGGTTGCTACCATAAGCACCCCCAAATCTCTCCACCTCCCAGCACAACGCACCCTTTCCTTATAGCTACAGGAGGACCTACAAAGTATGGAGTTTTAGGAGCATGGGATGAGAGACAGACAGGCAAGGAGAGGGAGCAGTCACAGTAAGAGCCCCTGTGCACAAGTCTTCCCGACTCTTACAGAATATAGCCTGGAACCTCACACTACCTGACCCTGGGCCAGCAAAGCCCCGAGTTGGCACTTGGGTCAGAGAAGCCAATTCCTACACACATACTTTCTTCACCCACAAACCCTCTCAAAGCTGCAGCTCAGGCAGAAAGCCTCTGACACATGGGCACGCATAGGACCCTGGGAAGAGATGTTGGAGGCTGGAGATGTGGAAGCAGCCCAGGAATCAGGGTGGCCCTGAGGTTAGGAGTAGGCAGGATGTGGCAGGGGCAGACAGTAAGCAGCTCTTCTTCCTCCTTTGGCCAAATTCAGCCCCATCCTGTTCATCCAGGCTGGGAGTATCTGCCCCTGAAGTCACACCCGTCCACCAAGCAGCCACCCACGCCTTCCTGCTCTGACGGGGATGAAAAAGGGCACGTTCCGGGAAGTGCTGCCCTGCTTGGGGGTGAGGGGAACATCTAAATTTTAACTGCTTCCCAGAAATGCAGCCCCTCATCTCTTTCATTCTCTAACCTTGGGGCAAGGGGCTCATGGATACCTGGTATTCTGGAGGTGAGGGAAGAGACTGCTTCCCCCATAGCCAAAACGAATCCTGAGGCACAGCAATCCCAAGTCTCGATCCTCGGTGGTCCTGCCAGTACCTCTTCCTTGCCCTTCCAATGCGCTTCTTCCATCCCTCACCTACTCCAAGCTCATACACTGACCCCGAACTGCCTTCAAGGGTTCTGGCCTGAACCACCTCAGGAGGGTAGCAGCAGGGAAGAAAGTCAGAGCCAGGAATCAAGACATTAAGAAGACTTAAATTCCCAGATACAAGCTTTAGGCTCCAGGCTGTGGGAGAATTGGCTCCTGTGGGAGAAGCTGGGCTGGAGCTGATCTTTTAGAGTAAGGACTGGGTCAGATGAGATTGCAGTAACCCTAGGCTTCACCTGTCTGAGGCTTTTCCAAGAGGCATCCTCTAGGTGTCCAGGAAAGGGCTTTAGGGCAACACCTGGATATATGGTGCAGTACAAAGCAGGAGCAAAGCAAATGCGTCCCTGACAGCAGGCAGGGGACAGAGATGGGAAAAGCAGAAGGGGTGGTCAAGTGAAGCAGATATGAGTGTCCCGCCTAGGGATGAGCAGGCCAGGCCCAGGAGGAATACTTCCTTCCCACTCTACTTCCCCAAGGCCACGCTTGCCATCCACTTTCATTGCTGTAGACTCTGTATACACAGCAGGGTCTGCTTTGTTCGAGATCCTTAGCAGGTGAGTAGTGAGCTAAAATAAGGACCCATCTTAATCGAGCTGGGAATTAAAGTGCAGATGGGCACACTACTTCCTGCCACCCCAACCCTCACAAAGGCTGACAGATAAAGGGAGTGAGACATCCGGAGCAGCCTAGGACCAAACTGGGCAGATGGGCACAAGGCTCCTGCAGTGAGGAGGCTCCCATATCCCAACCCCCTTCAGAAGCCAACACCAGGCCCCACCCTGCTTCCCTTCCAGATGCTGCAGGAACTTTCAGCCATGGTTGGGAAGTTAGAGCAGATGGACATCCATTTATTCTTTTCCTACTTTGGGCCAGCATCAGCCCCTTATTTCACTGCAGATGCTGCTGTGCACATTTACCAGAGGGCAGATAAGAGGAGGCAGAAATGAGCCTTCTAGGAAGAGAGTGGGTTTTCTTTTTCTTTTAAATTAAAATTACAATTTAATTTTTTTTTGCATCGCGTTGGTGAAAAAGAAAGCAAGTTTTCTATAGCAGCAAGGAAAGATGGGGGCCCTGGACCAAGGAGACATCTGAACCATGGCCAACACGGACTCCTGCTCAGTTGCTCCAAGACACTGGGGACACTCCATAGCCAGCTTCTCCAGATGGCCCCAGGGTCTTGGGGCACTTTCAGACTCTGTCTTACTGAAGGCCATCTTAGCTTATGAAGGGGTAATATAGGTGTGAATCCTTAGAAACCATCCTGCTCTTCCTGAATCTGAGATTGTCAGTCCTGCTTCATTCCCGTGGATGTGGAATAAGAATCTCTCTGTGGTCCCATGTCTTGGTCCCTCTGCACTCACCCCCTCCTGCCATCTCACTGTTGCCATCTGCAGGGCCTGCTCCAGCCAGAGCTGTAGCAGGAAGACTGGGGGAGGAGGACATGGACAAACCTGCCATTGTCATCCACACCAAGTGGACCCTAGCTTGGGGTGAGCCGAGGTGCCACACTGACAGCAGCTCCAAAGGTTCCCTACCTAGGCCTCTCAATGTCTCCAGCTCATGGGCCTGGAGTGGGGGTGGGGCAACACATCAGAAGCTTTGGAATCTAAGTGTGTGGGATGGGTAGGGGTGGGGTGTGTATGTGGGGGTCCCTCCCTACCCCATCTAAGAACTTGTATTCTTGCTCACTTCAGAAGATAACTAATTAATCCAGATTCTAGTCCACCTAGTTCCTCAAGAAAAGACAAAGAAAATAGGCTCCTCCTAGAGTCTTTTTTTTTTTTTTTTGAGACAGAGTTTGGCTCTGTCGCTGAGGCTGGAGTGCAGTGATACGATCATAGCTCATTGCAACTTCAAACTTCTGGGCTCAAGTGATCACTCCTACCTCAGCCTGTCAAAGTGCTGGAATTATAAGAGAATGTCAACATGTCTGACTATTTTTTTTTTTTTTTTTGGGGTGGAGATAAGGTCTCACTTTGTTGCCCAGGCTGGTCTTGAACTCCTGGCTTCAAGTGATCCTCCGGCCTCAGCCTCCAAAAGTGCTGGAATTATAAGCATAAGCCACCATGCCCAGCCAGAGTTTTTTTTTTTTTTTTTTGAGTGGAGTCTTGCTCTGTCATCCAGGCTGGAGTGCAGTGGCGTGATCTTGGCTCACTGCAGCCTCCACGTCTTGGGCTCAAACGATTCTCTTGCCTCAGCTTCCGAGTAGCTGGGACTACAGGTGCCCGCCACCGTGCCCAGCTAATTTTTTGTATTTTTAGTAGAGATGGGGTTTCACCATATTGGCCAGGCTGGTCTCAAACTCCTGACCTCAGGCGATCCGTCTGCCTTGGCCTCCCGAAGTGCTGGGATTACAGGCATGAGCCACTGCACTTGGCCCCTTCTCCAAGTTTTTAACCAACTGGTGAACCATGGCCATGGTGAAGGCCACAGGGGTTAGTGGTGTGGGCTCTAGGGTCAGATGACCAGGGACAAGTTACCTAATCCCTCTAAGCTACAGGTTCCCTACCTACAAAATGGAGATGATTATGGATCCTACCTCATGGGCCTTCAGAAGAGCCCCCCAAATGCTTCCCCACTACCATTATTATTATCCAGAAAATAAGACAACCCTCTTCAGTTCACCTCTGGATGCTGGTTCTGCACCCCTTTGTAGGTATCCAACCAGAATGCAAAAACTTCAAGAATGAGAACTGAGGCCACAGGAAAGGAATAGAAGAGGTGGAGGAAAATGTTACCCTAGTCTCTTTCTCCTCCTCCTACTGTCCCAGTCACTGCCCTAGGGGGAGGAGCAGCCACTAGGGGGAGGAACCCAAAGCTCCAGCCTGGCTTCCCAACCTCCATGTAGGAATAATCTTCAAGGTAACAGGTTTGGGGAAAGGGGAGGCAGTGCAAGGCACTTCGGCATGACTTAAACATCATTCTCATGAGCAATCAAAGGTTCAGGGTTCCCCTGAAGGGCTCAAGTCAAAGTACTCTATGTGCACACACTATCAAGAACCAACCATCTTCAGTCTCCCGGGACACAGGCATGGCGAGACCTACCAGCAGGACTCTATATCACTGTGGTCTGTAGGGTTGGCTTGGCACAGGGAAGGTGACGCTAAGCTTCGTGTACTTCTGGGAGATATCATAGTCAGGGAACACTGGGGGTCCCAAAAAGCAAAAGCCAGATCTCCTCCTGCCTCAGTATTAATATTTCTCTGAGTACCTAGGACAGAGGCCAGCATTCAGCAGGAATTTGATACACATTGCTGAATTACTTAGATAAACCCAGCACCTTCAAAAAGTTTGGTGTGCCACACTGTGCCTAAAAGACTTTCATCTAAAAACAAAACTTTATCTCTTGGACCTGGAGGTTCTTTATAAGTCCTGACTCACAATAAATTAACATAGCACGTCTCTGGCTCTTAGCTTCCAGGTCCCTCCGACTCTCACCCTTCATTCTACCCAATGTCCTCAGAAAGAACCCTCTTTGCCCAGGGCAGGTTCAGAATGACAGGTGAGGAGCAAAGAGGAGAGACAGTTCTGCCCAGGCCTAGTTACATTTTGTCCCCATTTACAGCAGATAATTAGTGCTTTTGGGTCTTGTTACACCAAATCTCCAAATCATGCATCAGACAGCAAGTGTCCACCCCCACCCCCCCAAGGGGATTATGCCAAGGTTACAGGAAGATAAGCAGCGCAAAATGCCTTCAAGAGCCTTCCCACTTAATTTGAGACCCTCTTGGCAGCTGAACAAATTCCTGCCCAGTAGGGGGATGGAGGAGAGGCTTGAAACTGAGCTTTCTATTATGGGTATCCTTGAAACCACAAATGCAGGGGAGAAAAGGCATAAAGAGGAGACCCTTGTAAATGTCTCCTACTGAGCTGGGCTCGGCAGGAATGCTTGGGAGAGATGGCAAGCAACGACCCTGTTCCATCTGTCCTCTCCCAAGTCTGAGCTCTGGAGCCAATTCTGTTTCTATTTAGCAATACTGCCCTGACTGCCTCCCCGGGGCTACTCGGCTTCCTTGAGGCTTCTGTAGGAAGGAACTAGACCAAGAAGAAACCAAGGACATGATCCAAAGGGAAACAGTATTCTAGGAAGCAGCAGCTACTTCTGACAGGGAGGTAGAGAGGAAGTTCCAAGTTTCCCAGCAGGCAAAGGTGGCCCTGGGCTCACAGTCAAGAGCTGCCCTACTCAGGTCCTACCTGCACAATGTCCAACACCATGCCAGCAGCCACGGTCCCAAAGCCTGCCAGAAGGAATGGAAACAGCACTTGCAGCCCGATGGAAAAGGAGGTCTCCTTGAGCGGGGAGGGTGGCGCAGGGCCACGGTCTGTGCTGACGTCGTCACTTTCGTTGCTCTGGCTCCCGTTCTCCAGCAGGGCGTCCTCCTCCCGAACCCCCTTGGCGTTGGCCCGAGACTCAATCACCACCTCTACCCCAGCCCCATCAGGCCCCAGGAACTCTGAGGTCCCAGCCAAGGGCTCTCTCCCTGGGCCATCTGAAGAGCAGGGAGAGGCAGAAGGGCCAGTCCCGTTCAGTTGGTGGACGTCCTTCGGCTCTGGCTTAGAGGACATGACAGGCAGGGAGGAGGGGAAGGGAGAACTTTCCTCTCTTCTTTTTGCTTTCTCTCTCCTTCTCTAACTTGGGAAAGAACTTAGTCTTGGGGTGAACCCAGGCTTGGGCGCCGCGGGACCTCTTCCCACGGCTCTCCACTCCTACCAGGCACTGCAAAAACTGATCCACCAACAGGCAGCCCCATCAAGCACTGAAGCCGCAAGCTGGGCAGAAACAAGAAACTCCTCACCAGACAGCCACTAGGGGTGCAGATGCCTGACTCCAACCCACCAGCTCTGTGCTTGAAGAAAATGTATCTGTTCTCTTATCTTCTTTGGTTCTCAGCGGCAGGCTCCTCGGAGTAGGGGGCATCCAGAGTAGAAGAGCTCAACCAAAGTCTGGGGTGGTCTCTGAAATGGCCCCTCCTCCTTGAAAAGCAGCTTGAGTTCAAATCTTTCAGAACACAGTGCCGGCCTGGGGCTGTGGCTTCTTCCCACTGCTTTGGCTGGGCTCTGTCAGCTTCCCACAGCTCCTCAGGCTCTGCTGGTCCCAGTGCAGCGTCTGCTGTCTTTCCCTTCTCTTCCAGAAACTTCCTCTCTTCCTGGGAAGAGCTAATACCTCTTCAAATCCCTGGTCCTTAAAGTCACGAGAATCAGTGTGGAACACCTTATATGGGAAGGAGAAAGAAAAGAAAAAGAACATTACCTTATAGCAAAGGACAGCTCCTATTGGGAGAATTTCTCCCCAAGGCAGTTAGGAGTTCGTCATATAGTTAAAGAGTTTGCTATTTGCCTCCCTTTTTCCGCAAAAATTACTTAGTCCTGCACTGCTCCATCTGGAGGCTCAGCAGGAGTTATCCCTGCCATCCTCCCCACTAGCAACCCTCCTGGGGAATCACCACCATGGTCACCAGCAACGAGATATGACCAGCCTGGGATTGGGAAGATGCCATGCAGGTGCCCTCTGCATTGTTTCCTCAGCAACTGGGGGTGGGTAGGTATGTCCTCAGCAAGACCCCTTCTTGAATGCCCCTCCATTATTTAAGTGGGGTTCAGTTACAAATTCAGTCACAAACTCCCTGCCACACAGCCACCCCTGTATGAAGTGACCGCTTATCATCATAAGACAGCAACAGAAAGACAGTCACACAGGGCAAAGAAACAGGGAGGAACTGATTGCTGCGTGAAGTCCCCCAGACCCCAGAACGCTCTAGCTTCTGAGAAAACAAAACAAAGCTAGGAGGACTCCCTGGGCAGTGGGGCAAGCCTGCCAGACCAAGGCCAAGAGCCAGAGGCCTACCCACTCCTGCCCTTGAGAGTCAACAGTGTTACAAAGAGCTCAGACAGCTGACTCGGATCCAGGCCTCTGTCTCTCCCCCTCTCCCCCTGCTCTTGGCCCTGTGAGCTTGTCAGATAGGACAACGGAGTTATCTCAGTTAGAAGGGACAGAGCATAAAATGATTGCTTATTATCCACGCATTTCAGTTAATTAGGCTCCTCCTGTTCCCCAGGGTTACTGAGAGTTGGATATAGTGGAATTCTTAGAAACAAAAACAAAAAAACAAAAGTAGCAATAAAAAAAACCCCAAACAAAAACCAAAGCACCGTAAGCCAATATGCACTTGCTCCAAATGCATCTCTTTAGCTGTAATGGCTCCACTTCTCTTTGCCTAAAGGAATCCCCAGGCTTCCTAATTCCTCATGGACTCTCATCCTATTCCATTTCACCAGAAGAACTCTTATTAGTAAAAAATAAATTTAAAGAGAGTTCCACCAGGTTAAGAGGAACAGGTCCTTAAGTATTCCAAACACACATAATTAGTCAACTTCAGTTTAGGAAAGGCGGTATCAAACCCCAGGAACTGGCCCAGGAGAACTGTTTCCTCTATCAATTCAGTCACCCACCAGGGCTCCCTTTTTCAATCTCCTTAAACACAGTACTGTGGTTCTTTCAAACTCCCTCACCAGAGATCCAGGAGGAAACCTCTGAGTCCTAGGGCCCCTATGCCAGAAAAGTTTCTGAGTCCGCTAAAAGCTGACACCCCGCCTCCCTCTTGTGTTCCTGGCAGGCCACTGAACCTGAGAGGGGGCTCGCAGGAGGGGAAGCCAGTCCTCCCTCACCACTCCCCCAGTAAAGAGACTTCAGACCGGCCTAAGGCCCTGGGACGAAAGAAGCAAAAGTGAACCAGGACGCCCTATCCCCTCCTCCCAGGCGGGGACAAAAAAGACCCATTTTAGTATCCCCAACCCCGAGGAGGGAGAGAAAGTAACTGGGTGGCCTCCTCGGTCTCTCCACCACTCAGATTCAGCAAATGCGCTGCGCGCCAGGACTCCCGCCCTCCACCACCCCCTCCTCGCCCCAGGACCCTACAGGACTGACCTGCCCCTCGCTTGGGAGGAAGGGGGGCGCCTGGCGAGTGGCAACGGGGCCCGTGGTCTCGGGGGGTGCAGGGTACACCCTCTTCTCATCACTCCTCCTCGGCAGTCCTCCTTGGCCCCCGGCGTGCCCCCCCTACACCCCCAGCCAAGGCGAGCGTCCAGCCGCGACACCCGGCTGGCTACATTTCGCTTCTGCGTTACAGCGAGGCCGCCGCTCCGCTTCCACGCGTGGGAGGTGACCGGGGAGGGCAGGATATACCGCTTCAGGCCCGGCGGGGGGGGCACCCGGACTGGGGACCGGGGGGCCGAGCTCACTCGCCCCCAATCGCTTCTTGCCCGCGGACTTGGGCCCAACTGGTTGGCTGCCGGTGGCAAACGTGATCTGGGGCAGACTGGGTGGCAACCCCCCTCCATCAAAAATAGATTCTCGGATGGACAACAGCAGCAGCCAATCAGGGACTGGGGAGGGGGCGGGATCACCCTCGGCCCGGCCCCTTTCCTTCGCTTGGTGCCCAGGAGGCGGGGCGCCGGGGAAACGCAGTACGAGTAGTGACGGGAACTGGGAGCCGGCTCTACGCGCCTGGAGCGCGCGGGTCCCAGCGCCCATCGGCCCGGGGTCCGGGGGACCCGCTGCCCGAGCTCACTGCGTGGTGCTATCGCCCCCGGGTCCGCTGCGCCGCGCCGGAGCCCCAGCGGCCTTTGAGAGGCGTGTGCGACAGTGCGCGTCCTCTCCTGCAGCTGGATGTTTCCTTGGAGCCTCTGGGCTTCGGGAAGACCGGCAAACGTCCCTGTGGAGCCAGCCAGCCAGCCACCTCTGACCCCGGGCTCAAGCAGCCATCCGCGTGCTCCCTCCTCCCGCTCGGTACCCGGACAGAACAGTCCCTACCTTGCTCTTGGACACAGCTCCTCTCCCGCCAGCTCGTCATTCAGCTGCCTCCAGATTCCGCGTTCCTTGAGCAAATGGCTCACCCCTGACGAATCCGGCCTTAAAAAAGTCCCAGCCTTGAAAGGGGTGGAGACTGGTGGGCGGGAGGGAAAGGAGGTCAGACTCACGGCTGGGGTCGCACACGCAACACCTGAGGTAGGAGCGGAGGGGAGCCTCACTTCCTCTGACCCACTGAGCCTGGTGGCAGCGTGCGGAGAGATGTCTCCATCCCGCGCTAAATGAAATCCAACTTTCCCTGACGCACCTTGTGGGATCAAAGAGGGGTGTTCCCATGCTCACCTTTCGCCACTTCCTCCCTGGGGTATCTCCACCTCTCCAACACAAACTCAATGCCAGTTCTCTTTGGGATGTTTTTGTGCAGGGGGTGTGACCTCCCCCATAAAGGAACTCCCACCCGCAAGTTTTCCCCTCTTGTCAGTGGAACCTGTGACCAACGGTTCCTTCCTGTCCTTTTCCTCCCTGAAAGTGGCCCGGGGGCATTCGAACATGGCTCTAGACCCCTGAATAGGGTTTGGAACAAAGATGTGCCTGGGGAGAGGAGAACGCAGTGCTGTGTATGAAACTTTGGGCACGTGCACACAAGAGCGCACACAGCAACCTGAACAGGTCATTCCTTTTGATAAGGATGACAAATACACATACCAAACCCTGTTCCCCTCACCCACCCCAAACCAGTACCCCCTGGATGATTCCGGATCAGCTCTGGAGTATTTGCATCAAGGGCCTGCAGACTCACAGGACCTACTAGAGCAAAATATCAGTGTCTCAGACCCCAGTTTTGGCCTCAAATACTGGGTTTCTCTGCCTGGAGAAGTAGCTGCTAGTCTGGGAAATGCTGGGCCTTGTCCAGAAAGATGAGGTTTGTGAATACGGGGTGTGGGGCTGGATGGGGAATTAAGGCTGATATATCTGGAGAAACTTAAGTTGGGCTGGAGGCAACTTCTGCCCTGTTTCATTCAACAGTTCCCTCCCCTCCACTACCCCATTTAATCTTGCCACAGCTCAGCTACCGGTGTATAAATCCTTGATCTCTCTCCTGTTTCCTTTCTACCTTCCATGTTTTTACTTACTTGAAAACAATTTCCCTCTCCTGTGTGTATTTTTTTTTTTAATTGAAATATACCAGGCATTTAGGAAAGGAACACGAAACCTAAGTGTACAGGTCAACAGATGATGACACAGTGAACATCCCCCTATGACCACCATCCAGATCTAGAATGAGATCATTCTTGGCATCCCAGATACCCTCCTTCTATCTGCTCCTGGTGACTATGCCACACCTCTTCTCAAAAGTAACGCTTACTAACACTACAGGTTGGTTTTGCTTCTGAACTTTATATAAATGGAACCATTCAGTAGGTCTTATTTTGTGTCTGACTTCTCTCACTAAATACTACGTTTGTGAAACTCATCAAAAACATTGTGGTAGCAGTAGCTTATTTGTTTTCATTGCCGTGCGGTGTGCCATTAAATAAATATACCACAATTTATCTGTTATTCTGTTGATGGACATTTGGGTTGTTCCTACTTTGGGGTTATTATGAATAAGGCTGCGATAATGTTTTTGTTCATGTCCTTTGGTACACTTATGTTCATATTTGTACTAGATATATACCTAGGAGTAGAATTACTGGGTCATAAAAGGATAGGCATATTTTTAACTTTAGCAAATGCGACTAAACAATTTTTTCAAAGTACTCATATTAATTTACACTCCTGCCAGCAGCGTCTTAGTGTTCCAGTTGCTCTATATTCTCATTAACACTTGACATTGTCAATCTATAAAAATTAAAAAATTTAGCCATTCTGGTGGGTGTATAGTGGTATTGCAATTTAAATTTACTTTGTCCTGATAACCAATGAAGTTGACCACCTTTCCATACATTTATTTGACCCTTGGATATCTGTCCAAGTATTATGTCCATTTTCTATTATTCTGTTCCTTCTGTCCTACCACATTTTTTTTTTTTTTTTTTTTTGCGAGATGGCATCTCGCTCTGTCGCCCAGGCTGGAACCTCTTGGGTTCAAGTGATTCTCCTGCCTCAGTCTCCCGAGTAGCTGGGACTACAGGCACATGCCATCATGACTGGCTAATTTTTGTATTTTTGATAGAGACAGGGTTTCTCTATGTTGGAAAGGGTGGTCTCTAACCCCTGACCTCAAGTGATCTGCCTGCCTTGGCCTCCCAAAGTGCTGGGATTACAGGTGTGAACCACTGAGCCTGGCCCTGTCTTATTACTTTGTAGGAGTTCTTCATGAATATCAGACATGAGTCCTTTGTTGGTTATAGGTATTGCAAATATTTCTATAGTAAATAAATATAAAAGCCCTTGGTTTTGGTGTCTTCTGAAGTGTCAGGGCCACTGGAACAAGAATATAATCTCTATATCTATTTTGATCACTAGTGTAAACCCAGCTCCTGGCACATAGTAGGTACTTAATAAATACGTTGAATGAATGATGGATGAGGTGGATAAGACTGATGTAGTACTTTGCTCTATGTTGTGCTGATCCTTAGAGTCAAACACCAAGAGGACCTGGGGGAAGCCGATTTCCTCTGGCTTAGCCAGCTGTGACCTTGGGAAGAGGAAGACATCCTGGCCCTTCTCTACTGAAAGAGCAGAAATAGCTACAGTCTGTGAAATGACGAGCACAGATGTAGGGAGCAGAGGTCACAGATGAAAAGACAGGAACTATCAGCAAGTAGCAGGCCAGCCAGATACTTCAGAAGGAGAGACTCAGTTGGGGGTGTCAGAAAGATAGTGAGGGTCTCTAAGCATCGCTGTGGACCTTTGTATGACAGGAACCTCCAAAGGTCGTGTGGACTCTCTCTTGCCTCAAGACATGCCCAATCTTAGAGCTGGTTAGCCAAGTGAGCTCTTCCACACCTAGAAACACATTTCTTTCTCCAAAGGAGGTCCCCTGAAACTTTGGTTGGAGGGTCTTATTCCTATCCCCCATTGGGCAACTCTTTTTTCAAAATCAGCTTAACTTCCTCATGGCCTGTAATGTCCATCCTGCATATGGAAGACCACTGAGTCAGCCTCTTCTCCATGCACTGTTTTCATAGGCCTGTTGCATTCTATAGCGTTTTTCTCTTGCTGTGTTTCTCTCCAGCATCCTTGACCAGGTCTGGTCAAGAGTCTCTCACTGATTCCTGTTACTCTGGGAGACAGAAATTTCCCCTTGCAGCACCCTAACAAACTCACAGCATCCCTTTCTCATGTCTTTCAGAATATAATGTGGCATTTACCTAGAAGCTAGTAGTAGCACCCCAAATTTTTATATAAACTGAGCTTGGGGATGCCATCTAGTTGGAGAGAGGCTGGGTGACTTGTCATGAAACAGCATTTGTATAACAAGCACAGTGATTTCACTTAGAATATGAGCATATGTTGGGTGTGGGGTGGGAAAGAGGGTTGTGGCAAAAGGAATTGTTGATCACTGGCAGGGGCCTGTGAAGGGGCCTGTGTGGGAAGGTCCTCTGTGGGGCAGCATTCTTCAGTCTTGCTTGGCACTTGTCCTAATATGTGGGTAATTTAGCCTCTATCCTGAGGTTCTCTTAGCCCCATGACCTTCCTTCTGGGCCAAGTACTGTCTACCAATGGCTTCTCCATAGACTACCTGAACACTCATCTTGAGACATCATAAAATTCCAGAGCCCCATAGATCCTGGACCCCCTAACCAGCATGGCTAGTCATAAGACTAGCCTGACATGGCTGGAAACTTTTCTGTGTTTTGTTCTGTGGGGGAGGGTGCCCCCTCCCATTTTTCCCCTTGCTGTGACCCCTCTGCTGCTCCCTCCCTCCCAGAGGTCAACTTCTTTCCTGCTGCCCAGAGCTGAGGTGACATCCCCTTCCGGCTTCATTCAGTTTTAGGAGGATGTAGTGATGGGGGTGGGATAGGGAAGTGTGGCCATCTGTGCTCAGCACTGTCATCATTCCCTTTGCTTCTCTAAAACTGAGCTCCCCTTCCCCAAAGCCCCCTGGATACCCACGCTGAGATTCCCTTAGGTAAGATGGTTCCAGGTGTTTTGGAGCTGCAGCTCTGAATTTACTGAGTATAGCTGGGAAGACTTGACAGCAAACAAAATGGTCTGGTGAACTATAACTGGGGATAGAAATGCAATCTTTGAGAGGCAGTGCTGCAGAGTGGAATATGCCAAAGCTTTGTAATCACATGGATTTGAATCCATGAATGGCTCAGCTATTCATTAGGTACGTGACCTTGGGCCATGTCTATCAAATGGAGACATAATTCCCTTTCTGCAACATATATTCCATGGTGAGCAGTTCTGTGCAAACCTACCCCCAAAGTCTGAGAAAGCTGAGAGGCCAAAGAGGCTGACAAATCTTGTTTCTTAGAAAGAAGCATTTAATAGGGACTTGTGAACAGAAGCCCTGTCTATATCTCGGGGAGCAGTGAGACCAGGGCTTGTATATCTTGTAAGGAAGGAATACCTATACCTTACAGGGAAGGAATGTGTAGAGAAAGGCGAGAATGCTATGTGAAGCTCCCTAAGGGCAGGATTTATGGTCAATTGTTTTAACCTAAGAGCAGGATTTATGGTAAGTACATGGTCCAACCAAGGAATAGTAGATAAAATATAAATCTTAGAGGCATTTCCGGAACTGGGGTTAATCAGAAGTCAACATGGTGGATTAGCATCCAGGATGGGGTTGCATTGGCCTTCACAGATGATGAGAGGATTAGGATAATATGGCATTTGGAACATTCCCTGCACGCAGTAGGACTGTTAAGATTTCATCAAAGAGAAAGAGCCATAAACAGGGATTAGGCATTTGGAACGGGCAGCTCAGGCTCTCTCTGGGCCTCACGTGAAATTTTAGACTTCCCAGAGTGTGAGGGCACGCCTACCTGGAAAGGGTCAATGATGGACAGTCTCTTACATAGATGCAGGTGGGAGCTAATAGGGGCAGCATCCCCACAGTGGGTCACAAGCCAAAGATGACCAAACTTTATCTTGCAAGAGCCAGGAAAAGACTGTATCCTTGTAATCCAGATTACCTAGTTTCAAACTGCCCTCTGTGTTTACTGCCTACTGCTCTACGATTATCCTCTAGACCAGGGTTTCCTAAACTGGCCTGGTCATAGGAATCACCTGTTGGGAACTTCTTTTAAAATATAGATTTCCAGGCCTCTTTCCTGGAAATTCTGTTTCCAAACGTCTGGTGCTGGGCCAGGAAACCTACCCTTTTAAATAAGTGCCCCAGGTGACTCCCATGATCCTACCGGGTTGGGAAGCATTGCCCCAGTCTGGTGGTTCTCAGTCTTGGCTGCATATTAGAATCTCCTGGGGAGCTTTAACAAAAATATACCTTTGTCACAGGAGGAAACACTGTGACAAAGGTATATTTTGTCACAGGAAGGCAAGGCTTAGGAAGTCTTCAAAGACATGGAGGTGCTTTGATTGACTCTGACTGTGTGGGTTTATATGCGAACTCATTTAATCCTAATAATTACCCTAGGAGGTAGGCTGTTGCAATATATCAGGTGGAAAATGAGGTCAGTGGGTTGGAGAATGGTAAATAGATTAAAAAGTTATTTAGGTTACTTGTTAGAGAATTGCAAATCAAAACCACAATGAGATACCCCTTCACATCCAGTAGGCTGGCCATAAAAATAAAAAAAAAAGAGAAAATAACAGAAAACGACAAGTGTTGGTGAGAGTGTGGAGAAATTGGAACCTTGTCCATTTGCTGGTGAGAATATAATGTGGTTCAGCTGCTAAAAGAAACAGTTTGATGTTTCTTCAGAAGGTTAAACACAGAATTACCACATCACTGAGCAATTTCACTCCTAAGTATATGCCTAAAAGAATTGGAAATGGGGAAGAATTATTCCAGTTAGAGAGAACAGAGTGAAATGGCAGGCAGGCAAGGGAGAATTTGGCATTTTCAAGGAACAGCAGGTTCTTCAACATGTGGTTGATGCATGTAGGGACGTGTAAAATGAAAGATGAAATGATAGGCTTTGGTGATATGTTACACAGCTGAAGTCTTCTTTAATATGAACTTATTGTTTTATGCTTGATCACAAAGTCCTTCAACACAGAGACTTTATATTTTAAATTTTATATTAATTTCTAAATGCCTTATATTTAAAAATTTCTGTGATGTTTGCTGACACCTTGTAATTTACACATCTGGGCCTTCTTTCTGTCAGACCCTTACGTATGGAGTCTCATTCACTTGTATAGTGTCCATTTATGGTGCTCTGTTGATGACGCCCAAATAGCTTTGTCTTAGACTTCTCTTCTGAGCTCTGAACTTGGATGTCTCAGCACTTCCAACTTGTGATATCCAAAATGTGCTAGTTATCTTCCAGATGTATATTTCTTACTCTGTCTTCTCCATCCCAAAAAAGAGGATTCCCCCTCTCATTTGTTTGTCAGCCATCTGGGAGTCATTCTTGACTCCTTCCTCTACTTCCCTGCCTCCTCGCCCACCACCCATCAATCACCACTTGCCGTGCATCGACTCTACCTCCTAAATAACTTTTTTTTGGATTTATTTATTTTTTGAGGTAAAATTCACATAACATAAATTTAAAATGTACAATTCATTGGTGTTTATTATATTCACAGTGTTGGACAACCATCACCTCTGCCTAGTTTTTTTTTTTTTTTTTTTTTTTTTTGAGACGGAGTCTCGCTCTGTCGCCCGGCCTGGAGTGCAGTGGCTGGATCTCAGCTCACTGCAAGCTCCACCTCCCGGGTTTACGCCATTCTCCTGCCTCAGCCTCCCGAGTAGCTGGGACTACAGGCGCCAGCCACCTCACCTGGCTAGCTTTTTGTATTTTTTAGTAGAGACGGGGTTTCACCGTGTTAGCCAGGATGGTCTCGAACTCCTGACCTCGTGATTCGCCCGTCTCGGCCTCCCAAAGTGCTGGGATTACAGGCTTGAGCCACCGCGCCCGGCCACCTCTGCCTAGTTTTAAGACATTTTCATCACCCCAAAAAGAAATCCTGTATCCATTAGCAGTCAGTACCCACTCTCCCCTTCCTTCCCCTCCCCTCCCTGATTAGTCAACCACTAGTCACTTTTCATCTCTATAGATTTCCCTATTTTGGATATGTCATATAAATGGAACCATGCAATATGTAACTTTCTGCAAATGGGTTTTTTACTTAACATAATTATGTTGTTGTTTTATTTTTTGCCCTCAAATATTCTATCCAAATGTTTTCAAGGTTCAACCACATTGTAGCATGGATCAATACTTCATTCCTTTTTATGGATAAATAATATTCCACTGTATGGATACAACATATTTTGTTTATCCATTCATCCATGGATGGACATTTGGGTTGTTTTCACCTTTTTTGATTGTGAATAGTCCTCTGTGAACATTCATATATAAGTTTCATTTGAATATCTTTTGTTTTAATTTCTTTTGAGTATATACTATTGCTGGGTGATATGGCAATTCTGTTTAACTTTTTATTTTATTTTATTTTAGAGACAGAGTTTCACTCTTGTTGCCCAAGCTGGGGTGCAATGGTATGATCTCAGCTCACTGCAACCTCTGCTTCCTGGGTTCAAGTAATTCTCCTGCCTCAGCCTCCTGAGTAGCTAGGATTACAGGCACGCACCACCATGTCTGGCTAATTTTTTGTATTTTTAGTGGAGACAGGGTTTCACCATGTTAGCTAGGCTGACCTCCAACTCCTGACCTCAGGTGATCTGCCTGCCTTGGCCTCCCAAAGTGCTGGTATTACAGGTGTGAGCCACTGTGCCTGGCCTTTTTTTTTTTTTTTTTTCTACCTAGGTTGGATTTGAACTCTTGAGCTCCAGCCATCCTGCCTCAGCCTCTCAAGTAGCCCGGACGACAGGTACACACCACTGTGCCCAGCCTATGTTTAACTTTTTGAAGAAACACTAAACTGCTTTCGATAGCTGCTGCACCATTTTACATTCCCACCAGCAAGGTACAAGGGTTCCAGTTTCTCCACATCCTCACCAACATTTATTATTTTGCATTTTTGGATTATGGCCAACCTAGTGGATATGAAGTGGTATCCCGTTGTGATTTTGATTTGCATTTCCCAAATGACTAACCTAAGTAACCTTCTAATTTGCCTACTTCATAGGGTAATTATTAGGATTAAATGATTATATATATGTACATATAACTTAGAACAGTGCCTGGCATATAATAAATAATGTATAAGTATTAAAAAGAAAGTAGAAAAAGGAACAAAAGAACAGAAGGAAAGAAGGACCTCTTAGCTATACTTCCTTTCCTATTGTCCTAAGTCAAAGCCCACAATTCCACTCCTAATTTACAAGGCCCCAACTGGACTCCTTTCTTTTCTTTTCTTTTCTTTTTTGGAGCCAGAGTTTTGCTCTCGTTGCCCAGGCTGGAGTACAGTGGCGCAATCTCGGCTCATCGCAACCTCCGACTCCTGGGTAAAAGTGATTCTCCTGCCTCAGCCTCCAGAGTAGCTGGGATTACAGGCATGCGCCACCATGACCGGTTAATTTTGTATGTTTAGTAGAGATGGGGTTTCTCCACGTTGTTCAGGCTGGTCATGAACTCCCAACCTCAGGTGATCCCCCGCCTTGTCCTCCCAAAGTGCTGGGATTACAGGCTTGAGCCACTGTGGCTGGCCAACTCCTTTCATTTCATGAAGGTTTCAGGTTCTCATTTGCCTTACTATTTTGCTTTTGCTTACAACTTTGCCTGTCTGGCACAGTTCTCTCCCTTGCCCCCCCAACTCTTTGCCTAGCTAACTCACTGTTTTTTTGTTTGTTTTGTTTTTAAATTTAAGAGCTTTTTTGAGGTATAATATGCAATAAACAGCACAGATTTAAGGTGTACAATTTGATGTTTTGACATATGTATACATCAGTGAAACATCACTACAATCAAGATAAAGAGTATATCCATAACCCCCTGCATTTCTTCCTGCTTCTTTTCATCTTTCTCTCTCAACCCATGCCTTGGGCCACCTGCCGTCTGTCACTACAGATGTTTTTCATTTCTAGAATTTCATATAAATGGAATCATGTAGTAGATATCTTTCTTTTGTCTGATTTCTCTCACTCAGCATACTTATTCTGAGATTTATCCATGTTATGTGTATCAACAGGTTGTTCCTTTCTGCTGTTGAGTAGTATTCCGTCATATAGATGCACCTGTTTGCTTATTCATTCATCTGTTGATGGACATTTTAGTGGTTTCCAGTTTGGGGCTATTACAAAGAAGGCTGCTATATGCAATGTGTGCAAGCCTTTTTAGGGGTATATATTTTCATTTCTTTTTGTTTTTCAACTTTTGTTTTAGATTCAGGGGGTACCTGTGCAGGTTTGTTACCTGGGTATACTGTGTGATGCTGACGTTTGAGGTATGAATGATCTTGTTACTCAGGTACTGAGCATAGTATTCAATAGTTAGTTTTTCAACCTTGTCCCCCTTTCCTTGCTCCCCCACAACAGTCCCCAGTGTCTATTGTTGCCATCTTTACGTCTGTGAGTACCCAAACTTATAAGTGAGCACATATGCTATTTTGTTTTCTGTTCCTGTGTTAACTTGCTTAAGACAATAGCCTCTGGCTGCATCCATGTTGCTACAAAGGACACGATTTTGTTCTTTTTTATGGCTGTATAGTATTACATGGTGTATATGTACATTTTCTTTATCCAAACCACCATTGATGGGCACCTAGGTTAATTCCATGTCTTTGCTATTGTGAATAGTGCTGTTACGAACATGTGAGTGTATGTGTCTTTTTGGCAGAATGATTTGTTTTCTTTTGGATGTATATCCAGTAGTGGGATTGCTGGGTCAAATGGTAGTTCTGTTTTAAGTTCTTTGATAAATCTCCAAACTGATTTCCACAGTGGCTGAACTAATTTACATTCCCACCAAGAATGTGTAAGTATTCCCTTCTCTGCAGCCTTGTCAACATCTGTTGTTTTTTGACTTTTTAATAACTTCCATTCTGATTGGTATGAGATGGTATCACACTGTGGTTTTGATCTGCATTTCTCTGATGATTAGTGATGTGGAGCATTTTTTTCATAAGTTTGTTGACTGCTTGTATATCCTGTTTTGAGGAGTGTCTGTTCATGTCTTTTGCCCATTTTTTAATGGGGTTATTTGTTTTTTGCTTATTCAATTGTTTCAGTTCCTTATAGATTCTGAATATTAGACTTTTGTTGGATGCAAAGTTTGCAAATATTTTTTCCCATTCTGTGCTTTGCCTAGCTAACTCTTACTCAACCTTGAAGTCTCAGCTTCAATCATGACTTCCTTACCAGAGGCCTTCCTGATTTTCCAGACCAGGCACCATGTGGTATGTAAAATAACACCTTACCTCTCAGACCCAGGCAAGAAAGACCCCTGCCCCGAACTTAATGCTATAGAAGGCATCATATAATATAACCACAAAGGAAATAAATCCATTAAAAACACAGAGGTGCCTCTGTCCCTTGGGATTCTGTGCTCAGCACTGGCACAGAACAACCAGTAACACTGAACACGCATCACTGAGTCTAATACAGTTCTGACTCCGGGGGTCAATTCTTTATATATCTTGCTCTGTCTTATTCATTTAAGTTGATAGATAAACATTGTATGTATTTATTGTGTACTTGACATTTTGAAATATGTATACATTAAAAATATGGAGTGCTTCACATATTTTTGTGCTATCCTTGTGTGGTTGTGTTGTTTTAATTGGAAATTTGTATTGTTCCAGTTTTAGTATATGTGCTACCTAAGCAAACACACTCTATGTCTTTTAAAAAAGAAAGGTAACTGTGTCTGGATGCCCTGAAGGTTTGTGGGTTGTATCAGTGTGAACTTTGGAGGCCACTGTGGTTTTGGAGTGTAGGCAGGAATTGAGCTGTCCAAGTGCTTAGCTAAGAGAAAAGAAAATTAACTTGTCAAATCCTTCCTCTTAGATAGCATGGCTGTAGTGGATTCCTTTTTTCTGAGACAGTCTCGCTCTATTGCCCAGCCTGGGGTGCAGTGGTGTGATCTCAGCACACTGCACACTGCACACTGCACACTGCTTGAACGTCTGCCTCCCCGGTGCACGCAATTCTCGTGCCTCAGCCTCCTGAGTAGCTGGGATTACAGGCGCATGCCACCACACCCAGCTAATTTTTGTATTTTTATTAGAGATGGGGTTTCACCATGTTGGTCAGGCTGGTCTCAAACTCCTGACTTCAAGTGATTCACCCACCTCAACCTCCCAAAGTGCTGGGATTACAAGCGTGAGTCACTGCGCCCTGCCTGTAGTGGATTTTTTTTTCTTTTTTTTCTGAGACAGAGTCTTGCTCTGTTGCCCAGTCTGGAGTACAGTGGTCATCTCGGCTCACTGCAACCTCTGCCTCCTGGGTTCAAGCGATTCTCCTGCCTCAGGCTCCCAAGTAGCTGGAATTAAAGGCGCCTGCTACCACGCCCAGCTAATTTTTGTATTTTTAGTAGAGACAGGGTCTTGCCATGTTGGTGAGGCTGGTCTCAAACTCTGACCTCAGGTCAGATCCACCTGCCTTGGCCTCCCAAAGTGCTAGGATTACAGGCATAAGCCACCGCGCTTGGCTGTGTAGTGAATTCTCGTATGACATATTATCTACCAGTAGTGCTGAGTGTCCATTTTCTTGCTCTGTTTTATGTTCCAATTTCTGGTTCTGGGGGTACCCATGAATTAGTGTAGTGTTTGCAACATTGCACGTTGGTGCTAAGAAACATTTTGTAGTAATAAATAATTTACATTATTCTTAAATTTTTATATTTGTACCTCTAGATACAACATGTTAAACATGATACTGATTCTTTTTCTTGACATTAGATGGACACTGAATGCTAGAATTGCAAGTAGGTTTGTTTTTATAAAATATTTAATTAGGCCAGGTGCAGTGGCTAAACCTGTAATCCCAGCACTTTGGAAGGCCTGAAGTAGGATGATCGCTTGAGCCCAGGAGTTTGAGACTAGTCTCAGCAACACAGTGAGACCCTATCTCTACAAAAAAATAGAAAAAAAAAAAAAAGCCAGGTGTGGTGACACGCACCAGTGGTCCTAGCTATTCAGGGGGCTGAAGTGGGAGGATCTCTTAAGCCTGGGAAGTTGAGGCTGCAGTGAGTCATGATCTTGCCACTGCACTCCATCCTGGGTGACAGAGCAAGACCCCCTCTCAAGAAACAACAACAACAACAAAAACCAACCCTCTTTGATTAGATTTGAATTTTCAAAAAAAATTAATGAAATGTTCAGCTCTCGAGTAAGAACTTTGTCTCCTATTATCTCCCTTGGATAAAAGGAATACCGGGTTTAGGATGGCCATGTTTTTAGCAACCCAGATTCACAATCAAAGGATTCCAGCCAAACTTTCTTTTCCCATTCTCTTTGCATATGAATATTTTGTCTTCCTTCTCACTTCAGGCAGTGAGGTGTAAAAAGCTTGAGCTAAGTCCTTGATAAGGGTGTAGGATGTACCTATGATTATCTGTTGGAGCTCTTTCATTGCGGGATTTGGAAAGTGGTAGATGGATGGGGATGGGGTGGTGGAAAGTCACCGATTTGTTGCCTTATTCCATCCAGAGTCTTTTCATTTGTTTTTTGAGCTGGTGGTCTCACCCTATCACTCAGGCTAGTCTTGAACTCCTGCCCTCAAGCGATCCTCCTGCCTCCACCTCCTAAAGTACTGGGATTACAGGCGAGAGCTACCGCGCCAAGCCCCAACCAGTCTCGAGGCTGCTGTTGTTCCAGCCAGGCTGGGGACTTTGAACTGCTCTCTTGAGAAGCCTTCAGGGACCACTGGGCTGTAATGCATGCGTTTGCAGAGCCAGGATTTGTAGCAGTTCCCTCTCATGGGCTTCCTACCCGCTCTGGGGCTTTTTTTTCTACAGCTGGAAGAGGGTAGTGAGACTAGAGGAGGGGAGGGTCTGCTGTTCACTCTTCTCCCAGTTGCTGTATGATCATTAGAGACCTGGTTGTTCCCAAACTCAGAGAAAAGGGAAAAGAGCTGAACCCAGAAGCTGGGGGTGGGGCTGGTAAGAAATGCTGGCAGACAGCGGGAGAGAGGTGTGAATAGGGAGAGTTCAGCCAGAGGAATACAGAGAGCTAGAGCTAAGAACCAAGTCCAACAGTAGAATAGCCTTTGTCCTTGACATCTCTCTGGGTCAGAATGAATGAGCCACATACCACAGGTTCTTGAGGCAGGCAGCACGGTGCAACTGAAGAAGTACTGGACTTGGGATTTTTGACCCGCATTTCAGTTCTGGGGCTGCCCCATAAGAACGCTGTCAAATGACTTCTCTGAGTCTCAGTTTCGGTACTTTTAGCACAGGCTTTGGATTCAGATAGACTCAGCTCCTGGCACCTGCATGACCTTGGACAAGTTATTTAACCTAAGAGTCTCAGTGGCCTCATCTGTAAAATGAACAGTAACACCTTAGAGTTGTTGTGATGAGTAAATAAGATAATTTTTGGGAAGTAGATTCTATTGGTTACATAGGATTGCAGAATAACAGTGAGTTTGGAGCCAGGTGACATAGACTTGAGCCAACTGCCTGCAGCTAGATGCATAGCCTCTCTGAGAACCAATTCTTCCCCTGTAAGGAGTAACAATGCCTTCTTCGCAGGGTTCTTGTGGGGCTCTGCTGAGATAAGATGTATGAAAGCACTCTGTACAGCTCTGTACAAATGTGAAGGATTATTTTTGTTCTTCAGCTCGCCCTCTAACAAAGGCTGAATAAGTACTGAATTGGCCAAAAAAGGGAGGGCAAAGGAAGGAATGTGAATCTTAGGGGGAGTAGCAAAAAAGCTGGAATAATCCCCACACTGTGTTTCCAACACTTTTCATGAAGCCCGAGCTCCAAGGAACAGTACACATCCAGGAGGGAGGTGAGAAACTGGGGGCTCGAGGGGGAAGGGGGTTATGAGGAGAGGGAGAAGGAGCCCACTGCTATCAAAGCCCAGGAGGACATGGAAGGTCCTTGCCTGGTGAGGAAAAGAAGAGGGTGTCCCTCGAGTCCCAGCTCCTGCTGTGTCTCCCTCTCAAGAGGATCACAGACTCTCTTGTCATCCAGAAAGCACAGCTTCCAGCTTTGAGCCAAGAAATGCTGCCTTCCAATGCCCCCCATCTGGCAGCTACTGAGCAGATTCAAACATGCTCAGGGTTGGAGCCCAGAGAAAAAAGATAGGAATTCTGCTGTCCCCAGTGGAGGCTAGTTTGTGCCTCCTCATACCCTACCAGACAGCGCAGAGACCCTCAAGCCAGCCTCCCCCTCCTCCTCCACCCTAATGCCCTCCACTTTCCCTTGATCTGCCTGAACCAGGACATGATGCCAGGGCCACGGCCCTGCTGGTCCTTAGCTCCGAGCGCCCTTCCCTTGGGAGCTTAGCCCATTGGATGTGCCAGGGAAATGTTTCCACAGATTAGTGCCTCCTGGGGTGAGACAGTAGCAGCAGGTGGCAGGAACAGGGCAGGGAGGGAACAAAGCCCAGGGAGCCCTTGGGAGGAGCCCAAGGACAGAGGCTTTCTTTTCCAATCTCTGGCCTCCAGAACCAGGAGGTTTGGGGTTTCTCCAAAGCCCCCGCCTCAGTTTCACCCCTCAGTAACCAGCTGGTGATGGACAGATCACTTTATTTGACTGATTGTGGTGACAATTATGGTAGTATCACAGTTTGGGTAAGTCCAGGTCCAGAAGTAGCATAAATTGGAGAGTAAGGGGAGAGATGCAGGGGAGAGAGGAGAGATGAAGATACAGCTCACAAGTCCAAGAAGAGAGGGGAATAAAAGGGGAAAGAAAGTTCTAGCAAGAAGAAATATATAAGCTCTGGAGAAAGCATCCCAGCAACAGTGCCCTAAATTAAAGACTCCTATCAGGTAACACCTGGTTGAGATTTCTCAAATCTACATTTGCTAAGCCAAGCCTGGAGGGTGAAGCAGTGAAATAACCAGCATAAGACAGATAAGGGACAAGAAGGCAGCAAATGCCAGTGGATCAAGGGATGCAGATATCAGGAGGAAGGGAGAAGCCAGATTTCTGCTGACTTTACCTTACCCCTGGCCTTGTTCTTGGGTGAGTTTAAGAGTGAGCAAGACAGGTGGGCAATGTTTTACAATGTGGTTTTGATCAAAAGTTTCATCAACACTGGCTTTCCCCCTTGGGTTAGTCCTGGCCCGGGGTCGGGCATGCCTAACCCAGCAGGCCCCTTGACCTCACGGTTTGTGCAGGTGAGAAACTGGTTCCTGGTCTGTGTCAGCATTCTGAATCAACTCAAAGATGAATTTCACTTGGTTCTCATAGCCTTGGACTGAGATTTTCTCATTGACTCCATGGAAGCTGAGGAAAGTAAGGTGCATTTAGGGAAGGAGGGGAGGGCCAAGTGCCACAGCACAAGTGTTATTACAGAGCACTTTCCTTACTCCCCTCACCAACCCGGAAACTACTGGCCCTCCAGGGCTAGAAAAGGGAGGGGGCATCTGAGATTTCATATGACACATTGGTTGTTTCTCAGGGATCCATCCATGCTCATGACAAAGAACAGTGTGGAATAAACTCTTGGGGAGTCCAAAATAATCTCCTGCTGTGAAATCCACTCAATAATTTGTCCTCCAGGAGAATTATCTTTTTTTTTTTCTTGAGACAGGTTCTCACTCTGTAGCTCTGTAGCCCAGGCTAGAGTGCAGTGGTACAGTCACAGCCCACTGCAGCCTCAACCTCCTGGGTTCCAGTGATCCTCCCACCTCAGCTCCTGAGTAGCTGGGACCACAGGTGTGTGGCTAATTTTTTTATTTTTTAAATTTTTTTTGAAGAGATGGAGTCTTGTTATGTTGACCAGGCTGGTCTCAAACTTCTGGGCTCAAGTGATCCTCCTGCCTCAGCCTCCCAAAGTATTGGAATTATAGGTGTGAGTCACCACACTTGACTGACAACTATCTTTCCAATTCTCTTTCTCTTACGACAGAGTACCTAGCTAGACTATCTCTAAGCCAGTCCCTTACTCTTCCACTAGAGGGTAGAGAAGGCGACTGCCCAGGGTCCCTACCCAGTTTTCTGTGGCACCTAGGAACTTTACTACCAGACCTTACATCCACCAACCTGCCTCCCCACAGTGAAACAAAACAGAGCAAAACAAAACAAACAACAACCAAACTACATATGTAATCTCAAAGATGAAAGGAAACAGAGTACCCATCCATCTCCCATTTAAAAAACAAAAAAAGAAAGCTGTTCTTAAGCTCCCATTCAAATATTTTCACTCTGTCTACAGAGGACTTAAGATGGGGAGATCAGGTCTGGACATGATAAGTAGCAGAGAGGTAAATGGAAATTGTCCTCCCATACCCCAGGATTAAAAATGTGCTGAAGAACCCACAAAAATAGTAATTCATACAGAGCAGTTAAAATTGGTGCTCACATCTTGGATTTCCATAGTGCTTTCTTCTGAGAAATCAAAACATGCACCTACCTTTGACCTCATGTGTGGTCTGCATTTCACAAAATGCTGAGGAGTTTCCCCGTTTTGTAAGTGGAGAAAATGGGGTCCAGAGGATAAGCCCTCTCCCAAAGACAGGAAGAGCTGGGATTAGCACCCAGGGGTACTGATTCCACCAGCTTCTCCCCAGTCACCCAATTATCTCCATCTTTATAAAAGAGGGACCAATTTCCATAAATTCTAGGGGGTGACAATGAGACTCTGGCAATAAGGACAGTAGATGGGTTAGGTTCTACAATGTCTCCATTTCATTTTGCCAAATCCCGGCTTCCCCCGCCCCGATTCTGTGGACTGTCAGGAGCACGGGGTGGGAAAGAGACACGTCAAGTGTGTTTCTTTTCTCCCACCTGCTGCTCAAACCTGTTCCACTCACCTTTTTAAGTCTTCAGGCTGTAGATAGTAGGGGTTGAACCTGTAGATGCCAGTGGTGAGGTTTGTAAAGAATCGGCTGTCTGTGTTGGCGAGACAAGTACCTAGAGAGGGAAGATCAACAGGAAAGGGGCTTTACATGAGCAACCAAACCAACGAAGTGGCTGGGGTGTGGCCTGGCTGGAAAATTAGGATTACTGGGTCGCTACAGAGCAATGCCTGGGCTCTCTTGAAAGCCTATAGCTATCCTTACAAAACGCACCATTTCAGCCAGGAACATGGAATCTCCTTCCAAGGGCATTGGTGAGACATCCCTTGGATGGACCATTCAAGGGATGTCTCACCAATGCCCTTGGAAGTGTCCTCTCCCTGTGATGACCAGGGAGGCCAATATCTTCATACCCAAGGCCATGGCCATTTGCTATTCCCCATGATGACCAGGGAGGCCAATATCTTCATTTCATACCCAAGGCCATGGCCATTTGCTATTTAAGAAATGAGAAACTAGATAGCACTTCTTTATCACCTGACCTTTATTCTGTATCACTCTAGGTCAAAAATAAATACCCTCTGGGAGAACTTTACTACTATAAAATATAACCCTCTTGAATTGGAACAAAATTTCCTGTTATTCTCATTCTCTGAAGGATGACTCTGTCTTCCTAGAGTCAAACCTTAGATCTGGAAAGTGCCAGGACACTCTTTCCAGTTTCCCACTCTCCTGAAGGTGGTAGCAGGTCACCTGGCAGGGGCTGGGACTTGTGCCCATAGGTGTGTTCTTTGGGAAAAGACACCCTGGAGGATCAATTCAAGTGTGTGGGGTGATTTGAGATGGTAATTTGTGTTTTGTTCCATCTTCCACTCTTGGTTTCAAATGGACATCCAGGACCTTCACAGTTCCTTGCTTTGTGGTTGATTTCTGCCTGTCTTTTTTCTATAAAAGCCTGGCCCCATTGGCAGATTACAGTAAGTGCTCCAGAAGCAAGAGAATAGAGTAGGTAGCCTTTAAGGGCCAAGGGAGGAGAATCTGGGACTGTGAGGGCCGGGTTCCTGGATGTTTGGAGGAATCTCAGATTAGACCAAGAGAAAAGAAAACTAGACACGGGTCTTAATATTAGAACATTAATAATTGAGCAATATCATTATTATTGAGCAATGTCTTTTTTTTTTTTTTTTTTTTTTTTTTTGACAGAGTCTTGCTCTGTCCCCCAGGCTGGAGTGCAGTGGTGCTATCTCGGCTCACTGGAACCTCTGCCTCCTGGGTTCAAGTGATTCTCCTGCCTTATCCTCCCAAGTAGCTGGGACTACAGGTGCCCACCACCGGGCCCAGCTAATTTTTGTATTTTTAGTAGAGACGAGGTTTCACCATATTGGTCAGGCTGTTCTCGAACTCCTGACCTTGTGATCTACCCGCCTCAGCCTCCCAAAGTGCTGGGATTACATGCGTGAGCCACCGCGCCCGGCCGAGCAATGTCTTAATATTAGAGCAATAACCATTGACCAGAGATTTTCAAACTAGGGTTCGTCATCACCTTGTGTCAGAATCTCCTGTGGGTATTTGTGAAAAAGGCAAATTCCAGGGTCCCTTCCAGATTTTGTTAACCCAAATCTTTGCAGTGAGTCCAGGTAATCTGCATTTTAATAGTTCCCTGGGGAGACCTCTTCCACTCTTAGATTGGAGAACCACTGTCTGCAAAGCATAGATTTGGATGGTGTGCTAGAAGGCTGCGGAAGGGGTACAGAGGGGTGCTGCTGGGATTGATCTGGGCTGGGAAGCGTAAATTAGGTTAAGGCAAATGGTATGGGCTGGGAGGCTTTTCTGAGCTAAAGATTCTGAGCTTTGCTGCTGAGCTGTTATCCTAGAATGGATCAGAACCAGACTCTGGGAAGATCTGGGCCCCTTCTGTGACTCTTAGAGAGGAGGGAGTAGTCTAAGCCATTTCTCCCCTCTATGCCAGAGTGGCTGGCTTAGGTTAAGCAAGGACCCAGGCTTGACTGACCTAATTTATTGTTTCTGCTCCTTTCCTGTTTGCGTTTTCACTTCCACTCTGAAGGGAAAATATAGTTCTAGTCTCATCAGGAGGGGAAGCAGCCAGCTGTTTACAGGCTGAACATCTGGGGTAGGGGTGGGGAAGTAGACATTGGATTGGAAACAGTTCCAGCCCCCTCCTCCCTCCAGCCACAGCTGATGAAGTCATTACCTGGGATAGTAATATTGACTTCCGGGAAGACGGACTGTATGGTCTGGCGGAGCAGCTGGTAGCCCAAGGCCTTGTCATCATAAGGGCTGATGGGGAGGGGGTCAAAGGCAGTCATCACATGGAACTGGACTCTGTTATCAGCCACAATGTTCTTCGTGAGTTCTAGGACCTCCAGGGTAGAAACAAAGGGGGTTTGATTTCTTATTGATTTCTATACATGTACAATATGAGCTTAAATATTCTGATTTCTTTCCAGCAAGGCAGAGCCTGGGGGTTTACAGACAGGACTCATTTTTTTAAACATTGGGACTTCAATTTCAGCTGACTGGCTAAAGGTGATGTAAGAGTTGGGTCTTCCTGGAAAGCAATCTACAGCATGATAGATTTAGGTTAAATGTTTTGGGAGACTTGTCTTACAGTCATGAATCAGATCTTGAATTGGAACAAATTTACATGAGCAACCAAACAAACGAAGTGGCAGGGGGGTGGCCTGGCTGGAAAATTAGGACTACTGGGTCACTACAGAGCAATGCCTGGGCTCTCTTGAAAGCCTATAGCTATCCTTACAAAAAGCACCATTTCAGCCAGGAGCATGGAATCTCCTTCGAAGGGCATTGGTGAGACATCCCTTGGACGGAAAATTGGATGGGAATTGGAAAATCAGGAAGTTATGTATCTTTCCCCTTGGGTGGTGAGCCACAGGCTGGTTGAAAGTGTCGAAGAGACAGCAGAATGTCAATCATCTCGAGGCTGGGGAATAGATGTGATGACCTGGCTTCAGCCTCAGAGAACCTCAGATGGGTGATAAAAGGGTCACACACTTTTCTGTCCCCTCTCTGGGCATTCCTGCTTCCTGTTTGTAACCAGCTGCACTGGAGCCAGGAAGATGAGCTCAACACAGACAAAAAGTCAGAATTTGTGATACTGGTATTCAAGTTTTCTCTTTGCCTCCTTTCCTCGGGAAAGAACCTGAGGAAACTCCTAGAAAATTCAGTCTGAAACGAATAGAGTAAATCCAGAAAAATTCCTGTCCCCAGTCAGGAAGTAGACCAGACCCTGAGGATTAGGTCACATAGAGCCATGTGGGAATGGACCAGGAGACTGACTTATAGGGACCTTTGCTCTTCAAAGCTCCAGCACTAGTCCCAACCCATTTGTTCAGTAGTTGCTTTAAAACTGCCTCTGCTCTAGAAAGGGGGGTTGTCCCATAGCTGCAGATCACCTGAAAGCGGGATATTATCTTAAGTGTACCTCCTTTTTTTTTTTTTGACACAGAATCTCACTCTGTCACCCAGGCCAGAGTGCAGTGGCACAGTCTTGGCTCACTGCAACCTCCACCTCCCAGGTTCAAGTGATTCTCCTGCCTCAGCCTCCTGAGTAGCTGGGATTATAGGCATGTATCATCACGTCTGGCTAACTTTTGTATTTTTAGTAGACACTGGGGTTTCACCATGTTGGTCTGGCTGGTCTTGAACTCCTGACCTCAAGTGATCTGCCCACCTTGGCCTCCCAAACTGTTGGGATTACAGGCGTGAGCCATCATGCCTGGCCAAGAGTAGCTCTTTTTTTTTTTTTTTTTGAGACAGAGTCTCGCTGTGTCGCCCAGGCTGGAGTGCAGTGGCACCATCTCGGCTCACTGCACTCTCTACCTCCTGGATTCAAGCAATTCTTCTGTCTCAGCCTCCCAAGTAGCTGGGACTACAGGCATGCACCACAATGTGCAGCTAATTTTTGTACTTTTAGTAGAGATGGGGTTTTGCCATGTTGGCCAGGCTGGTCTTGAAACTTCTGACCTCAGGTGATCCACCTGCCTTGGTCTCCCAAAGTGCTAGGATTACAGGCGTGAGCCACCGTGCTGGTCCCAAGAGTACCTCTTTTATGCCAGAAGAATGTTAGGAGTTGAGTCTGGAGAGGAAGTGAAGGTTCCCACTTCTGGCTTAGAAACCACCACTTGAATCAAAACAAGTATCCTGCTATTGGATGGGCAAAGGGGTCATCAAAGTGTATTCTCACTTCTCAGAGCATATTTTCACTCCAGCACTTATAATACAAATACTCTAATACAAGAATTAGCGCACAGCCTTGACATATTCTCAGCCCATTGGCAAGTTTCTGAAGTCAGCCTCCATGAGGTGGGTTGGGACTATGCCCACTGCTCCAAATGCCTTAGAGGGTCCTCCAGAAATCAAAGAAGGCATGCAGAATGGATCCCTTCAGTAAGAGGCTGCAAGAGCTCAGGTTTCCCACTAGCTGTTAGGCCAGGCAGGGACTGTGTCTGACTCAAGGGCAGGGACTGTCTATCTCATTTCCACATTTCCAGTAGCAAGCACATAAAAGGCATGCAATAAATCTTGGATACATAAAATTTAAAAGATGTGAACCAATAAAAATAAGAATAGGTGTTGATTCATTAAATAACTTGCCATGGGTTATACAGTCAGTTTTGTCAGGTCGGGTATCTGTCTGACTTTATGGGAATAACGCTTTACTGCTTCCTAAGTACATACAGTTAGAGGTGGTGTGGAGTAGAACCTGAGAGGAGGCATTCATCTGAGATGGACTCCTTAGTGGTATGAATGTTTAGCCCAAGTTTCAAGGAAGGATATGAAACCGACAGAGATGAGGAAACAGATTGTTTGAGCATGGAGAGGGGCAGGCACAAAAATTGAGATGTAACAACCAACTTTGTGCTTCGGACAGTCACTCACAGTTGTGTGATCTTGGACAAGCTTCTTAACCTCTCTGTGCCTCAGCCTGCCTATCTGTTAACATGTAGATGATGGTAGCACCTACCTCATAAGTGGTGGTGACCGTTACTGGAGTTAACATGTGTAATGTGCTTAGGGCAGTGCCTCGCACACTCAAAAAATGCTAGCTGTTATTTGCTTGTTTAGAATAGAGGGACCACCTTGGGCAAGAATCAGAGGTACAAGAATGGAACTAGGAGGTGAGACTTGTCAATAGTGAGAGATCTCAAAGGTGACTTTAGAGCACACGAATCTCTCATTTCTCTGATCTCCTGTAGTTCTTTTTTTTCTTTTGAGACAGAGTCTCGCTCTGTCACCCAGGCTGGAGTGCAATGACGTGATCTCGGCTCGCTGCAACCTCCGCCTCCTGGGTTCAGGTGATTCTCCTGCCTCAGCCTCCTGAGTAGCGGGATTACAGGTGCTCACCACCATGCCCAGCTAATTTTTGTATTTTTGCAGAGATGGGGTTTCACCATGTTGGTCAGGCTGGTCTCGAACTCCTGACCTTGTGATCCGCCCGGCTCAGCCTCCCAAAGTGCTGGGAGTACAGGCGTGAGCCACCGTACCCAGCCCAGATCTCCTGTAGTTCTTACAGTGCATTCCCACAACCTTATGTTGCTCTCTGTTTTATGTGTAAAGATGTTTTCCTGTAAGTGAACGGTACAGCTGTTGAAGGCAAGGACAATGGATACTTAAAAACAGGTAAGGGTCTTTAGAGTTAGCAAGTCCAGCTTCTGTCCTGCTGTAAGGCTGCTCATTAGAAAACTCATGACAGGTTGTCATCCCATCTGCTGGAATATTTCCAGTGGCAGAAACCTCGTCACTGCATGCTATACACCATTCCATTTTTGAGCATTTCAGTTACAAATGCCTTCCTTATAATGAACTCAGATACGGTGTCCTGTAATATCTAACCCCTCTCCTTCTTTTTTGAGACAGGGTCTTGCTCTGTCACCCAGGTTGGAATGCCGTGGTGTGATCATAGCTCACTGTAACTTCCAACTTCTGAGATCAAGAGATCCTCCTGCCTCAGCCTCCTGTGAGTAGCTGGGAGTATAGGAGTGTGCCTGCTTAATATTTATTTTTATTTGTAGAGATAGGGTCTCGCTGTGTTGTCCAGGCTGGTCTTGAACTCCTGGCCTCAAGCAATCCTCTGGCCTCAGCCTCCCAAAGCACTGGGATTACAGGTATGAGCCACTGTGCCTGGCCCTGCCTCTCCTTTTTTTGGTAATGAATATACTCCAGCCTCATTCCAACTCCATGCCCTTTCCAAGGGCTGTTTTCCACCCAGCTGGGGCTTTCATCTCCCCAGGTCCTGGCACTCTTCCCTCCTCTCTATTCCCCTGCCACAGTGACCTTCCTTCCGGTCTCTCTGATGACACCCCTGGAATCCCTAGGTCCATCCTGCCCACGTGCTGGAATGGAAAGCCTCCATATTCAGAAAGCTTGTGGGTGCATTTGTCCTGGTTACTCCTCTCCCTTGGGCCCCATTTCCATGCATCAGGAACACTCCCTGCTGCACTCCCTGTGCACAGAGCCTCGGGCTGCATCCAGCAGGAACACAGGCCCCCCCCCAGAGTTCTCTTGCTCCATGGTGAGCACCTGTAATCCCACTACTCAGGAGACTGAGGCAAGAGAATCACCTGAACCCAGGAGGCAGAGGTTGCAGCGAGCCGAGATCACGCCATTGCACTCCAGCCTGGGTGACAGAGCGAGACTCTGTCTCAATATACTCTAGTAATATAGTACTAAACTCATCATAAACACTCAGCAGAATCTTACCTGTCGAAATTAGAGGGCATCTGTACTGTTCCCCACTTTGTGCTCTTGCTGCCTGGATGCTATTGCCAGGTCTTTGCTCCTCCTCAGAGAGGGCTTCACTGACCACTGCATTTAAAGGAGCTCACTGCTCTACCCCTGCCCCAAAATTACTCTGTGACACAGCATCCTATTATTTTCTTTGTGGCATTTACCACTTAAAAAAAATCTCCTTGCTTACTGCTGTCTCTTCACTAGAACGTAAGCACCATTAGAATGGGAATCTTGTCTGTCTTGTTCACCATTCTCCCAAATGCTTAGAAGAATGTCTAGTCCACAGTAGCTACCAATAGACACTTGAATGAATAAATGAAGGAAGAAAGGAAAGAATCTTCTCTACAACACTCTTATTCCACCCTTTTAGTGATGAGGAGCACAATTACAGTCCAAGATAGCACATTCCAAAACTCTCCCTCAAGTGGAGACTCTCTTAAACATCTCCCACTGGCCTCTCTACTCCTTCAGGCCCATTCAGGATACACCTTCCTTTCCACGAGGCAGCCTCTTGGATTTCTGAAGGTTCTGTTCCTCACAGCTAGGTGCTGGAGACCTATCTACAACTGAAGTTGAATATGGAGCAAGAGAACTCTGGGAGCGGCCTGTATTCCTGCTGGATGCAGCCCGAGGCTCTGTGCACAGGGAGTGCAGCAGGGAGTGTTCCTGATGCATGGAAATGGGGCCCGAGGGAGAGGAGTAACCAGGACAAATGCACCCACAAGCTTTCTGAATATGGAGGCTTTCCATTCCAGCACGTGGGCAGGATGGACCTAGGGATTCCAGGGGTGTCATCAGAGAGACCGGAAGGAAGGTCACTGTGGCAGGGGAATAGAGAGGAGGGAAGAGTGCCAGGACCTGGGGAGATGAAAGCCCCAGCTGGGTGGAAAACAGCCCTTGGAAAGGGCATGGAGTTGGAATGAGGCTGGAAAAAAAACTGGTGGAAAGAAGCTCAATGAGGGGAATTCAGTGATTTCCTGGCCCCATGAGACCCCAGGGAGAGGACAAAGGTTGGCACCTGATAAAAGGCAGGAGAACCAGGGCTCACATTGGTCTTAACACCCCCGCACTCCCCCGACCCCCTTCAATGGTGTGTGTCTCTGGGCAGGATGTCAACCTGCTCCCCGCTCTACAATAGGGAGTGTGCCTCTCTCCTTGCATGAGGACAAGTAAAGTCCTCTCTGGGGAAGAACTTAGGAGAAAGGACCATAGAAGTCCAAGTGCCACTGACCCTTGATGATCTGTGCCACAGAACTGCCCCTAACCCTGGTATAGTCTAGAATGTATAACTCATCTGCTAGTCACTGGGTTGCCTTTTTGGATCTTTTTTTTTTTTTTTTTTTTTTGAAGCATCAGGTTTACCTTTTGAATTCCTTTTGCTCAGTCTGATGTTTAAATAAGCTGGCATTTACTGTGGATGTCTGACATTCTGTGTAACTTCTTTTTTTTTTTTTTTTTTTTTTTTTTTGAGACGGAGCCTTGCTCTGCCGCCCAGGCTGGAGTGCTGTGGCCGGCTCTCAGCTCACTGCAAGCTCCGCCTCCCGGGTTCACGCCATTCTCCTGTCTCAGCCTCCCGAGTAGCTGGGACTACAGGCGCCCGCCTCGTCGCCCGGCTAGTTTTTTGTATTTTTTTTTAGTAGAGATGGGGTTTTCACCGTATTAGCCAGGATGGTCTCGATCTCCTGACCTCATGATCCGCCCGTCTCGGCCTCCCAAAGTGCTGGGATTACAGGCTTGAGCCACCGCGCCCGGCCCATTCTGTGTAACTTCTACTCACCCTTCGGCTTTCAGCTTAAACATCACTGCCTTAGGAAGTCCTGCCTGATTCCCAGATGGGGTCTGGTTCCTTGTTATATTCTCTAACAAGCACCAGGTTCCTCTTCATTATAGCACTCATCGTGGTTTGCAATTATACATTCATTTTTAAATTGATGTTTGTAGCAGACCATTGCAAGGTTCTGGCCTCAGCTCTTTTCTCTCCTAGCTCTCTGTACCTTCTTCCCATGGGCTTTTATTCAATCTAGAGGTTCCCGTGATGTTAGCGACACTCCAGCCATATCTCTAGTTCATATCTCTCTCCAGACCTGAAGTATTTATAATTGCCTATTTCATATGTTATAAGCTTCACAAACTTCCAAACTATGATATTCTTGAACTTGTTTTTATTTCTGACTTTCCAATCGTAGTGAAAGGCATTAACTACTTGGTCAACTACCCAGGTTAAAAACCTTAGAGCCATCCTGCTTTTCTCTCACTCCACACCCATATACATACCACATCTTATTGAACCCACCTCTCTCCCACCTCTGGTGGGTGCCCTCTTCTCCACCCCATGACCATGGCCTCAGTCCAGAGCTTCACATACACTACCTAAGATGCTGCAATAGCTCCCTGTCTCCTTCTCCTCCAGCACTCCCTCTTCAATGCTGCTAGCATGACCTAAAATCTAAAAGCAAATCTGAGTATTTGATTGAAGACCTCTAAAAGTTCTCTCCTGTCACAGATTTCACAGATTAGGCCCCAAACTCCTCAGCATAGCATACAAGGCCCAGATCTCTAAACTACAACTTCATTTCCTATCAGTTTTCATCTCCTATTACTTGTCCCCAATTTATCCTATTCCTTAAGCCACAATGAATATCTTACTTCTAGCCAAGTTCTGTTTGTCCTCTAAGGCTTGGTTCAAAATTTTAGTAGTCAGAAAAGACTTTTATGACCCTAAGAAGTAGCATGAATTTCTTTCTTTGCAGTGGTCCTATGGCAATTTGTTCACCTCTAATTTTTATAATCATAGTTTAGGGTTGTGGCTAAAAGCACAAACTCTGGAACTAGACAGCTAGATGTATAATCTTGGGTATGCTATTTGATTGCTGTGGTACCCTGTACCTCAATTTTCACCAGTTAAATGCAGATTTAGGGTGGGTGGTTGTGAGGATTAAAACGTACGGGTATACCTTAGAAAGGTGCCAAATATGGCTGGGCGTGGTGGCTCACACCTGTAATCCCAACACTTTGGAAGGCCAAGGCGAGTGGATCACAAGACCAAGACCACTCTGGCTAACACGGTGAAACCCTGTCTCTACTAAAAATACAAAAAATTAGCCAGGCACATGTGCCTGTAGTCCCAGCCACTCAGGAGTCTGAGACAGGAGAATCGCTTGAACCCGGGAGGCAGAGGTTGCAGTGAGCCAAGATCATGCCACTGCACTCCAGCCTGGGCCACAGAGCGAGAGTCCGACTCAAAAAAAAAAAAAAATACATAGCAAACCTACTACATATATATAATGTTTGTTACTACAGGTATTGCTATCATTTATTCATACTTATCTTCCACTCCAGACCCCATGTGTATCCAAACTCAGGATCTCCAATCCTAGCGAAGTAACTGGTGCATAGGTTGTCTTTGAAAAATGTTGGCTGAATAAATGGGACACTGGACCAGCCCTAGGACTGTAGTTAAACCCGGGCCCTGAGGGCCACATCTCCCTGATGCTGCATGAACTGTCTGGAACATGTGGTACATACCTCTTGGACTGTCTGTCCAGAGTGAATCCGGAAGTTGACTGTGGCCTTGGCCACTGAGGGGATGACATTCACCTAGAGAGAGAAGCACAAAACCCTGGCCTAAGTCAACCTCAAATCTTCTACATCTTCCTGCCCAGGAAATGCTAATTTCCTCAGCTCAGGCAGAGCTGGCTGATTTGACTTAAGGACCCAAGGCTTAGCTTTTCTAGTTTGCCTCTTGTCTTCTCTGAGCTAAGTGACATGTGGTTATATTCAGAGCTGAAGGGGTATCTCTGCTTTAAGCCAGACCTTCGTGCTTCTTGGGGCTGGAGGGGGTCACAGACATGTTCAGAGCAAGGCTGCTTTCTCTGATCACCCAGATATCTCTGTCTTGGCCCCATGCTGTGCCATTAGAAGCCTTCTGCATGCACTTTCTTTCCCAGCACACCCAGGACATTTCTGCAGCTGTTAACATTAGTGCTTACTCACAATGGGGCAGCCAGAGCCTCTGTTGGCCCCCATCATGTCATAGCACGGGGCTCACATCAGGTTTGATGCTTGAGGGGGATGAGAAGAACACATACTCCTCACATATTCCGGGTCAGGCAGGAACAAAAGAGTGACAGAAAAGTAACCTTCAGAGTAAGAAAAGGACCCTAGTGCTGCCCAGTGCTCTGCCTATTCTCACCTATTCCCAGCCAGTGGCTGAGCCAAGACAGAGGGATCTGGCTTGTTCTCTCGGGCTGTTAGTGTGTTTCTGAGACCCTAAGACCTAATATACCCTTTGGGAGCTGGTTCCCACTTATCCTTGAGGCTCCTGAGCAATTGTTCTAACCAATCAGATAAGCCAGTCAGGCAGTAATTGCCTCCCCATTCCTGATCCTCTAGCAGGGATTGGTGGTTTCCCAGGTCCTGTTGTAAAATCTGACTTTTTTGCCTGACCAGGAGGAATCCTGGACTAACTGGAGAAAATAATTAGGCTATGGAGGAATTGTTCCTTGGAGGCCGGGAGACTCCCCAAGTGCATATGTTTCTTTGAACTCGTATGGTGCAAAAAAGCACTAAGTTGTTAGGGACAGAACTGGGCTGTTGAAAATTAGCTGTTGCAACTTCTTTGTGCATCTGTTTTCTCAACTGGTCATTGGGGTAATACTCATAGGGCTCTTAGAAGGGTCAGATGGAGTAACAAAGTATCCTGGGGGGATGAAAACACCACTCAAATGTCAGGACACAGTGCTATTATTCTGATGAACACTACAGCTGACACACTGGGCACTTCAGTAAGTTATGCCAGGAATTAATTCAGAGGCATCATTCACTTATATACCTGATTACTAGAGTGCTTCAAGGTCACATTGTACTCTAGGTGAATGGTGCCCCCTGAAGTTGTGCTGGTGGTACCAGCAGTTACAAGAATGGTCTAACTCCCTTCAAGATTTCAGAAAGGCCTGTGTCTTTGCATGGCTAGGCTTGGATCCAGCTGACACACAGAGAAGGAAGGAAGAGCCAGTAGATAGAGCCAAGGAAGGGAGGAGTGGAGGGTGGTAGGGAAAAGCTGTATGGGGAGGAACCAGAGATGTTACCTTGATCCCTGCTTCGAATATGGTGAGTGCCTTGGTGGTCCTGATTATTGCATTGGTTAAGGGATTTCTCTCCATAAACCTAAAACAAAAGGACCAAGGTCAGATGTTAGAAAGAACCAATGGGGTGAAGGAAAGGGCAGAAACATTACCCACTTTCCTGAACCTTGGAGATCTTTAAGACTGAGAGAGACATCTTAGAGATGTCTTAAATACACATACTTAGAGATGCAATGTCTGGTGGCCGAGGGACGATTAGTCAGGCCCAGTTAAGCCAAAGAGAGGAGCCTGGGGGGTGGGTAGGTTTGAGGTGAGGGATATGAAAGAAGGAAAGATAATACTTTACCTGGTTATAAGGGGTTCAAATAGCCATGGGTTGCTCAGGATTTTATCGACAGGGAAGGGAAACTGGGAAAGAACAAGGTCAGCAGGATTTCAGAGGGGTCAGCACCACAGGGTCACCTCTACTTTAGCCTGGGTCTCTGAGACCTGGATCTCTCTCTACTTTAGAACTGCCTCAGGAGCCCTTAGCAGTCAGGAGTGCCTGCTAAATTCAGTTAGCTCAATCCCTGCTAGAGGGTCAGGAATGGGGAGGCAATTACCCTCTGGCTGGGCTTATCTGATTGGTTAGAACAATTGCTCAGCAGCCTCAAGGATAAGTGAGAACCAGTTCCCAAAGGTATATTAGGTTTTAGGGTCTCAGAAACACACTAACAGCCATAGAGAACAAGTCAGGTCCCTCTGTTTTGGCTCAGCCACTGGCTGGGAACAGATGAGAATAGCCAGAGCACTGGGCAGCACTAGGGTCCTTTTCTTACTCTGAAGGTTACTTTTCTGTCACCTTTTTTGTTTTTCCTAGCTGACCAGTAGTATGTGATTCTTCTTCCTATACCTCATCTGCCAGTTGCCGCAATACCGTCACCAGTGTCCCGCTTCCAAATATGATAGGCATTTGTGTCTGCTCCAGTCTGGAAGAGAAACAGAGTCCTCAAGACTTAGCGAACCCCAGCCAAAAATCAGTGGCTTGAAGAGGAGAAGAAGGGAAATAGGAGGAAGTTTCAACACTCCTGGCCAAGAGGTCTCCCGTTCACCTCCCTCCCACCTCCACCAACTCAACATTCTGAAGATCTCAAAACACCTGCAGAAGCTTTCCCTGTCTACCAAGTCGGCATTAGGGTCCTTCTTTCCTCCCTCTGCTGTTCTCTAGAATCTTGTGTGTCCACTCTCATAGTCCATCCCATACTACAGCAGAATTGTCAGTCTCCTGACAGTCTGAATGAATATAGCACTCCTTCCCACTTTGCTAAGAAAACCCAGCCAGGGGTAAGTTCTGCTGTTACAGATTCTGCTGTCCTCATTCATAGCCAGCGGCTCTTATTTTTGTCCTCCTGCCAGGACAGGTGGAGAATTTCGACAGCTCTACCAGTCATTGCCAATTTGTGATTCTAAATGTCTGGACTCTGGACTACTCTAGCTGTCTGACCTAGCTTCTGCCTGTAGGTTCTTGCTTTCCATATGTATATACTGATAGATCCTCTTCTGACTCCAGCCCTTGCAGGATACTGGTGGCTCTGTCTCTCCTGTGGCTCCCTCAACCCCCACCTTGGAAGGAATTCTCACTCCATTTGAGATAACCCCAGTCTGGTATCTGTGAGCCACGCTGAAATAACTCTTTGTTTACACCTCTTGTATTAATCGCCTGTATCTTTAGTCTGTCCTGGGTTTCCCCTTCTGTTCTTCCTCTAGTGTCGATTTTTTAAAGCATAGGTTCCCAGCCCAACTTTAGGGCAGGAAGCTGAGCCTCCTCAAATTTAAAGTGGGAAAGTGCCAGGTCTTCCATCTCAAGTCCGGCATGGGAGCAGAGCCAGGAGTTGCTTACCGGCTGACAGCAGCTGCGAGGATGCCAATGCTTGTCTCCTTTGGAGGAGCTGAAGAGTGGCCTGAAGACATGTTTACTTGCAGCAAGAGGTTCATGGAACCCTTCTCTGAGACACCAATTCTGTAGAAGAGGATCGGAAACTACCCTCTTGACTTCTTGCCTCTCTGAATTCTCCCATAGGCCCATAGATCCATCTGTGCAATAGTCTAGTGGGCAAGGAGGTAGCTTCATGCAGTTTTAAAAATTTTATACTGGAGGAAGAATGGAAGGGGAAGCCTAGGAGAGGTTAAAGATCGGGGCTATTAATGCGAGAGGTGTCAACAAAGAGTTGTCTCAGCATGGCTCACAGATACCAGGCTGGGGTCATCTCAAATGGGGTGAGAATTCCTTCCAAGGTGGGGAGTGGGGTGCTTTACTCACAAGGCGATGGGCTTCTTGAAGTCGGGAATTACATCATCCAAGATGAAGCCCCCCTCATCCACAACAAAGGCCAGCTGGACGCCCCTTGACTGTAGCAGGGCTGAGACCCTCTGAGCCCCTGTCCCTGACGACTGCAGACATGGAACACAGAGCTATAGTCCTTCTCAGTCAGAGACAGACCTCCAGACATAGCTAATGGGGACCCATTCAGCCTAGCTAGGGGTTCCAGAACCTTTCTACCTAGTCTCCTTCTTGGGAGCCAGGGCCCTAGAGAATTCTGCCTCACAGAATCCTGGAATGTCAGAGCTGGAAAGGTCCACCCTCCCTTATTTCACAAATGAAGAAACTGGAGCCAAAAGAGTGAAGTGACTTGCCCAGGGTCTAATTAAGTAGCATCACTGGAAATAAAATGCAGTTATCGCTCTCCCTTTTCAGTTCTTTTTCCATCACACCTATGTTTCTCAGGGTATAGGTGATGGACCCCCTGCCTGCCTCAGATATTATGAAGGAGTTTGTTAAAAATTCAGATCTATGGCACAAGGCCCAGGAATCTGAATTTTGGTCAAGGTCCTTAGATAGTCCTGGCATACAGACACACAGAGAAGGTGGTAAACTACCATATCATGGAGACCTTGCCACTGTGGCCAAACTGGATTAGGGTTAAGCGCCCACTCCCCTACCCTCAACAGAGGACAGAGATAGGTATAAGATGAAGAGGTTCTACCTCCTCATCATGGCCCAGAGAAATGAAGAAAGATCTTCGGGGGATGTACTTCCTGATCAGCAGGAGCTCCAAAGCCTGCAGTAATGCCTGGGGTTCAGAAGCACAATGGAAGAGGAAAAAGACGTTATTTAGGTGGGAGTACCAGGGTATCAGAGACACTCAGTTGCCTGTTATCAGGGATGGTGGGATAAGGATCTGACAGATTCTCTTGAAAGAGAACAGATTCAAATAGTACAGGGGACCTGATGTGGAGAAACATAACCTTTACCACCTGGAGAAGAGCATAAACATATCAATGACAGGACTGAAAGGGTCCCTGGGGACCATTTAATCCCATTTACAGCTGAGAAATCAAGGCCCAGAGAAGGGAAGTGACAAACTGATGGCTGGAACCCAGGTCTCCTGGAGCCAAGGTTCTTTTTATCATCCACTTCCCAGGGTCAGTCAAGCACCCCCATCCTGAATTGATCTTTAGGGCCCCAAGGCAGAGGGAACATTGCATCTCAGACCATCACAGAGTTCTTGTCGTCCAGTGTGCCCCGACCATAGATGGCACCATCACGCTCCAACCCAGAGAATGGGGGCACCTCCCAGCCTTCCTCAGGGGCAGGCACCACATCAAAGTGAGCCATCAGCAGGTAGGGCTGCAAGCTGGGGTCTGAGCCTTGGATAGTGAACAGGTGGCTATACTCTTCCACAACTTCATGCTGGATAAAGCTGGTGCTGAGCACTGTAGGAAAGACTAGAGGCAAAACGGCAGGGAGAGAGAACCAGGGTTAACAGTTTCCTTAGGTTTTCCTACCATGTTGTGCTGTCTGTTCCTTTATTTACTTATTTTTTTAAACATGTATCCCTCTTTAGGAAGCCTTCTAGGACAAAGCCAGTCTGATTCCTGATCTACCTGGACAATCTTTGAAATTCATCTTCCCCATATTTCAATGTGCTATTACTATATAATAACATGCAAATCAAGACCCACCATTAAGGCCAGGCGCGGTGGCTCATGTCTGTAATCCCAGCACTTTGGGAGGCCGAGGCAGGTGGATCACCTGAGGTCAGGAGTTTGAGATTGGCCTGGCCAACATGGCAAAACTCCGTCTCTACTAAAAATACAAAAATCAGCCAGGTGTGGTGGCTCATGCCTGTAATCCCAGCTACCCAGGAGGCTGAAACAGGAGAATCACTTGAACCTGGGAGGCAGAGTTTGCAGTGAGCTGAGGTTGCGCCATTGCACTCCAGCGTGGGTGATAAGAGCAAAACTCCATCTCAAAAAAAAAAAAAAGAGACTCGGCCAGGCCTGGTGGCTCATGCCCCTAATCCCAGCACTTTGGGAGGCCGAGGCAGGTGGATCACTAGAGGTCAGGAGTTTGAAACCAGCCTGGCCCACATGGTGAAACTCTGTCTCTGTTTTTTTGTAAAAATACAAAAAATAGCCGGGCGTGGTGGCGCTTGCTCATAATCCCAGCAACTTGGTAGGCTGAGGCAGGAGAACTGCTTGAATCCAGGAGGTGGAGGTTGCAGTGAGCTGAGATCACACCACTGTACTCCAGCCTAGCTGACACAGCAAGACTCCATCTCAAAAAAAAAAAGACTCACTATTAAGATGGTCAATATCTCAAGCTCAGGCTTGGTCAGAGCTATAACATGCTATCACAAGTATGTGTTAAAGGGCTATGCAGATGAGGGATGCATTAAATTTTGACCATAAGAGGCCTCATTAACCAAATTATATTAAATTATTATGTTAAATTAGTAGGCCCCATTAACCAAATTATATTTAAATATTATATTAAAAATCCAGAGACATTTTTCATTTTAAAAAGTCACACATCTAGTGTATGTGTTATGTGAACATAAAGATTATTCTGTTTAGCACAAGGTCATACTTCTGTGTGCAGGTATAGATGTTCCTAGGGTCAATTATTCAAGCGACCTTAACTACATAGGAGAAATAAATTTTATCTCTCTCTGGGCTTTTTGGAAGAATTCACATATACTTCTGTGGATACCCAAAAACTGAAGAAGAATATGGTTTTATCTTGTCACCTAGCTTATCTAGTTTACTGTCACTATACTTTTATTTTCCTATATTTATCTCCTATTTAGTAAAGACTTCCAGCCTTTCCAGCCTGGCCTCAGCTTGGCTACTGGGCATTAATCCCTGAGCCACTCATTTTTGTTTTTTCCTTCTTCTTCTTCTTTTTTTTTTTTTCAGAGACAAGGTCTTGAACTCTCACTTATGCTTGAGCACAGTGGCACATTCATAGCTCACTGTAGCCTTGAACTCCTGGACTCAAGCGATCCTCCCACCTCAGCCTCCTGTAACTAGGACTACAGGTGCGAGCGACCATGCATGGCTAATCCCAGAGCCATTTGTCTCAGGGTGTTAGAGAGGGGGCTACTTGCTGCTCCTAGACCAGCGTCTCCCACCTCCAACAACTTCAGAGGGGTTGTTTTTAATTAGATTTAGGAAGGTAATCTCACTACTTTCCATGAGATTTTCACAAGGAGAGGGAGGAGTTCCAAGAATCCTTTTTTCCTCTGACCCATCCTTCCTCAGTTCTGTACGCAATGGGTGGTAGGGATGAGGGAAAAGGACTGATGTTATAGCTCAAAGTTGACTGCCTAGAAGCCTAGAAATGTGTTAGTAATGTATCTGGAGTAGGTCTGAGTACATGGAGTGTATGTGTACAGGTGTGTGGGGGTGTGTAAGGAGGTAGGGGTAGGAGGAGCATGGAACATAGTTCTGGGCAGTTGCACAAGTAGAAGGAAACCCTAGTTCTACCTTTTGATGATTTAGCATTTATTGAATGACACATACGTAGGGCAAAGTTTGAGAGAGTTTCTACTCTCATGCAATGGCTGGATGAACTCTCAATCTTTGCCCTACATATGGTGGCTTAGTTTTTCCAAGAGCAAATCTACAGTCTCTACTCTGTCCATGGGAATTAGATTGTCCTCTGATCAGTCACAAAATAAACTCGTCATCACTTTGTAAAAGAATTGTGTCTCCATTGCTATTTCTACCACCCACCTCTTGCCCCTGATTTGCAGCTGACCTTTATAAATGTATTTTCCAAACTCAACCAGGGCTGTGGTATTGGCCTTCTCATAGCTAAAAGTCACTGTTGGAATCTGGATGGCACCTGTCAGAGTCAAATAGTGAGAGATGAAAGATTAAAAATGAATTAATCATTGTTTTTTTCCTGCAATCCTCTGTGCACAAAAAGTTCTTTTGCATTCATTATCATATTGCAGAGGGCAAAACACTAATGTGAGGTAGGCGCTATTGTTTCCCTTAATTTGAAGATGAGGGAAAAAGCTTGGAGAGGTTAGGTGAGCTGTATGAGCAACAGGCAGACTAGAGATTTAAACCCATGTCTTCTGGGTTTGTTAGGCTGATATGGTTCTTAAAGGCAAATACAGTCTAAGATTGGGGGGACGTGGATTTTTGGACCATGGTCTTGAAGGGAAGCTACTATAAATTGCTTTCTAAGGCCTCACTACCTCTGAAATCACCGCTTCCTTTGATGAATCCAAGCTTTCATCGTTCTCAAGGGACCCACTGTCCTGGGTCCCTATATCAATGAGGCTTGTGTGTTTTTGTTTTTGTGTGTAAAGGCTTATTCCTAATATGGAGTCTCACTAGTCTGTCAACCAAGACCAGCTTTTTGGGCATATAATGCCCGGGAAGGGGTGGATTTAGAAGCCCCCAAACAAACTCCTCAGTCCTAAAATAATCTCATCCTCCTTACTCAGTTGTCTCAATTCCTGAACCTTCCCTGGGCTCCTCTCTTTGAGTCTTCAAGGCTTTACAGTTTTAAAGAGTTCCATGATCAAAGACAAACACCACTGGGAGGGAAAGCATGAGTCATGAGAATATTGAAGTAGACTGCTCTCCAAGAACACAGTGAGAACAAATTCACCTGAGGCAGGAAGGGTCTCTGAAAGACAAACTTCATCAGTTTTGCTAAGGATCAACCCTACAATAGCACAGCCCACCAGATAGTTGGGGAAGCCGAGGTTCAGAAAGATTCAAGTGCCTACTCAAGGGCAGACTCAAGGATCTAAGCTCAGGTGTTCTGTCCCCTGCTCAGAGTTCTAAGCTGTGTTGCTATAAGGTCCCTATTCTAGGTTCTTACATAGCTTTTGTTCTCTTCTGTGCAGACTGGGAGTGGCTGTCTAATGCCTTTTAGAGGACTATTTATGCTTTGGGAAAACCCTGCTCTGCCTCCCAGGCCTGTCAGTCTAGCATATGAACAATCTATGTCCAACCATTGGGGTTAGCTTTTGGTCCCTGCATCTGCTTCTATATGTTTATGCAGGCAGTCTCTCTTAATCCATTACTTAATGAAAGGGAAAAGACTGGAGCTAAGCTGAATGGTAAAGAACGATTTCATCCCATAGGATCTAGCACTCTGAACAGAGTTTCCTGTTTCCTGGAAAATGCAGATTCAGAATGGGAATGAGTTTTTGGTCTGGATTAGAGATCTAGGGGAGCCATATTCTTCAATTAGGACTGAGAATTAGGAACATCCCACACCCCAGGAACACTCCACTCCCTTTCTTTTTTTTTTTTTTGAGACGGAGTCTCGCTCTGTGGCCCAGGCTGGAGTGCAGTGGCCGGATCTCAGCTCACTGCCAGCTCCGCCTCCCGGGTTTACGCCATTCTCCTGCCTCAGCCTCCCGAGTAGCTGGGATTACAGGCGCCCGCCACCTCGCCCGGTTAGTTTTTTGTATTTTTTTAGTAGAGACGGGGTTTCACCGTGTTCGCCAGGATGGTCTCGATCTCCTGACCTCGTGATCCGCCCGTCTCGGCCTCCCAAAGTGCTGGGATTACAGGCTTGAGCCACCGCGCCCGGCCTCCACTCCCTTTCTTTAGAGCCATCTGATCCCAGCGAGTCCGATAGGCACTAGATGCTGAGACCCACTGCCCACTCTTTGCTGTGGGGCCTTAGGGAAGATAATTTAGCTGACCTAAGCCTCAATTTCTCTGCTTTGTAGATAAGACTAGTATCATTTGTCTTATTTTACGACACCGCAGTAATTTATCAGGCATGCAAACTTTCAAAGGTTAAAAGTGATGTACAAATGAAAGTTCGTGTAATACTCGAGGCAAGCAGGGGAAAGAGTGGATGGTGGTCACCCCAAGAGGGGTGAAGTTGGAGTTTCCAGGTTAGGCAGGGCACACCAGAGTTCCAGGAGGCAGGGATGGGGGAAGTGTGGCGTCCCCAGGCCGGGGCACGATGTACTGGGAAGGGTGCTGGGACCGGGCTGGGGTGCGTGTCAGGGCTCCGGCTGCAGTAGCGGATGCTTTGCGGCGGAAGCGGGGAGTCACGGGTTGACCTGGGGAGGGAGGGGCCGACATCTGCGTATAGATGGGTGAAGGGGAGCAGGGTTCACCTTTCAGCGCCTCTTTCATCGCGACGCGCTCCTCTTTGCTGAACTCAGAAGGGATTCGCGACGCCCTCTGATGCTCGTCGCTCCTCAGGCCCATCGATCTGGAGACGGTGGCGAAAACTAGGAGCAGCATAGCCGCCAGGGCCAGCACGCAAACGCACCGCTGAGCCATGCTTCTCTCGAGCTCCTGCTGTCAGGCTGCCGGAGGAGTTCTGACCTAAACACCCGGACTAGCGTTTCTTGGCCCTGGTTCTGCTCTTATTCCCGCAAACAGCCTTAGCCACACCCCATCTCCAGATCTGACCAGTCATCGATTCGCTAGGACTGCGGAACACCCATCGACAGAATGACCCCGCCCAGGACCCTTAAGGCCTTTCGGGGGTTGTGGTTTTTCGTGCTGAGGCCAGCAGATACAGTAGAGCACAGGTGAGGTCGGGCTCCAGGCTAGAGTCAGGTCTGGTCCGCACTTGATCTCTCACCCATAAATTCCTTCCTGTATGACAACAAATCAAATAAAGAAGGAAAAGCAAAATAAAATGCACGAAGCTTATCAGACCATACTCTGCCGCTCCCTTTTTCTGAAGCTTAGGACCTGACCACCATTCCCTAGATTCTGGGGGGGAGCTCTCTAGGTTCCCAGCTTGATTTCATCTCATATTGGAACAAATTGCTCTGTTTGTGGATACTGCTTTGAAATACCAGCTCAGAGGGTTGGCTCCTGTTTAGAAATTTTATTGAAAGTGCTTTTAATATTAATGTTAACATGACATTTTTGCAACTCTAAACAGGTACAGTAAGACTGAAGGATTTTTTAGAAAGATTACTATAAAATATTTAAGAGAATTTTGATGAATAAATAATTTTGATGTATTCAACCAAGTGAAATTTTATGGTTATTCGGAGTGGAGGATCCTTCTGGAAAAAAGAAGACCTGTCTTATGTCACAGAAATATAAAATTAGATTTCTTGAAGCCAGAAGAAACTGTTCCTTCCAGATTTCTTGATGCAATTTTATCTGGCACCACTCTCAAATTTTAGAATTCTCAAGAAAAATACAGTAAGTGCTATATAGTCAGTAAGGTCGTATTGCTACCTGTGACCGAAGCTACAAATTCACACTCCTGGCGTTTGCATTTCATTTAAGATTTGCTTAAAACACAAAAAACTTCAGCCATGTAGTTACTTTTCTTTTTTCTTTTCTTTTTTTTTTTTTTGAGACGGAGTTTTCTCTCCTGTTGCCCAGGCTGGAGTGCAATGGGGCGATCTCGGCTCACCGCAACCTCCGCCTCCCAGTTTCAAGCAATTCTCTGGCCTCAGGCTCCCGAGTAGCTGGGATTACAGGCATGCACCACCACGCCTGGCTAATTTTGTATTTTTAGTAGAGATGGGGTTTCTCCATGTTGGTCAGGCTGGTCTGGGATTCCCGACCTCAGGTGATCTGCCCGCCTGGACCTCCCAAAGTGCTGGGATTACAGGCGTCAGCCACCTCGCCCTGCCTAGTTACTTTTTAATAGCAACTTTAAAATAGTATCATTAAATACTTCACATATTATAAAGATATAAAGAATAACATAATTAACATTTCTGGATTCACCACCTAGTTTAAGATTTAGAATGTTAAAAATAGAGTTGAAATTTAAACATGAACATTGACAGAATTTTTAGTAAAAAGTAGCTTAATCTCTACCAAACTTTAAAAATTTTTTAAAAGAGACTTTTTATTTATGTATTTATTATTTTTAAAAATTATTATTATTTTTGTAGAGATAGGGTTTCACTATTTTGCCCAGGCTGCTCTTGAACTCCTGTATTCAAGCAACCCTTCCATTTAAGCCTCCCAAAGTGCTAGGTTTACAGGAATGAGCCACCACACCCAGCACAATTTTTATGATTGTAAAATTCATGTATATTTATGCCCTTGTGAAATATTTGAAATATTAAGAAAAGTATAAAGAAAAAAATCACATGCTATCCCAATATCCAGAGACATTCGCTCATAATATTTTGATGTTATCCAATCTTTTTTCTCTGCACACAGATACCCACAAATGAAGTGTGTTCCTGTTTTAAAATGAAACAGATGCATATACCGCATCCAAATTTCTATGTTCTGCTTTTTTCCTTTAGCATTATGTCATAAACACTTCCTGGTCCTTAAATATTCTTTAAATTATCACATAATATTTGATAATTAAGAGTATGTAAAATGTGTATGTAAAGTAAATAATAACAGGAACACCTGTGATTTGGAATTTAGACCTAACTGGCCAAACTGCATTTTTTCTCCTGTCACTGCTCCAATTCTTGCAATCTGTCTAATTCCCACACTATTCCCATATCTAGCCAATCATGCTAAATTATCAATAGCATTGAAGGTGCATATGTTCTATTGCCTTTATTTTCCAACTCCCTGCCAAAGGTGATTGTATGATCATGTTGTGTGTGTTAAATAGTTCTACAACATATGTATGATATACATCTATGTATAGTGTGTGTATATATTTTATAAAAATGACATCATGTTGTGTATGATCTTCTGCAATTTGCTCTTTTTACCCAACACTGTTTGTGGGATTTATGCATGCTGTTATATCTTGCTACAGTCTATTCACGTTATTGTACATGTCTCCTGGGCCACAGGTAAAAGAGATTCTCTTGAATATATATCTAGGAGTGAAAATGCTGTGTTGTACTGTATGTTCTATTTTACAAGAGAGGGCTGAATTACTTTCCAAAGTGATTGGAACAATTTATACTAATCAGCAAGGAAGTGCATAGTACATAAGTTCCTGTTGCTTCACTTTCTCACTAGCTCTTGGCATTGGCATTTCCAATATCTTCATTTTGCCCATTTAGTGGCTGGAAAATATCTCCTTGTGGTATTACTTTCTACTCCCTAGCTTGTTGAGAAGTTTAAGCTTTATTTATTTATTTTTATTTATTTATTTATTTATTTATTTATTTATTTATTTATTTATTTATTATAGGCTCTTGCTCTGTCACCCAGGCTGGAGTTCAGTGGCCCAAGGGTAGTTCACTGCAGCCTCCAACTCCTGAACTCAAAGAATCCTCTTGCCTCAGCCTTCAGAGTAGCTAAGACTGCAGGTGCACACCAACACCTTCAGCTAATTTTTAGAAGTTTTTTTTATAGAGACAGTGTCTCTCTATGTTGCCCAGATTGGTCTTGAATTCCTGGCCTCAAGTGATCCTCCTGCCTTGGTCTCCCAAAGTGCTTCCATGACAGGCTGACCCACCATGCCAGGCCTAAACATCTTTAAATATGCTTATTTGCCATTCATGTTTCTCTAGTAGAGTGACTGTTCATATCCATTGCCCATTTTTGTTTTGAGTTGTCTTCTTCCTGAATTTTAAGGGTTTCTATATATTGTGGAGACTAAAATTTTGTGAGTTATATTTAAATTACAAATATTTCTCTTCATTTGTGTCTTGTGTTTTTACTTTTTTAATGGCCTTTTGATGAGTTGAAGTCTTAATAATATAGTTGAATTTATTATTACATTATTTTATAATTAGTGATGTTTTCTTGCTCAATAAATCTTAATAAATCTAGTCCAAGGTCATATATATATATATATATATATGAATTTTTAGTAAAAAGTAACTTAATCTCTACCAAACTTTAAAATTTTTTAAAAAGAGACTTTTTATTTTTTTGTGTTTATTATCTTTTAAAATTATTATTAATTTTTTAGAGATAGGGTCTCATTATTTTGCCCAGGCTGCTCTTGAACTCCTGGACTCAAGCTTTTCCCTCATCTTCGAATTAGAGGAAACAGTAGCGCCTACCTCACATTAGTGTTTTGCCCTCTGCAATATGATAATAAATGCAAAAGAGTTTTTTATGCACAGAGAACTGTTGAAAAAAATGGTCAATTCATTTTTAATCTTTCATCTCTCACTATTTGACTCTGACAGGGGCCATCCAGATTCCAACAGTGTCTTTTGGCTCTGAGAAGTCCAATACCACAACCCTGGTTGAGTTTGGAAAATACATTTATAAAGGTTAGCTGCGAATCAGGGGCAAAGGGTGGGTGGTAGAAATAGCAATGGAGACACAGTTCTTTTACAAAGTGATAACGAGTTCATTTTGTGACTGATCAGAGGACAATCTAATTCCCATGGACAGAGTAGAGACTGTAGATTTGCTCTTGGAAAAACTAAGCCACCATATGTAGGGCAAAGATTGAGAGTTCATCCAGCCATTGCATGAGAGTAGAAACTCTCTCAAACTTTGCCCTACGTATGTGTCATTCAATAAATGCTAAATCATCAAAAGGTAGAACTAGGGTTTCCTTCTACTTGTGCAACTGCCCAGAACTATGTTCCATGCTCCTCCTACCCCTACCTCCTTACACACCCCCACACACCTGTACACATACACTCCATGTACTCAGCCCTACTCCAGATTCATTACTAACACATTTCTAGGCTTCTAGGCAGTCAACAACTTTGAGCTATAACATCAGTCCTTTTCCCTCATCCCTACCACCCATTGAGTACAGAACTGAGGAAGGATGGGTCAGAGGAAAAAAGGATTCTTGGAACTCCTCCCTCTCCTTGTGAAAATCTCATGGAAAGTAGTGAGATTACCTTCCTAAATCTAATTAAAAACAACCCCTCCGAAGTTGTTGGAGGTGGGAGACGCTGGTCTAGGAGCAGTAAGTAGCCCCCTCTCTAACACCCTGAGACAAATGGCTCTGGGATTAGCCATGCATGGTCACTCGCACCTATAGTCCTAGTTACAGGAGGCTGAGGTGGGAGGATCACTTGAGTCCAGGAGTTCAAGGCTACAGTGAGCTATGAATGTGCCACTGTGCTCAAGCATAAGTGAGAGTTCAAGACCTTGTCTCTGAAAAAAAAAAAAAAAAAAAAGAAGAAGAAGGAAAAAACAAAAATGAGTGGCTCAGGGATTAATGCCCAGTAGCCAAGCTGAGGCCAGGCTGGAAAGGCTGGAAGTCTTTACTAAATAGGAGATAAATATAGGAAAATAAAAGTATAGTGACAGTAAACTAGATAAGCTAGGTGACAAGATAAAACCATATTCTTCTTCAGTTTTTGGGTATCCACAGAAGTATATGTGAATTCTTCCAAAAAGCCCAGAGAGAGATAAAATTTATTTCTCCTACGTAGCTAAGGTCGCTTCAATAATTGACCCTAGGAACATCTATACCTGCACATAGAAGTATGACCTTGTGCTAAACAGAATAATCTTTATGTTCACGTAACACATACAGTAGATGTGTGGGTTTTTAAAATGAAAAATGTCTCTGAATTTTTAAATATAATATTTAAATATAATTTGGTTAATGGGGCCTACTAATTTAACATAATAATTTAATATAATTTGGTTAATGAGGCCTCTTATGGTCAAAATTTAATGCATCCCTCATCTGCATAGCCCTTTAACACATACTTGTGATAGCATGTTATAGGTCTGACCAAGCCTGAGCTTGAGATATTGACCATCTTAATAGTGAGTCTTTTTTTTTTGAGATGGAGTTTTGCTCTTTTCACCCACCCTGGAGTGCAATGAACTTAAAGTATACCCTAGAATAAATGGACTTAACTGGTGTTTACAGACCATTCTACCTAACAATTCAGAATATACATTTTTTTTTCATCAGCACATGGAACATTCTCCAAGATACACCATTTGATTGGCCACAAAACAAATCTCAATAAATTTAAGAAAGTCAAAATTATATCAAATACTCTCTCAGGCTACATGGAATAAAATTGGAAATTAGCTCTAAAAGGAACCCCCAAAACTATACAAATATGTGGAAATTAAATAATCTGCTCCTGAATGATCTTTGGATCAACAATGAAATAAAAATGGAAATTAAAAAATTCTTTGAACTGAATGATAAGAGTGACAGAACATGTTAAAACCTCTTGGATACAGCAAAAGCGATTCTAAGAGGAAAGTTCATAGCATTAAATGCCTACATCAAAAATGTGAAAGAACACAAATAGACAACCTAAGATTACACCTCAAGGAACTAGAGAAACAAGAACAAACCAAACCCAAACCCAGCAGAAGATAAGAAATAGCAAAAGTCAGAGCAGAACTAAATGAAATTGAAACAAACAAACAAAAAAGATACAAAAGATAAATGAAACAAAAAGATGGCTCTTTGAAAAGATAAACAAAATTGATAGACCATTAGTGAGATTAACCAAGAATAGAGAGAAGATCCTAATAAGCTCAATTAGAAATGAAACAGAAGATATTACAACTGATACCATAGAAATACAAAAGATCATTCAAGGCTACTATGAACACTTTTATGCATACAAACTAGAAAATCTAGAGGAGATGGATAAATTCCTGGGAATATACAACCCTCCTAGGTTAAACTGGGAATAAACAGAAACTCTGAACAGACCAATAACAAGTAGTGAGATTGAAATGGTAATTAAAAATTTGCCAACAAAACAAAGCCCAGGATCAGATGGATTCACAACTGCATTCTATCAGGCATTCAAAGAAGAATTGGTACCAATCTTACTGAAACTATTCCATAAGATAGAGAAAGACGGAATCCTTCCTAAATCGTTCTACGAAGTCAGTATCACCCTAATACCAAAACAAGAAAAGGACATAACAAAAAAAGAAAACTACAGACCAATATCCCTGATGAACATAGATGTGAAAATCCTCAACAAAATACTAGCTAACTGAATCCAACAACATATCAAAAAGATAATACACCATGATCAAGTGGGTTTCGTGCCAGGAATGCAGGGATGGTTTAACATACACAAGTCAATAAATGTAATACATCACACAAGCAGAATTAAGAACAAAAATTATATAATCATCTCAATGGATGCAGAAAAAGCATGTGACAAAATCCAGCATCACTTTATGATGAAAACCATCAGCAAAGTCAGCATAGAAGGGACATGACTCAAGGCAATAAAAGCCATCTATGAAAAACCCACAGCTGATGTTACAGCGAATGAGGAAAAGTTGAAAGCATTCCCTGTAAGAACTGGAACAAGAAAAGGATGCCTACTTTCACCAATGCTATTCAGTATTGTACTGGAAGTCCTAGCCAGAGTAATCAGACAAGAGAAAGAAATAAAGGACATCCAAATTGCAAAATAGAAAGTCAAATTGTCACTATTCACTGATATAATGACATGATATGATGACATAATTGTATACCTAGAAAACCCTAAAGACCCATCTGTAAAGCTCCTAGATGTGATAAACGAATTCAGTAAAGTTTCAGGATACAAAATCAATGTATACAAATCAGCAGTACTGCTAGACAACACCAACAACCAAACTAATAATCAAATAAAGAACTCAACCCCTTTTACAACAGCTGCAACAAAATTAAATACTTAGGAATACACCTAACCAAGGAGGTGGAAGATCTCTACAAGGGAAACTACAAAAAAACTCTTGAAAGAAATCATAGATGACGCAAACAAATGGAAACATATTCTATGCTCACAAATGGGTAGAAACAATATTATGAAAATGAGCATACTACCAAAAGCAATCTACAAATTCAATGCAATTCCCATCAAAATACCATCATCATTCTTCACAGAACTAAAACAAATATTAAAATTCACATGGAACCAAAAATGAGCCTACATAGCCAAAGCAAGACTAAATGAAAAGAAGAAATCTGGAAGCATCACATTACCAGACTGAAGCAGGACTAACTTGTCTGTCATAACGGAAAAGAGTCTTGGAAGATGTCCGGGGTCCGGGGTCTAAAACCCCTCGTGGCCTTTGGAACACCAAGCTCTATGCCAAAGAGTGGAAGTCTGCCCTGACATGCCAAACTCTAAGCCCAGGGCATAAAACCTCTTGTGGCTTGTATGGAATCCGGGGCTCAGGGCATAAACCCCCTTGTAGCCTCTGGAATGTGCACAGACTTGTTGGTTCCTTGCTTCTTACTTGTAAACATGTCCTCCATTATCTCTAGCAGCAGAGCATATTCTATATGTGTCAAAGAAAATGCTAAACCATCACAGCTATGCTTAATGCACCACTACCTTTCTACCCCCATGTCCTCATGCCCTCACCTGTTTACTCCCACATCCGCACATCCTCACCACCTGCCTCTTTTCTTGGTCACCAATAAATAGTGTGGGCTCCCAGAGCTTGGGGCCTTGACAGCCTCCAATCTAGCGTTGGCCACCTGGACCCACTTTACGCACTTTTAACTTGTCTTTTCTCATTTCTTTGACCCCGCTGGACTTTGTAGTCCCCACAGCCTGGTGTTGGGCCTGATCACCCCAACATTTCTGGCACCCAACATGGGGCTAAGAAGACCCCAGTAAAGGAACACTAGAGTGTGTGGAAGTGGAGGACACATCAACAAAGGACACCCAAGGATGACTGAAAGAAGCTTCATGGGTAAGCTGGGCACTCTGAAGAACCAGGGTAACAATGGGATAAAAAGAAAGTAAACATTCTGCTTATTTAAACTTTCTAAGGCATTTATTACTGAGAGGGGGTGTGAAAGTTAGTACTCAGAATTTATTAACACTCTTTAATACAGTGTAGCAGTTTTGCCCATGGTTCTCAGAACAAGGGACAATGGAGTTAGATGAATAGGAAAGAATTGGCAGAGGTCTAAAATAGGTGCATAAAGAAGGAGCCAAAATTCCAGTTTCTGTTTGGTCAGTGTTGTCGTTAATAAAGGCAGGTCTTGAGCCATTTCAAACAGATGACGAGGCAGATTCAGATGAGGAAGAGGCAGACAAGTGTGAAAAATTAACTTCAGATTCTGAATGTGAGGAACAGTGACCAGAGGAAATTAAAGAAAAGAAAGGAGGCCGGGCGCGGTGGCTCAAGCCTGTAATCCCAGCACTTTGGGAGGCTGAGACGGGCGGATCACGAGGTCAGGCGATCGAGACCATCCTGGCCAACACGGTGAAACCCCGTCTCTACTAAATATACAAAAAATTAGCCGGGCGATGTGGTGGGCGTCTGTAGTCCCAGCTACTCGGGAGGCTGAGGCAGGAGAATGGCGTAAATCCGGGAGGTGGAGCTTGCAGTGAGCCGAGATCGCGCCACTGCACTCCATCCTGGGCCACAGAGCAAGACTCCATCTCAATAAAAAAAAAAAAAAAAGAAAAGAAAAGAAAGGAAACTAAAACAGGTATATTTTAGTAGCCCGTTGGTTCCACCTGCTACATTAAGTGAATGGCCATCTCCTTCCTCTCCCTCTAATGGGCAAGAAGATGAATTAGCTGCAAAACTTACCACTCTGGTAGCTGCAACATTAAAACCTGGAGGAAGTGGTGATGCTATACAAAATTATATTCAGAAGGTAAGAGCTGAAGGAGACCTAGAAGCATGGCAATTTCCCATTACTATAATCCAGCAAGGAGGACAGAATATAGTTAATTGGGCCAACTTTCCTTTTAAGTCGTTAAAGGAATTAAAGCAAGCCATTAGTCAATATGGGCCAAATTCTCCTTTTGTACAAACTTTACTAAAAAATGTGACTCTTGATAATAGATTAATACCATATGACTGGGTACTTTAACAAAGTCTCTTCTCCCTCCATCTCAGTACTTGCAGTTTAAAACCTGGTGGGTTGATGAAGCTCAAACTCAGGCAAGAGAAAACACACAAACACAGCCACCTGTGCCTGTTTCCTTTGAACGGTTAATGGGGTTGGGCCCTAACTGAGGCTGATTAGACAATTAAGCAGTAATGGAGGATGTTGCTACTGTTCAGTTATGTACCGTGTGTTTACGGGCATGGGAAAAAATAAATGTTACAGGAGAAATATGTCCTTCTTTCAGTTCTGTCCAACAAGGACCTAAAGAACCATATACTGACTTTATTGCTCAGCTCCAAGAGGTTGTGCGTAAAGCTGTAACTGATAAAACAGCTCAGGACATAGTAATACAACTTCTTGCATATGATAATGCTAATGCAGAGTGTGAAGCTGCTATTGGACCTATGCGAGGGAAGACTCATTTGACTGAATATATTAAGGCTTGTGATGGCACTGGGGTAATTTACATAAGGCTACTCTTTTAGCTCAAGCTATGGCTGGATTAAAGGTGGGAAAAAATATGCCCCGTTTCTCAGGCTCTTGTTTTAATTGTGGGCAATTTGGACACACAAAAAAGGAATGTAGAAAAGGAAATCGAAAGACAAAAACTGTTACCATCAATCAATAGAATAGTCCTGGTGTATGCCCTGGTGTAAGAAAGGCAATCACTGGGCAAATCAGTGTCATTCTAAATTTAGCAAAGATGGGCAACCTCTTTCAGGAAATGGGAAGAGGGGCCCACCTCGGGCCCCTCAACAAACTGAGGCATATCCAGCATAGCCAGTGCCCTTACAAAAGTACAACAAATGTATCCCGCCACAGCAGGCAGTGCTGTGTAGATCTTTGTAGCACAGTTCCCATTTCCTTACTTCCTGGGGAGCCACCAAAGAAGGTCCCCAGGGGAGTTAGGGGCCCTTTACCCTCAGGAACAGTTGGTCTATTGCTTGGAAGGTCTAGTTTAAATTTAAGAAGTGTCACTGTACATACAGGAATAATTGATTCTGATTACACTGGAGAGGTTCAATTGGTTATTAGTTCCTCAATTCCATGGTCTGCTTCCCCAGGAGAAAGAATTGCTCAATTTTTACTGTTACCTTATACAAAGCTAGGAAGTAGTACAGTAAAAGGAACAGGAGGTTTTGGTAGTAGTAACATAGCAGGAAAAGCTGTATATTGGGATAATCAAGTGTCAGACAAAAGACCTATTTGTACAGTAACCATTCAAGGAAAAGATTTTGAGGGGCTAGTACATACTGGAGCTGATGTTTCTATGATTGGTTTAAATCAATGGCCCCAGCATTGGCCAAAACAAAAGGCATCCATTGGTATTGTTGGAGTAGGGGCTACCTCAGAAAATTTTTGAAGTTCTTTAATTTTGCCATGCCAGGGGCTGGATGGTCAAGAAGGGATAATTCAACCTATTATTACACCTATTCCTGTCAATCTATGGGGTAGAGACTTATTACAACAATGGGGTGCTGAAATATATATTCCTATGGATCAGTGTGGTAATAACAGTAAACAAATGATGATAAAAATGGGATATCTCCCAGGGAAAGGACTGGGAAAAAATGAAAATGGCCAACCAGAACATTTAGAACTAAAAGGGCAAACAGATAGAACTGGACTAGGGTATCATTTTTTGGAGTGGCCATTGCTGAGCCTTTGGCTCCCATTCCTCTTTTTTGGTTAACCGACAAATGAGTTTGGGTGGAGCAATGGCCACTGAAAGAGGGAAAACTGGAGGTTTTAGAAGAATTGATACAGGAACAGGTGCAAAAGGTACATATAGAGCCTACTTTCTCCCCTTGGAATTCTCCTGTGTTTGTTATTATGAAAAAAATCAAGAAAATGGAGAATGTTAACAGATTTGAGGGCTGTTAATGCTGTAATTCAACCCATGGGCACACTGCAACCAGGGCTGCCTTCTCCAACAATGATCCCAAAATACTGGCCTCTGATAGTGATAGATTTAAAAGATTGCTTCTTTACCGTTCCTTTAGCTGCCCAAGATTATGAAAAATTTGCTTTTACTGTTCCTGCTATAAAGAGCAAAGAACAAGCAGACAGATACCATTGGAAAGTACTACCACAAGACATGTTAAATAGCCCAACTATTTGTCAAACTTATGTTGGAAAAGCTATTAAGCTAGTTAGAGAACAATTTAAAGAATGTTATATCATACATTACATGGATAATATTTTATGTGCAGCTGAAACTAGAAAGGAGTTAATACTATGCAACAAACAGTTAGAAAAGGCTGTGACTGCAACAGGGTTAATCATAGCCCCTGATAAAATCCAAACTTCTACTCTCTTTCAATATTTAGGAATGAAAGTAGAACAAAGTACTATTAAGCCTCAAAAAGTTTAAATTAGAAGAGATAATTTAAAAACTCTAAATGATTTTCAAAAATTATTGAGACATTAATTGGATTCATCCCACTTATGGGATTCCTACTTACACTATGTCTCACCTCTTTTCTACCTTATGAGGTGATTCTGATCTTAACAGTAAACACTCCCTGTCCAAAGAGGCATTAGAGGCACTTCAATTAGTTGAAGAAAAAATTCAACAGGCACAAGTGACTCGAATTAACCCTATGCAGCCATAACTGTTTTTAGTTTTTCCTGCTAAACATTCACCAACAGGTGTTATTGTTCAACAAGATGATTTGGTTGAGTGGCTTTCTCTACCTCACAATACAACTAAAATGCTCACTCTGTACTTAAATCAAATTGATGTACTAGTAGGACAAGCAAGGCTGTGCACAACAAAGTTAATGGGATATAATCCAAATCAAATTATAGTGCCATTAAACAAACAACAAATTCAGCAGGCTTGTATTAATTCCCAGGAATGGCAAATTAATGTGGCAGGTTTTATTGGTGTTCTTGATAATCATTATCCTAAATCCAAAATATTCCAATTTCTTAAATTAACATCATGGATATTGCCTTCCATTACTCAAAAAACCCCTATTGAAGGGGCCGTTACTGTTTTTACTGATGGATCTAGTAATGGAAAGGCCTCATTTGTGGGACCTCAACAACAAGTTTTTCAAACTGACTTTGCTTCTGCTCAAAGGGCTGAACTTACGACTGTGATAATAGTGTTAAAAACTTTTAAACAGCCAGTAAACGTTGTTTCTGATTCAGCCTATGTAGTTCAAGCCACACAAAATATTGAATGTGCCTTAATTCAAAATGTGACTAATGACCAACTTAATGTTTTATTTCATTCTTTACAGCAAGCAGTACAACAAAGGCATTCTCCTTTCTGTAGCACTCATGTGAGAGCACATACTAACCTCCCTGGCCCTTTAACTAAACTTAATCAAAGGGCAGATAATTATATGGGGAAGAGGATTTGCTTGTGTCTCTCCAGATAACAATCAGGCACCTCTGTGGGTGCCCACCAAACATCTGAAGATCCACCATGAGCCACACCAGGAAGAGAGGACTCTGGGAAGAGCCAGAGCTCCTGATATGAGTGATGGCACAAGTGAACATCTCAGAGACAAAGGAGAAGCCCAAGTATACTTGTCAAGCAGATCCTCCAACATGGGGGCAAATAAAAAACTGGCACAGATGGCAGAGGGCAACCTGATGGCACAAAACAAACCAAAGACAACTAGTAATTTAGTGGTGGCTTTGATGGCTGTGCTCACCATTGCCACGAGTATTCCCCCAGTAACAGCTGAAACAAAAACCAATTATACTTATTGGGCATATATTCCTTTCCAACACTTCTACGGCCAGTAACATGGTTAGACCCCCCCCCCCATGGAGGTATACACTAACGACAGCTTTTGGATGCCTGGTTCTACTGTTGCTAGAGGCCCATCTCACCCCCAAGAGGAAGGAACAATTATGAATATCTCATTGGGATTTGAGCATTTACCTATTTGCTTAGGAAAAGCCAATGGGTGTTCACCTCCTAGCCATCAATCTTGGCTGGCAATAATGCCTGAACGTAACATCTCCATAGCACAATTGCATATGCTTTCTGGTCTTAGTATTTATCACAATGATTATGCTTCTGTAACTGAAGTTACCGCCCTCAAAAACCTATCTGTAAAGTGGATTGGACATGGTCAGAAAAAATGAAGGCATTTGCTTTGGAAGATTGTATCACATGGAAAGCAAAGGTGTTGCATAATGATTCATATGGCGTCATTATTGATTGATCCCCTAAAGGGCATTTATGGGGCTCACCTCTCAATCTGTAAGTAATGGTCACCCTGCATCTAAACAAAATAATCAGATGGTAGACACTATAAGAAGTATAGCAAGAGATCCTATTATTTGGGCATATGGTGGTATAGTGGTCCCTCAGCCCCAAATGATATGGCCTGCTGTAGGAGCAGAACATAAGGAGTTATGGAAAATATTAACGGCACTAAAAAAAGATAAAGATTTGGAAAGGGAAATATACTAAACCAACCCAATATAATCCTAATTACATGTTAGAATTGGCTCACAATGATTCAGTCTGGATACAGAGTTGTGTCCATCCACCTTTCCTGTTTGTAGTGGGGGATTTAAAACTTGATCTCCTTAATCATCATGTGACTTGTCAATAATGTAGATTGTTTTCTTGTGTGAATTCTTCCTTGTATAACACTGATCATTCTATTTTAGTGGTAAGAGCTCAAGAAGGAGTATGGATACCTGTGAAGCTTTCCCATCCCTGGGAAGCCTCTCCTTCTGTGCATATTATTACTGAAATTCTTCAAAAGATTTTGAGGTGCTCTCGGCATTTCATTGCTACTTTAATTTTCATTATTATGGGATTGATTGCTATGTAAATAATTGGCAGAAAAATTCTACTCTGCTGTGGAATTACCAAAATAATATAGACCAGAAACTAGCTGATCAAATTAATGATCTCCAACAAACTGTAATGTGGCTAGGAGACAGCGTAGTTAGTTTAGACTATAAAATGCAGTTACAGTGTGATTGGAATACCTCTGATTTTTGCTTTACTCCTCATCTGTATAATGAAACAGAGCATGAGTGGGAAGAAATTAAGAGATATTTAAAAGATCATACTAGAAATTTATCTTTGGATATTGCAAAACTAAAGGAGCAAATATTTCAAGCCTCTCAGGCACATCTGACACTAACACCAGGAACTGAACTGCTTGAAGGAGCTGCAGACAGATTAGCAGCTATTAACCTGCTTAAATGGATCAGGACACTGGGAGGCTCTGTGATTTCAATGATTGTGCTTTTAATCTATGTTATTTGTCTTTATATAGTCTGTAGATGTGGAAGCCACCTCTGGAGAGAAAGCTGCCACTGAGGACAAGCAATGATAGCTGTGGTGGTTTTGCAAAAATGAAAAGGGAGACAAGTGCCTAGCTATAGTTACCAAAAAAGCATGGCACTGTATTAAAATAGGCGTGTGTTCTGTCCCAGTGAAACAGAATAGAGAACCCAGAAACAAAGCCAAATATTTACAGCCAACTGATCTCCGACAAAGCAAACAAAAACAAAGTGGGGAAAGAACACCCTATTCCACAAATGATGCAGGGATAATTGGCCAGCCACATGTAGAAAAATGAAGCTGGATCCTAATCTCTCACTTTATACAAAAATCAACTCAAAATGGGTCAAAGTCTTAACTCTAAGACCTGAAAACATAACAATTCTAGAAAATAACATTGGAAAAATTCTTCTAGACATTGGTTTAGGCAAAGAGTTCATGACCAAGAACCCAAAAGCAAATACAATAAAAATGAAGATAAATAGATGGGACCTAATTAAACTAAAAAGCTTCCGCAAGGCAAAAGAAATAATCAGCAGAGCAAACAGACAACCCACAGAGTGGGAGAAAATATTTGCAAACTGTTCTTCTGACAATGGACTAATATCCAGAATCTACAAGGAACTCAAACAAATTAGCAAGAAGAAACACTTGTTTTGTGTTTGTTCTGTAAATCAGCAAGGAAAACAATCACATAATTTCATTAAAACGTGGGTAAAGGACATGAATAGACAATTCATAAGAAGATATACAAATGGCCAACAAACATATGAAAAAATTCTCAACATCACTAATTATTAGGGAAATGCAAATCTAAACCACAAGGAGATACCATTTTACTTTTGCAAGAATGGTCATAATTTAAAAAAACAAACAGATGTTGGCATAGATGTGGTGAAAAGGGAACACTTTTATATGGCTGGTAGGAATGTAAACTAGTACAACCACTTTGGAAATCAGTATGGAGATTCCTTAAAGAATGAAAAGTAGATCTACCGTTTGATCCAGCAATCCCACTCCTGGGTATCTACCCAAAGGAGAATGAGTCATTATATGAAAAAGACATCTGCACACATATGTTTATAGTGGCACAATTCGCAATTGCAAAAATATGGAACCAATCTAAATGCCCATCAAGCAATGAGTGGATAAAGAAAATGTGGTATATATATGGAATACTACTTAGGCATAAGAAGGAACAAACTAATGGCATTAGCAGCAACCTGGATGGAGTCGGAGACCATTATTCTTTTTTTTTTTTTTTTTTTTTTTTTTGAGACAGAGTCTCCCTCTGTCACCCAGGCTGGAGTGCAGTGGTGCAATCTCAGCTCACTGCAACCTCTGCCCCCCAGGTTCAAGTGATTCTCCTGCCTCATTCTTCCAAGTGGCTGGGACTACAGGCACATACCACCACACGTGGCTAACTTTTGTATTTTCAGTAGAGATTTCCACAATGTTGCCCAGGCTGGCCTTGAACTCCTGACCTCAAACTGGCCTTGAACTGCCTTAGCCTCCCAAAGTGCTCGAATTATAGGTGTGAGCCACTGTGCCCAGCCACACAGTGATGTTTTGATACATATAATGTTTAGTGATCAGATCAGGGATATTAGCATATCCATAATCTCAAACATTTGTCATTTCTTTGTGTTGGGAACATTCAATATCCTCCTTTTAGCTACTTGAAACCATATCGTGCGTTATTGTTAACTATAGTCTTCCTACAGTGGTATAGAACAGTGGTCTCCAACCTTGTTGGCATCAGGGACCAGTTTGGTGGAAGACAAAAATGGGTGGGGGAGGGGGAATGGTTTCGGGATGAAACTGTTCCATCTTGGATCATCAGTTAGATTCTTACAAGCAGCATGCAACCTAGATCCCTTGCATGCACAGTTCACTATAGGGTTCGCACTCCCATAAGAATCTCATGACCCTGCTGATCTGACAGGGTGCTGCTCTCTTGCCTGCTGCTCACCTCCTGCTGTGTGGTCTGGTTCCTAACAGGCCACATACCAGTACCAGCCTGTGGCCCGGGAGCTGGGGATCCTTGGTATCAAATACTAGTACTTTTCCCTCTTATCTAGCCATAATTTTGCTTTTCAAAAGTTTTTATTTTATTTTGTTTTTTATTGATACAAAATATTTTACATATTTTTGGTGCACATTATTTATTTATTTATTTATTTATTTTGCAGTTGCAAGATTTATTAGAGTGAAAACAGAGCTCCCATACAAAGGGAGGGGACCCAAAGGGGGTTGCCCACTCCCAGCTTGAATGCTTGGGGTTTATATCCTAATCATTGTCCCTCCCCCTGTGCTCTCAGATGATAGATGATTTGACTATTTCTTTACCTCCTGCTTTTAGTCTAATTTGTATTTTAGGAGCCCTCTTTACTACCTGATTGGTTGGGTGTGAGCAGAGCTACAAGCTCTGTGTTTAAAGGTGGGTGCAATCACCTTCTCCAGCTAGGCTTAGGAATTCTTAGTTGGCCTAGGAAGTCCAGCTAGTCCTGTCTTTCAGTCCCCCCTCTCAACAGGAAAACCCAAGTGCTGTTAGGGAGGTTGGCTGACGAATGCTCTAACTACTTCCTGCTGAATGGGGGCATAGTAGCAGTCATGCAATTGAGAGTTCCTCAGGAGGGGTGCCTTTGATGTCATCAACATCGGAGCATGGGCTAGCAGGCTGGTCTGGGGTCTGCGGTAGATCTTAGTCATGGACTGCATCTGAAGCTCCATTTGAAGAACCATTTGTAGTTTCACAGCTTCAATTCTGGAAGAGACAAACTTAACAAGGAGGTTAAAGATACAGGGATTGAAATGTATGGCCTGAAGTACAGGGTAATATGGGTGTGGGTGGTGAAAGTAGGGTTTCCTTTAGAAAAACTCCTATACAATGGGGCATCAATATTTCAGGGAAGCCGCATTCTCCATAGAAGTTCTTGGTAAGGGGAGCTACTGGTAGTACAGCGGCATAGAGGAGGTGCAGAGAGTGTGAAAGGGGGTAAGAGAACAGTAAAAAGAAAAATATGACAAGGGAGGGCCATGGGGATCTATGATTCTTGTTCTTTCCTCACGGTTGTTGCTTGAAGAGCAGGTGCAGATCCTCTAGAGGTTCACAGGAATAGCTAGTGTTGTCTCCTGGATTTTTGGATTCCTTTGGCAGTATCCAGTGTTTGACTCAAGTGTGATGTATCCAAGACTCCACTCCAGCCACTTTAACCGTGGTTGGGGTAGATACAATGACTGGGTAGGGTTATCCCAGGATGTGTCTAGGGATGGGGAATTAGAGGGAAGGGACTTGACTAATACCATGTCACCAGGGTGGAATAACTCCTTTCCCTCCTCTTGGGGACAGGTTCCCTGTAATGTTTTAAGAACTTGTTGATATTTGGCTAAGGAGGTGATGTCCGCAACTAAGTTGGCCATCTCTCGGTCAAGCACAAGGTCATTGGTTAGGAAGGGCCGTCCCTACAGCATCTCGTATGGGCTAAGTCCTGCTTTCTGAGGAGAGTTTCGGATTCTTAGCAAGGCTATAGGCCACAGAGCAGGCCATGCGAGGTGGGTTTCCTGGCTTAGCTTTTTTAGATGTCGTTTGAGTGCTTCATTTTCTCAACTTTTCCTCAGGATCGTGGCCTCCAGGTGCAGTGTAAGTGATGTGTATGCCTAATGCCTAGGATACTCTCTGGGTTACTGCAGCCTTGAAAGGGGGGCCATTGTCACTCTGTAAGCCTCGGGGAAGTCCGAATCTGGGAATTATTTCATGAATTAGTGCCTTTATTATCTCTTCGGCCTTTTCTGTTCTACAAGGAAAAGCTTCCACCCAACCAGTGAAAGTGTCTACCCAAACTAGTAGATAGTGAAATCCCTGAGATTTGGGCACGTGGGTAAAATCTAGTTGCCAGTCTTCTCCTAGATAATGGCCTGTTCTTTGTTCTCCTGAAGGAGCTTGGCAATAAAAGCAGGGGATTATTTCTTTGGCACACTTCACAGGCCCTGACTATCTGCTTGATAGTTTTGAAAAGGCCTGGTCCAGTAAATAATGATTTGGCCATCTGATGGGTGCTATCAATGCCTAAGTGAAAGGTCTGGTAAAGCGTTTTAAGCAATTTCCCTTGGTTAGCTGCAGGCAAAAGCATTTTTCCTTCTTCGGTGGCTAGCCATCCTGAGGGGAGGAAACTATGTTCTTGTGGGGTTCCCCATTCTATTTCTTCTTCTGAGTACTGGGGCTTGGTTTCCCGGAGGGGGTTACCCCACACTAGGGGTCCTTCTATAAGCATTTCTAATGGAGGGTCCTGCCTTACGGCTCTTTTGGCTTCAATATCAGCTTGGTGGTTCCCTTTTATTTCCCTTTCCTTTCCTTTCTGATGACCCTGGCAGTGTAAAACTGCCACCTCTTTAGGTTTCTGTACAGCCAATAATAATCTCCTAATGGCTTCCTGATGTTTGATAGGCATTCCCTCAGAAGTTAGGAATTCCCTTTCTCTCCACATTGCTGAGTGGGCATGGAGGACTAGGTAAGCATACTTAGACTCTGTATATATATTTACCCGTTTTCCTTCTAATTCTAGTGTATAATGGCTGCTGCTTTTGCTAGGATGTCTCTCCCTAACAAAGGAGTGAGGCTTTCAGGCAAAATTAGAAAGGCATAAGAAAAGAGTAAAGTTCCCCAGTCATGACTTAGTGTCTTGGAGAGGTATTTAGTGACTGCCTGTCCTAGGGCCCCTCAGATAGTGACAGATCTAGAGGACAGTTGTCTGGGACAGGAGAGTAAGACTGAGAAGGCTGCACCAGTGTCCAAGAGACAGTTAACCCCTTGGCCCTCAATGGTCAAGCATACCTGGCGCTCCGTGAGGGTGATGGCATGGGCTGGCACTTGTCCTGGGCACCCTCGGTCCTGCTGCTGGATCATCTGGTTAGTGGCTTCTGACTCAGAGGACCTTGGTCCCCTGGGGCAGTGGGTCTTCCAGTGACTCCCTTGACATAAGGGGCATGGATGAGGGGTGGCATATTTCTATTTGGACAATGTTTTTATTTTTTATTTTATTTTTTATTTTTTTATTTTTTGGACAATGTTTTTAAAAGTGTCCTTGTAGACTGCGCTGGAAGCAAGCCCTATGAGGCATACAATTTGCCCAGGCTTTCCCTTTTTCAGAGCCTCCAAAGTCAGCTTGCCTGAGGGCCCTGACTAAAGCGGTGTTTTTTTTTTTTTTTTTTTTTTTTTTTCCCGTTTGTCCCGTTCCACCTGCTCCTTCTGATCTCTGTTATAAAAAACCGAGGTTGCCAAGTTCAATAGGGTTTTTAAGTTTTGCTCCAGGCCTAAGGCAGACTTTTGAAGTTTTTTCTAATGTCTGCAACTGACTGAGTGATAAACTTATCCTTTAAGATTAGTTGGCCTTCAGTAGAGTCAGGTGACAGAGGGTGTGATTACTCAATGCCTCCCTTAGTCTCTCCAGAAAGGCAGTAGGATTTTCTTCCTTTCCCTGTGTTATAGTGGACATCATTGAATAATTTATAGATTTCTTTCTAGTTTTCCTTAGTCCTTCTAGCACACAAGTTAGCAAATGTCTGCAGCACCAATCTCCATGTTCTGATTCTGCGTCCCAATGAGGGTCTACACTGGGAACTGCCTGCTGGCCTGTGGGGAATTGTTCGCTTTCTTCTGTTGTCATCCTATTATTGACCTGACTGAGGTACCAGAGATTGCCAAACTCTGGGGCTGCAGTTATGGCGGCACTTCTCTCATTTGGGGTTAGTGTCTGATCTAGCAGTAACATTGTATCTCTCCATGTCAGATCAAAGGATTGTCCTAACCCTTGTAAAACATCAGTATAGCCATCAGGGTTATCTGAAAATTTACCTAGGTCTTTTAACTTGCTTCAAGTCTAAGAGGGAAAAAGGTACATACGCTCTGACTGGGCCGAATTCTCCAGAATACATCTTAGGGACATTTTTGCCCTGTAGGGAATGTTTCCCATCTGAAAAAAGAACATAGGGATGCCAGCACCCCTAGTCATTTTCTGATGAGCGTTAGTCCTAGAGCGCCCTCTGTGGTCGCAATGCTTATTCCTTTCCAGGGTGCGAAACCAACCATGGACCTCTGCTTATTGGATTAGCTACACTCACTGATGTAGCTGTCCTACACCTGTTTTCCTGCCTTTCTTGACCACGAAGAAAGGGGTACGGGCTGCTGGATTCTAGTGGCCCTTTACCAGCGTGCCCAACATTGCCTTTATGCTCAGGGGTGAGTTCTAGAGCTGGGCTGGGTTCCTATTTCTTAACAACCCAGCTGCCCCATCAAGAGGCAGTCCCATAAACAACAGTTCTTATGCAAATTTGTTTCTGAGCGGGTGGAGGTAACATTTTGAGTCAGGATTGAGATAGGTTTTTTTGATTCTGTAAGTATTTTAAGGCTTGGCTGAGTTCAAACAGCTTGCACGTTTGAGCAGACCATTTATTAGGCAATTTTCCTAACTCTGCTTCTACAAGAGTTTCCTTATCAATTACTGAATACCCATTGTGTGTGTGTGTGTGTGTGTGTGTGTGTGTGTGTGTGTGTGTGTGTGTTTCAGTCACCCTGGAGGAACCATCTATCATCCCGTCCTGAAGGGAGTTTCTCCTAGCTCTGGTCAGACCTTTGTATGGTAATTAAGATTCAAATCCCCTGTTAGGAAATCTGCTGGGTTAAGGGAATTTTCAGTGGTTAATGTTAAGTCATCTTTTTCTAACAGAATAGCCCCATACTTTAAGATTTTTGAGTTAGTAAGCTACCTTTCTGCTTTTTCTACTTAGGATAATTCTGAACTGGTGAGATGTGCTCACAGTGAGGTTTCCTCTAAAAGTTATTTTTCTACTTTCTTCTGTTAGCAAAGCAGTAGCCGCTACCGATTAAATGCATATGGGCCATCTGCGGGTTACTGGGTTAAAGGATTTTTGATAGGAATGCTACGGGTTGTCAGTGGTCTCAGTGTTTTCAGGCTACGCCCTTGCTTACACTGACAACAAGTTGGTATTGGAGTGTTATAGGGTCCCAGGGAAGACCTTCAATGATCAATTACAGGTTTTAAATTTACCTTGGCTTTTAAAGGAATAGTGTACACTGTTTTTTCTTTAACTACTTGTATATCTCTCTCTTTCTCTCTCTCTTTGACTTTCTGTCTCTCTCTCTCTGATTCCCTCTTTGCCTCTGTCTCTCTGTCTCTCACTCCTCTCTTTGACTCCCTCTTTGTCTCTCTGTCTCTTCCTCTCTCTCTTTCTCTTTTTGTAGATGGATTTTGGGAACACAGCAGAAGGACTTTCACTTGTTGCCCCCATTTGCCACTATAGGAATATGCGCCTCTCTTTTACGTACTCAATTTGCTTTCATCCCGATCTGTTGTCGTAGACCCAGTTCCAGTTGTTAAAGTACTGTGTCAACAGTTCTAAGGCCCTGGACAAGGAGCCAAGGCTTGGAGATTGTATCGCGGGGGGGTGGGGGGTGGTAATCTGGATAGAAATGGGGGAGGAGAGCATCTTACACAATGGGAGAGCAATCCTAGCTGTCAGGCCTCGGAGTCCAAGCTAAGCCATCATATCTCCTGTGACCTGCACGTGTACATCCAGATGGCCTGAAGCAACTGAAGATCCACAAAAGAAGTGAAAATAGCCTTCACTGATGACATTCCACCATTGTGATTTGTCCCTGCCCTACCCTAACTGAAAAGATATATTCTCCCCCGCCCTTAAAGGTACTTTGTAATATTCTCCCCATGCCCTTAAGAAGGTACTTTGTATGCCTATCCCAAACCTGTAAGAACTAATGATAATCCCACCACCCTTTGCTGACTCCTTTTTTGGACTCAGTCCGCTGGTACCCAGATAAAATAAACAGCCTTGTTGCTCACACAAAGTTAGTTTGGTGGTCTCTTCGCACAGACACGTGAGACATTTGGTGCCAAAGACCCGTGTCAGCAGGACTCCTTTGGGAGACCAGTCCCCTGTCCTCACCCTCACTCTGTGAAGATATCCACCTGTGACCTTGGGTCCTCAGACCAACCAGCCCAAGGAACATCTCACCAATTTTAAATCGGGTAAGTGGCCTCTTTTTACTCTCTTCTCCAACCTTTCACTATCCCTCAACCTCTTTCTCCTTTCAATCTTGGTGTCACCCTTCAATCTCTCCCTTCTCTTAATTTCAATTCCTTTCACTTTCTGGTAGAGACAAAGGAGACACATCTCATCTGTGGACCCAAAACTCCAGCGCCGGTCATGGACTCGGGAAGGCAGCCTTCCCTTGTTGTTTAATCATTGCGGGGATGCCTGCCTGATTATTCATCCACATTCCATTGGTGTCTGATCTCCGTGAGGATGCCTGCCTTGCTTATTCACCCACATTCCCTTGGTGACAAGTCAATTGCGGGGACGCCTGCTTAGGCAGCTCACCCACATTGCAGCCCATGGCTGCTCACCCCACCCCTTCTCTCCGTGTCTACACCCCTTTTCCACTTTTCTGGGGGGCAAGCACCTCACATCCCTTCTCCACTTTCCTGGGGGCAAGCACCTCCCACCCCTTCTGTGTCTCTACCTTTCTCTTTAAACTTGCCTGCTTCACTACGGGCAACCTTCCACCCTCCATTCCTCCCTCTTCTCCCTTAGTCTGTGTTCTCAAAAACTTAAAACCTCTTCAACTCACACCTGACCTAAAACCTAAACACTTTATTTTCTTCTTCAACACCGCCTGGCCCCAATACAAATTCGACAATGGTTCTAAATGGCCAGAAAATGGTACTTTTGATTTCTCCATCCTACAAGACCTAGATAGTTTTTGTGGAAAAATGGGCAAATGATCTGAGGTGCCTGACGTCCAGGCATTCTTTCACACATTGGTCCCTCCCTAGTCTCTGCCCCCAATGCGACTCATCCCAAATCTTTCTTCTTTCTCTCCTGTGTTCCTTCAGTCTCCACCCCAAGCTCTGAGTTCTTTGACTCCTTCTTTTCTATGAACTCATCTGACCCCTCCCCTTCTCCCCAGGCCTCTCCTCACAAGGCCAACCCAGGTCCCAATTCTTCCTCAGCCTCTGCTCCCACATCCTATAATCCTTCTATCACCTCCCCTCCTCACACCCGGTCTGGCTTGTAGTTTCGTTCTGCGACTAGCCCTCCTCCACGTGCCCAACAATTTTCTCTTAGAGAGGTGGCTGGAGCTGAAGGCATAGTCAGGGTACATTCAGGGTACATGTGCCTTTTTCTCTATCAGACCTTTCCCAAATCAGCCAGTGTTTAGGCTCTTTCTCATCAGACCCCACTAAATATATACAGGAATTCCAATATCTAACTCAGTCCTACAATTTAAGCTGGAGTGACTTAAATGTCATCCTAACTTCTACCTTCTCTCCAGATGAACGGGAAAGAGTTTTTTCTCTAGCCCAATCTTACACTGACAACTGCCGGCTCCATGAACCAGACCTCCAGGAAGACATTAGAGCAGTCCCCAGAGAGGATCCCCAATGGAACTATCAGGCAGATTCCCCAGATATAGGTAGGTGAGATTACATGATTTCCTGCCTAGCTGAAGGGCTTAAAAAAGCAGCTTACAAAGCTGTTAATTATGACAAGCTTAAAGAAACTACCCAAGGTAGAGACAAAAACCCAGCCCAGTTCATGGCCCGCTTAGCAGCAACCCTTAGGCGTTTTACTGCCCTGGACCCAGAGGGGCCAGAAGGCCGCCGTATTATTAATATACATTTTATTATCCAATTCGCTCCCAACATTAGCAAAAGCTTCAAAAATTAGATTCTGGCCCTCAAACCCCACAACAGGACTTAATTAACCTTGCCTTCAAGGTGTACAATAATAGAATAGAGGCAGCCAAGTAGCAATGTATTTCTGAGTTACAATTCCTTTCCTCCACTGTGAGAGAAATCCCAGCCACATCTCCAGCACACAAGAACTCCAAAGGCCTTAACCACAGTTGCCAGCAGTTCCTCCAGAACCTCCTCCCCCAGGAGCTTGCTACAAGTGCCAGAAATCTGGCCACTGGGCAAAGGAATGCCTGCAGCCCTGGATTCCTCCTAAGCCAGGTCCCATCTGTGCGGGACCCCACTGGAAATCGGACTGTCTAACTCGCCAGACAGCCACTCCCAGAGCCCCTGGAACTCTGACCCAAGGCTCTCTGACTGACTCCTTCCCAGATCTTCTTGGCTTAGTGGCTGAAGACTGACACTGCCTGATCCCCTCAGAAGCCTCCTGGACCATCACGGACACTTTGGGTAACTCTTACATTGGAGGGTAAGTCCATCCCCTTCTTAATCAATACGGAGGCTACCAACTCCACATCACCTTCTTTTCAACGGGCTGTTTCCCTTGCCTCCATAACTGTTGTGGGTATTGATGGCCAGGCTTCTAAACCTCTTAAAACTCCCCAACTCTGGTGCCAACTTGGACAACATTCTTTAATGCACTCCTTTTTAGTTATCCCCACCTGCCCAGCTCCCTTATTAGGTGGAGATATTTTAACTAAATTATCTGCTTCCCTGACTATTCCTGGGTTATAGTCACACCTCATTGCCGCCTTTTGCTCCAGTTCAAAGCCTCTTTCTCATCCTCTCCTTGTATCTCCCCACCTTAATCCACAAGTATAAGATACTGCTACTTCCTCCTTGGCGACAGATGATGCACCCCTTTCCATTCCATTAAAACCTAATCACCCTTACCCCACTCGATGCCAGTATCCCATCCCACAGCAAGATTTAAAAGGATTAAAGCCTGTTATCACTTGCCTGTTACAGCATGGCCTTTTAAAGCCTATAAACTCTCCTTACAATTCCCCCATTTTACCTGTCCAAAAACCGGACAAGCCTTACAAGTTAGTTCAGGATCTGCGCCTTATCAACCAAATTGTCTTGCCTAAGCACTCCATGGTGCCAAACCCATATACTCTCCTATCCTCAGTACCTCCCTCCACAACTCCTCCATAACCCATTATTCTCTTCTGGATCTCAAACATGCTTTCTTTTCTATTCCTTTGCACCTTTCATCCCAGCCTTTCTTTGCTTTCACTTGGACTGACCCTGACACCCATTAGGCTCAGCAAATTACCTGGGCTGTAGTGCTGCAAGGCTTTGTGGACCTCCCCCCTTACTTCAGTCAAGCCCAGATTTCTTCATCATCTGTTACCTATCTTGGCATAATTATTCATGAAAACACAGGTGCTCTCCCTGCTGATCGTGTCTGGCTAATCTCCCAAACCCCAAGCCCTTCTACAAAACAACAACTCTTTTCCTTCCTGGGCATGGTTAGGTACTTCCGCCTTTGGATACCTTGTTTTACCATCCTGACTAAACCATTATGTCAACTCACAAAAGCAAATCTAGCTGACCCCATAGATCCTAAATCCTTCACCATTCTCCTTTCTGTTCTTTAAAAGCAGCCCTAGAAGATGCCCCCATGCTGGCTTTCCCTAACTTATCCCAACCCTTTTCAATACACACAGCCAAAGTACAGGGCTCTGCGGTCAAATTTCTTACACAAGAGCCAGGACTGTGCCCTGTAGCCTTTCTGTCCAAACAACTTGACCTTACTGTTTTAGGCTGGCCCCTAACCCCGTGACTGTATCTCTCTGATCCACCTGACATTCACTCCATTTCCCCGTATTTCCTTCTTTCATGTTCCTCACCCTGATCACACTTGGTTTATTGATGGCTGTTCCACCAGGCCTAATCACCACTCACCAGCAAAAGGCAGGCTATGCTGTAGCAACTTCCACATCCATCATTGAGGCTACCACTCTGCCACTCTCTACTACCTCTCAGCAAGCCAAACTCATTGCCTTAACTCGAGCCCTCATTCTCACAAAGCAATTATGTGTCAATATTTATACTGACTCTAAATATGCCTTCCATCTCCTACATGGAATATGGAATAAAACCATGCTGTTATATGGGCTGAAAGAGCTTTCCTCACTACTCAAGGGTCCTCCATCATTAATGCCTCTTTAATAAAAACTCTTCTCAAGGCCACTTTACTTCCAAAGGAAGCTGGAATCATGCACTGCAAGGGCCACCAAAAGGCATCAGATCCCATCGCTCAGGGCAATGCTTATGCTGATAAGGTAGCTAAAGAAGCAGCTAGCATTCCAACTTCCGTCCCTCATGACCAGCTTTTCTCCTTCTAATTGGTCACTCCTATTTACTCTCCTACTGAAGTTTCCACTTATCAATCTCTTCCCACACAAGGTAAATGGTTCTTGGACCAAGGAAAATATCTCCTTCCAGCCTCACAGGCCCATTCTATTCTGTCATCATTTCATAACCTCTTCCATGTAGGTTACAAGCTGTTAGCCTGTCTCTTAAAACCTCTAATTTCCTTTCCATCATGAACATCTATCCCCAATACCCCAATCCTCCACTCTTGACTCCCTCTTGGAGTGGATAGATGATCTTTGCTGACAGGACACACTCCAACCCTTTCACCCTGATGAAGTCCTATTCTTTACTGTTATACTCACTCTTACTCTCATTCCTGTTCTTATGCCACCCTCAACATCTCCCCAGCTATCTCCACCACACTATCAATCTCACTCACTCTCTCCTAGCCTCTTTTTTTTTTCCAAGTCAAACTGTATCCAGCTTTATTAAATATACTTTCCATAAACAATCACGGTATTTCAGGCAGAACATGGGCAGACAATTGTTAACAGTATACAACAACTTTCAAACTCCCTTCTTCAATGGACTACCAAAAATCAGAAAGCCACTATAAAACCCAATGAAGTCTTCATCTGATGCTCTGAACAGGGAAACTTTAGAGTGAGGTTTGACATTTCATATTTAGCATGTTGTTTAACAACTTTTCACAAGCCGACCCTGACTTTCAGGAAGTGAAATGAAAATGGCAGAGTGTATCTGAAGATCCACAATCTAGAAATGGAACCACTGCTGTTTTGACAGGTGCTATCTCAGTGGCATCACTGGAAAGTCTAGATTGCCTGACACACTGGTAACCAACGACTAGGGGTCAGGTCCCAACAGATGTCTGGGCTTAAGGGAGTTAAGTCTATGCTGAAAGATGGAAAGGGAAAAGAGGACATAAAAACAAATTTGTTTTTCCATACCACAAGGCTTTTGTGCCAAGGTGGCCATGTGTGTCAAAGTCAGGGAATCCCTCCTCCTGAGAACCAAGAGGAAGTCTCTCAAAACTAGAAGGGAAAGGTTTTTCCCACATCAATCCAGCTTTGGAGACATTCTATTAGTGACATATGCCCCTTCCCCCAAAAACAACAATGAAGTGTTCTGTGTGCTAACAACATAGCTTTAAAAAAAGTAAAACAAAATTCTGCATTTTTATAAAACTTGATAAAAAAATAGTATTTCAAACTGTACAGTCACCAGAAGTACACAGTTATCAAAAATGCACACTTCACTTGGCATCTCCAGCACCTTCAGCTTTCTGTGCCTGGTCTGTTTTGGCGTCTCCATTTTCTGCAGGGTTATTCCCCTCCTTGCCAGCATCAGCTTTTCCCTTTTTCCCTTTGGGTACCTTCTCTCCCTTCTTTGCAGGGGCTTTTTAGGCTTGGGCTCTGGCTTTGGAGGAGCAGGTTTAGCAGACAACCTCGTGGATCTTCTCTGTGGTTCATCCTTCACCTTGGCTTTATCTCCTTTAGCATCCCCTTCAGCCTTTCTCTTGGGCATAGTGGTGACAGTGGAGGGAGGTAGGTGCTGGATGCGGGATGCAGCGTGCGCGGGCTTTGGTCAGTCTGGGGGACGTTCTTGCCTCTTCTTCTTCACACTGCTCCTCTCCTAGCCATTTCTAATCTTTCTTTAACAAACAGTCGCTGGCTTTGCATTTCTTTTTCCTCCATAATCGCTGAGGCCTCAATTTACTCACTGCTGAAAAAGGAGGACTCTGTATATTTTTAAATGAAGAGTGTTGTTTTTACCTAAATCCATCTGGCCTGGTATATGACAACATAAAAAAAACTCAAGGATAGAGCTCAAAAACTCACCAACCAAGCAAATAATTATGAACCCCCTTGGGCACTCTCTAATTGGATGTTCTGGGTCCTCCCAATTCTTAGTCCTTTAATACCTGTTTTTCTCCTTCTCTTATTCAGACCTTGTATCTTTTGTTTAGTTTCTCAATTCATACAAAACCACATCCAGGCCCTCACCAATAATTCTATGTGACAAATGCTCCTTCTAACAACCCCACAAATCACTCCTTACCCCAAAATCTTTCTTCAGTTTAATCTCTCCCACTCTAGGTTCCCATGCTTCCCCTAGTCCAACTTGAAGCAGCCCTGAGAAACGTCACCCATTATCTCTTCATACCACCCCCAAAAATTTTTGCTGCCCCAACACTTCACCACTATTTTGTTTTGTTTTTCTTGTTAATATATGAAGACAGGAATGTCAGGCCTCTGAACCCAAGCTAAGCCATCATATCCCCTGTGACCTGAACGTATACATCTAGACGGCCTAAAGCAAATGAAGATCCACAAAAGAAGTGAAAATAGCCTTAACTGATGACATTCCACCATTGTGATTTGTTCCTGCCCTACCCTAACTGAAAAGATATATTCTCCCCTGCCCTAAAGAAGGCACTTTGTAATATTCTCCCCCTCCCTTAAGAAGATACTTTGTAATATTCTCTCCCTGCCCTTAAGAAGGTACTTTGTATGCCTATCCCAAACCTATAAGAACTAATGATAATCCCACCACCCTTTGCTGACTCCTTTTTTGGACTCAGCCCACCCACATCCAGGTGAAATAAACAGTCTTGTTGCTCACGCAAAGCCTGTTTGGTGGTCTCTTTACATGGACACGTGAGACACTAGCCATTTACAAACTTGGGACTCTGGCAAGGGTGGTGGGGAATGGGTCCCACATAACTGCTCATGTTGAGAGCTGTTTGCCTAAATTGGGGTAAGACTCCCTGGGTTCATAGCCTAGATGCTTAAGGACACAGCATAGAGCTTCCTTGGATCCCTTTGAAGATATAAGTTGCTCTAATACTTGGAGAGGAAACGAAAATCTGAAGCATTAGTACCTAGGAGGCAGGGATTGGAGGAAGTAGATTCAGAGGTAAGGAGAATTTTGGGGCTACACTTTCAAGAAAGTCAGGGTCAGGACCCAGGAGGTGTAGGTCAGAAGGAGAGGTAGGGGTACACACATGGGCGACTGTTGAGTAGAGACTTCTGCCTGTGCCATGATCTTAACCAGGAGTTCAGTATGACAGCTTTCGGCCTCTAGTTGGCCCTTGGCTTCCCCCAGGAAATTGTGAAAGTGGAAGCTGGTTCCAGGCAGACCAATGTTCCCAACCCAGAAGGGTTGGGGGTTGTTAGAAAGCCTTTTTCCAGGAAGCCTCACACTTGAGTCTTAAGTGCGGCGGCCATGCTAATCATTTTTAACCGGCTGACAGGTGCCCAGCATTTTCCTCCAATTCTAAGGAAGGATAGGACAGAATAGCAAGTGAAAGTGGTACAATATTACTCACCGCTTTGGAGAATCCCCTTACGGTTGCCACCAAATGTTGCAGGTGGGTCTTTGTTCTGCACATGTATTTTTTACATGCATAGAATGTGTAATGATCAAGTCAGGGTATTTGGGGTACTCATCACCTTGAGTATTTCTCATTTCTATGTATTGGTAACATTTCAAATCCTCTCTTCTAGCTACTTTGAAATGTACAGTGCATTGTTGCCAACTATAGGCACCCTACTGTGCAAGAGAATACTGGGGCTTATTTGTTCTATCTAACTGTATGTTTGTACCAGTTAACAAATCTCTCTTTATCCTCCCTCCTACCTAACACACTCTTCTTAGCCTTTTTTATCTATCATTCTTTTCTCTATCTCGAGGAGATCAATTTTTTTAACTCCCATATATGAGTGAGAACATGAGGTATCTGTCTTTCTGTGCCTAAGTTATTTCATTTAACATGATGACCTCTAGTTCCATCCATGTTGCTGCAAATGACATAATTTCATTCTTTCTTATGGCCAAATCACATTTGACTTGTATATGTCATATATATGCATGTATATGCATATATATGTGTGTGTATATACATATATAAAAATATACATATATATGCATACATGTATATCACATTTTCTATATTCATTCATCAAATGATGATTCTATATCTTTGATTCTATATATGTTGATTCTATATCTTTGCTATTGTGAATAGCGCTGCTATGAACACACAAGTGCAGGCATTCCTTTGATATACAGACTTTTCCTTTGGACAGATATCTGGTAGTGGGATTGCCAGATCATATGGTAGTTCTACTTTTAGTTTTGTGAGAAATCCTGATACTGTTTTCCATAGTGGTTGTACTAATTTACATTCCCAGTAACAGTGTATAAGATTTTCCTTTTCTCCACATCCTCGTCAGCATCAGTTATTTTTTGTAATTTTATTAATAGCCATTCTCATGGGGGTAAGATGATACTTCATTGTGGCTTTGATTTGCATTTCCCTGATGCTTAGTGATGTTGAGCATTTTTTCATATACCTGCTGGCCATTTGTATGTCTTTTTATTTTTAAATTAAATTTAAATTTTTTTTTTTTGAGACAGAGTCTCTTTCTGAACCCAGGCTGGAGTTCAGTGGCAGGATCATAACTCATTGTAACCTCAAACTCCTGGGCTCAAGTGATCCTCCTGTCTCAGCCTCCTGAGTAGCTGGGACTACAGGTGTGCACCACCATGCCTGGCTAATTTTTTAAATTTTTGTGGAGACAGGGTCTTGCTATATTTCTCAGACTGGTCTCGAACTCCTGACCTCAAGTAATCCTCCTGCCTTGGCATCCCAAAATGCTAGGATTACAGATGTGAGCCACCATGCCCAGCCTGTATGTCTTCTTTTGAGAAATATGTATTCATGTCATTTGCCCACTTTTAAATGAGATTATTTGTTTTTTAAATTATTGCTGAGTTGTTTGACATTCCTGTATATTCTGGCTATTAGTCCCTTGTCAGATAAATAGTTTGCAAATATTTTCTCCCATTCAGTAGGTTGTCTCTTCACTCTTTTGATTGTTTCCTTTGCTGTGCAGAAGCTTTTTAGTTTAATATAGTCCCATTTGTCTATTTTTGTTATAGTTTCTGTGCTTTTGAGGTCTTAGCCATAAAATCTTTGCCAGACTCATATCTTAAAATATTTTCTCTATGTTTTTTTCCGAGCAGTTTTATAGTTTTGGGTCTTATGTTTACAGTTTTAATCCATCTTCAGTTGATTTTTGTGTATGGGGAGAGAAAGGGGTCCAGTTTCATTCTTCTGCATACAAATATCCAATTTTCCCAGTACCATTTATTGAAGAGGGTATCTTCCCCCAGTGTATGTTCTTGAAGCTTTTATTGAAAATCAGTTGGCTGTGAATGTGTGGATTTATTTCTGGACTGTCTATTCTGTTCCGTCAGTCTGTGTGTCTGTTTTTATACCAGTGCCTCAATCTCCCAAGCAGCTGGGATTATAAGTGCCTGCCATTATGCCCAGCACATTTTTGTGTGTGTGTTTTTAGTAGAGATGGGGTTTTGCCATGTTGGCCAGGCTTGTCTTGAACTCCTGACCTCAAGTGATCCACCCACCTCAGCCTCCCAAGGTGCTGGGATTACAGGCGTGAGCCACCACACCCAGCCCCTTTTACTGTTTTTGACTTAAAGTTTGTTTTATCTACGTATAGCTACTGCTTGCTTTTGGTTTCCATTTACATGGAATATCTTTTTCCATTCCTTTGAGTGTAGATGTGTCTTTCTTGTAAGCACCATTTGGTTGGATTATGTTTCTTTATCCATTCAGCCAGTCTATATTTTTTAAGTGGAGAATTTAATACATTCACATTCAAGGTTATTATTGATATGTGAGGTTTGTTACTGTCATATTGTTAATTATTTTCTGGTTATTTTGTATATTCTTTGTTCTTTTCTTCTCTCTTATTGATAGTAATTGTGGTTTTATGGTTTACTGTAATGGTACCACTTAAGTCCTTTCTATTCCTCATTTATGTGTTTGGTTTACCAGTGAGTTTTATACTTTTGTGTGTTTTTATGATGGTAAATGTTCTTTCACTTCCAAGTTCAGGACTCCCTTGGGCATTTCTTGTAGCATTGGTCTTGTGGTGTGTTCCCTCAGAATTTACTTGTCTGGGAAAGTCTGTTTCTCTTTCATTTATGAATTTTGCTGGATGTAGTATCCCTGGGTGGCAGATTTTTTCTCCCAGCACTTTGAATATGTTATCCCATTCTCTCCTGGCCTGCAAGGTTTTGATGTGGGTTTCTTTGAAGATGACTAGATACTTTTCTCTTGCTGTTTTTGGTATTCTATGTTTTGTTTTGACTTTAGACAGTTTGATCATAATATGCCATGGAGAAGATCTTTTTCCATTATATTTGTTAGGGAATCTTTGGGCCTTCTCTACCTGGTTATCTATATCTCTTGCTAGATTTGGGAAGTTTTCAACTAATATTTTGTTAAACAGGTTTTCTAACCCTTTGTTTTCTCTTCACTCTCAGGGACAGTGGTAATTTGAATATTTGTTTACTTTGTATTTTCCCAAATGTTACAAAGGCTCTGCACATTCTTTCTAATTTTTTTCTTTATTTTTATCTGCCTGGATTAGTTCAAAAGACTTCTCTTCAAGTTCTGAGATTCTTTCTTCTGCTTGATCTAGACTATTGAAGCTTTCAAATGTATTTTGTATTTAATTCAATGAATTATTCAGTTCCAGAATAAAAAAAAAAACTTATCTATTTGGTGAAGTTCTCATTCATATCCTGAATTGTTTTTCTTATATCTGTGTATTGTTTTTCAGAATTATCTGATATCTCTCTGAGCTCCTTTAAAATCTGTATTTTGAATTATTTATCTCGGATTTCATAATTTTTTTTTTTTGATTGGGATCTGCTGTTGGAGATTTATTGTGTTCCTTTGGAGGTGTCAGATTCCTTTACTTTTTTTTTTTAATGTAAAAACAAACAGTCCAAGAAAACATTTAGAGTCCTTTACTTTTTCATGTTTCCTGTGTTTTTACATTGACATCTGTGCACCTAGTGTAACAGTTGCTTATTCCAATTTTTTTTGTATTTGCTTTCATAAAGGTGTACTTATTCCTGAAGATGTATGTTTTTGGCGGGTAGGACACTTTGGCTTCAATTATGAGTGAATGCACTAGTATAATCTTTCTTTTTTTTTTTTTTTTTTTGAGACGGAGTCTCACTCTGTCGCCCGGGCTGGAGCGCAGTGGCCGGTTCTCAGCTCACTGCAAGCTCCGCCTCCCGGGTTTATGCCATTCTCCTGCCTCAGCCTCCGAGTAGCTGGGACTACAGGCGCCTGCCACCTCGCCCGGCTAGTTTTTTGTATTTTGTAGTAGAGACGGGGTTTCACCGTGTTAGCCAGGATGGTCTCGATCTCCTGACCTCGTGATCCACCCGTCTCGGCCTCCCAAAGTGCTGGGATTACAGGCTTGAGCCACCGCGCCCGGCTAGTATAATCTTTCTATGTTTTTTTTCAGTTGTAAATAGTGTCGGTGGTATCTGTGATTCCCTCAGACTTAGGGTGCCATTATGAGTGGAGGCTGTGGTGAAGTTTTTGGTAGGGACTAGGATGCCAGGTGGGCTAGACTTTGGGCCCCAGTTTTGGGAGCAGGGGGCTGAGCATGCTGTCCTTTGTTCCCAGGGCAGCTTATGCTAGCATTAGTGTTAGTGGGTCCAGGGAGGCTGACTATTGGGCCTCCAGGTGGCTTGCTCTGATGCCAGTAGAGACAGTGGTGGGCTGGGCATGTTGACAGGTTTTTGGGCCCCTGGGCAGAGAGGGTAATGTGGGTAGTGGCAGTAGCAGTAGAAGAACAACTCACTGAAACCCAAGTAGTCTGTGCTGGTGTTGGTGGTGACTGTGACAGGTTAAGTGGTCCAGTTCCATAGCCCACTAGTGGCATGTGCAGGTAGGTAGTATCTTTGGCAGTATTGACAGATTGGGTTGGCCTGACTTCAGATCCTGAGAGGAGTGTTCAAGTGCCAATGATGGTAGACTGGGCCGGGAGATCCCCAGGCCCCTGAATGACATGCTCGAGTATTGGGGGGACTGGATTGGGCTAGTGGACTTGTACTTAAGTCCTTGAGTATTGCATTCAGGGGCCAGCTGTGATAGACAGGGGTGGGGTGGTCTCTAGGCCACCAGCAGAATCCTTAGGTGGGAGTAGTGGTGGATGTGAACATTTCTCTAGTTCTTAGAGGAATGTGGAGCCCTGAGGGTCTCTCACCCTTTTACTGGTGTGTGGGAGTTTATCTCAGCTCCTAGCTGATCCTGGCTGAGCAGACTGCCTTGCTTCCCTCTCTTTCTTTGCTTTTGGTGCTTCCTGTCACTTCTCTTTTGAATTACATTGTTCTCTCATAGATAATCTAGTTGATGTATAAATATCTACTTGTTATTTTGGCTCCTCTCCAGAGAAGAGGTGTGTTCTAGCTGCATCTAGTCAGCTAAATTGGACCCTTGCTTGCTGTAATTTTGTATCATTTAACAAATCTCTCTATCCCTTCCTTTCCCCTACCCTTCCTAGCCTCTAGTATCCTCTGTTCTACTTTTTATTTCTATGAGATCAACTTTTTTTTAGCTTCCATATATGAATGAGAACATGCAGGGTTTAACTTTCTGTTTCTACCTTATTTCACTTAATGTAATGTCTGCCAGTTTCATTCACGTTGCTGCAAACGACAGGATTTCATTCTTTTATATAACTGAATAGTAATCCATTGTGTATACATACTACATTTTCTTTATCCAATTATATCTTGTTGGACACCCAGGTTGATTTTTTATCTTGGCTATTGTGAATAGTGCTGTAATAAACATCAGGGTGCAGATGTCTCTCTGATATAATTATATCCTTTCTATTGGATAAATTCCTATTAGTGAGATTGCTGGATCATATGGGAATTCTATTTGTAGTTTTTTTTTTTTTTTTTTTTTTTTTTGAGGATCCTCCATAGTGTTCTTCATAGTGGCTGTACTAGTTTATATTTCCACTAGCAGTGTATAGGAATTCCCTTTTCTCCACATCCTTGTCAGCATTTGTTATTTTTTGTCTTTTTGATAATAGCTATCCTAATGGGGGTGAGATGATACCTCACTGTGGTTTTGATTTGCATTTCCTGGATGATTTGTGATGTTGAGCATTTTAAAGCTATATGTGTTGGCCATTTATGTGTCTGCTCTTGAGAAGTGTCTGTTCAGGTTACTTGCCCATTTTAAAATCAGATTGTTTTTTGACTGTTAAGATGTTTGAGTTCCTTGTATATTCTGGATATAAATTCCCTGTTGGATAAGTAGTTTGAATATATTTCACCCACTCTGTAAGTTGTTTTTGCACTCTGTCGATTCTGTTGTTGTGCAAAAGCTTTTTGGTTTGGTAATCCCATTTGTTTATTTTTGCTTTTGCTGCCTGTGCTTTTAAGGTTTTATCCATAAAATCTTTTTCCAGACCAATGTCCTGAAGTGTTTCCCCTATGTTTTCTTCTAGTAGTTTTATTGTTGTATGTCTTACATTTAGGTCTTAGATCAAGTTTCAGTTTATTTTTGTACAGGGTGAGAGGTGGGAGTCTAGTTTCATTCTGCATATTGGTATCCAGTTTTCCTAGTATCACTTCTATTTTTTTGAGACAGAATCTCACTCTGTTGCCCAGGCTGGAGTGCAGTGGTGCAGTCACAACACATTGCAGCCTCCACTTCCCAGGCTGAAGCAAGGGAAGAGGTGAGAGGTCACCTCAGCCTCCAAAAGTGCTCGGATTATAGACGTGAACCACTGGACCCAGCCCCCAGCATCATTTATTGAAGAGGCTGTCCCAGTGAGTGTTCTTGACGTCTTTGTCAAAAATCAGTTGGCTGCAAATATGTGGATTAATTTCTGGGTTCTCTACCCTGTTCTAGTGTTCTGTGTGTCTGTTTTTATGCAATACCATGCATTTTAGTTACTATAGCTGTGTAGTATATTTTGAGGTCTGGTATTGTGATATCTCCAGCATTGTTCTTTCTGCTCAGGATTGCTTTGGCCATTTGGAGTCTTTTGTGGTTCCACACAAATTTTAGAATTTTTTTTCTATTTCTGTGAAAAATGTCATTGGTATTTTCATAGGAATTGGATTGAATCTGCAGATTGTGTTGGGTAGTATTGTCATTTTAGTTATATAAATTATTCCATTTCATGAGGATGGGATGTCTTTCCATTTGTTTGTATCATCTTCAATGTCTTTATTTTAAATCAGTATTTTGTAGTTTTCTTGTGGCAGTTGTTCACCTTCTTGGTTAAATTTATTCCTAGGTATTTTATATTTTTGGCTATTGTAAATGGGGTTGCCCTCTTGATTTCTTTTTCAGCTAGTTCACTGTTTGTGTATAGAGCTGCTATTGATTTTTGTATATTAAGTTTGTATCCTGCAATTTTCCTGAATTCATTTATCAGTTCTAAGGGTTGTTTTGGGTAAACCCTTTAGGTTTTTCTATATATCAGAGTATGTCATCTGCAAACAGGGATAATTTGATTTCCTCATTTCCAATTTTGATACCTTTTATTTCTTTTTCTTGCCTGACTGCTCTGACTAGCACTTCCAGCACTATATTGACTCCAAATGGTGAGGGTGGGTATCTTTGTCCTGCCATAGTTCCTACAGAAAAATCTTTAAGCTTTTATCCATTCAGTAAGATATTAGTTGTGGATTTATCATATATGACCTTTATTAGGTTGAGGTACATTTGTTTTATACCCAATTTATTAAGGGTTTTTATAATAAAGAAATGTTGAATTTTATAAAAAGCTTTTTCTGCATCTATTGAGATTATCATAGTATTTTGTCTTTCATTCTATTGAAGTGATGGGTGACATTTGTTGATATGCATATTTTGAATCATCTTTGCATTCCTGGTATAAATCCCACTTGATCATGGGGTATTATGTTTTTGATGTGTTTTTAGATTGGCTTTCTAGTATTTTGCTGAGGATTTTTGCATTTATGTTCACTAGAGGTATTGACCTGTTGTGTCCTTGTCTGGTGTTGGTATCAGGGTTATGCTGGCCTCATAGAATGAGTTAGGAAGAATTCCTTCTGATCTAATATTTTGGAATAGTTTGAGAATAATTGCTATTAATTCTTTAAAAGTTCAGTAGAATTAAGCAATGGAGCAATTGGTCCTGGACTTCTCTCTGTTGGAAGGATTTTTATTACTATTTGATTTTGTTGCTTGTTACTAATCTGCTTGTGTTTTCTGTTTCTTCTTGGTTCAATCTTGGTAAGTTGTATGTTTCCAGGAATTTATCCATTTCCTTCAGATTCTCCAGTTTGTCAGCATATGATTCTTCACAATATTCTGTAATGATCTTTTGTATTTCTATGGTATACATTGTAATGTCTTCTTTTTTGCTTCTGATTTCATTTATTTGGGTTCTCTTTCTTTTCTCTTAGTCTATTAGCTGGTTTGTTAGTTTTGTTTATCTTTTCAAAAAATCACCTTTTTGTTTCATTGATCATTTGTATTGTTACTGTTTTTCTAGTCTCATTTATTTTTGCCCTTATTTTTTATTTCTTTCTATTAATTCTGGGTTTGGTTTATTCCTGCTTTTTTAGTTTTTCGAGGTGCATTGTTAGGTTGTTTGGGACCTTTTTAGTTTTTTGATGTACACATTTATTGCTACATACTTGCTTCTTAATACTGGTTTTGCTGTATCCTACAGGTATGTATATTTGTATTTTTATTTTTTCCAGGAATTTAAAAATTTTACTCTTAATTTGTTTCTTCACCCATTGGTCATTCAGGAGCATGTTGTTAAATTTCCATTTATTTGTATAGTTTCCAAAGTTCCTGTTGGTGTTGATAACTAGTTTTATTCCACTGTGGTCTGAGAAGATACTTAATATAATTTTGATTTTTAAAAATTTGTTGAGACTGTTTTGTGGCCTAATATATGGTCCATCCTGGAGAATGTTCCATGTTCTGAAGAAAATAATGTGTATTCTGGTCATTGGATGAAAGGTTCTGTAAATATCTCTTAGGTCCATTAGGTCTATGGTGCAGTTTAAATCTGATGTTTCTTTGTTGATTTTCTGTCTAGATGATCTGTCCAGGAACAAGAGTTGGGTGTTGCAGTCCCCAGCTATTATTATATTAGGATCTATCTCTTAATTTAGATCTAATAATATTTGCTTTATTTGTATTTGAGTGCTCCACTGTTGGGTGCTTATATACTTACAACTGTTACATTATCTCACTGAATTGATACCTTTGTTGTTATATAATGTCCTTCTTTATCTCTTTACAGCTTTTTACTTGAAGTCTGTTTTGTCTGATATAAGCACAGCTACTCATGCTCAAATATGGTTGCCATTTGCATGGAATATCTTTTTCCATCCTTCCTCTTTCAGTCTATGTGTCTTTAAAGGTAAGGTGAGGTTCTTGTAAGCAGCATATGACTGGGTCTTGTGTTTTTATCCATGCAGCCAGTCTATATGTGTGTGTATATATATATATATATATAATATATATATATTTTTTGAGCAACAGGGCTGTTTATTTTGCCTGGGTGCAGGTGGGCTGAGTCTGAAAAGAGTCAGCAAGGGTGGTGGGATTATCATTAGTTCTTATAGGTTTTGGGATAAGTGGTGGAGTTATGAACAATGTTTTGTAGGCAGGGGGTGGATCTCACAAAGTACATTCTCAAGGGTGGGGAGAATTACAAAGAACCTTCTTAAGGGTGGGAAAGATTACAAAGAATCTTCTTAAGAGTGGAGGAGATTACAACATACATTTATCAGTTAGGGTGGGGCAGAAACAAATCACAATGGTGGAATGTCATCAGTTACAGCGATTTTCACTTCTTTTGTGAATCTTCAGTTGCTTCAGGCCATCTGGATGTATACGTGCAATTCACAGGGGATATGATGGCTTAGCTTGGGCTCAGAGGCCTGACATTCCTGTCTTCTTATATTAATAAGAAAAGCAAAACAAAATAGTGAAGTGTTGGAGTGGCGAAAAATGTTGGGGGTGATATGGAGAGATAATGTGCGATGCTTCTCAGGGCTGCTTCAAGTGGGATTGGGGCGATGTGAGAATCTAGAGTGGGAGAGATTAAGCTGAAGGAAGATTTTATGGTAAGGGGTGATACTGTGGGGTTGTTAGAAGGAGCATTTGTCATATAGAATTATTGGTGATGGCCTGGATGCAGTTTTGTATGAATTGAGAAACTAAACAAAAGACACAAGGTCTGAATAAAAGAAGGAGAAAAATAGGTATTAAAGGACTAAGAATTGGGAGTACCCAGGATGTCCAATTAGAGAGTGTTCAAGGGGTTCAATGTTATTGTTTGCTTGATTGGTGAGTTTTTGGGCTCTATCCTTGAGTTTTTATACCAGGCCAGATTGATTTAGGTAAAAACATTCTTCATTTAAAAATATACAAAGTCTCATTTTTTTTTTTAGCAGTGAGTAAGTCAGGGCCTCAGTGATTTTGGAGGAAAGAGAAATGCAAAGCCAGCAATTGTTTGTTGAAGAAGGATTAGAAATGGCTAGGAGAGAGTAAGTTTGATAGTGTGGTGGAGAAAGCTGGGGAGAGGTAGAGGGTGGCATAAGAACGGGAACCAGAATAAGAGTGAGTATAAAAGTAAAGAATAAGACTTCATCAGGGTAAAAGTACTTTGTCACTGAAGATCTTCTATCCACTTAAAGAGAGACTTAAGGGTGGCAGTTTGAGGGAAAACCAGGTGCCACTGAATACCAAGAGCCTGAGAAACTGCTTGGGTGATTTGACTAGTAAAGGCCAGTCCATCATCAGACTGTATAGAGGTGGGAAGGCCAAACTGAGGAATTATGTCTGACCAAAGGGAAGAAATGACTGTGGTGGCCTTCTCAGACCCTGTGGGAAAGGCTGCTACCCATCCAGTGAAAGTGTCTACCCAGACCCAGAGGTATTTGTTTCCTGACTCAAGACATGTGAGTAAAGTCAATTTTCCAGTCCTGGGTGGGGGCAAATCCCCAAGCTTGATGTGTAGGGAAGGAAGGGGGCCTGAACAATCCCTGAGGAGTAGTAGAATAGCAGATGGAACACTGACAATTGATTTCCTTGAGGACAGATTTCCATGATGGAAAGGAAATGAGAGGTTCTAAGAGGCAGGCTAGCAGCTTGTAACCTACATGGAAGATGCTATGAAATGGCAAAATAGAATGGGCCTGTGAGGCTGGAAGGAGATATTTTCCTTGGTCCAAGAACCATTTGCCTTGTGTGGGAAGAGATTGATAGGTAGAAGTTTCAGTGGGGGAGTAGGTGGGAGTGACCAGATGAGAAGGAGAAAAACTGCCATGAGGGATAGAAGATGGAATGCTAGCTGGTTTTTTAGCTATCATATCAGCATAAGCATTGCCCTGAGTGATGGGATCCAATGCCTTTGGATGGCACTTGCAGTGAATGACTCCAGCTTCCTTTGGAAGTAAAGCACCTTAAGAAGAGTTTTTATTAAAGAGGCATTAATGATGGAGGACCCTTGAGTAGTGAGGAAAGCTCTTTCTGTCCATATAACAGCATGGTGGTGCAGGATATGGAAGGCATATTTAGAGTCAGTATAAATACTGATGCCTAATTCCTTTGCAAGAGTGAGGGCTCGAGTTAAGGCAATGAGTTTGGCTTGCTGAGAGGTAGTAGAGAGTGGCAGAGTGGTAGCCTCAATGATGGATGTGGAAGATGCTACAGCATAGCCTGCCTTTTGCTGGTGAGTGGTGATTAGGCCTGGTGGAACAGCCATCAATAAACCAAGTGTGATCAGGGTGAGGAACATGAAAGAAGGAAATACGGGGAAATGAAGTGAATGTCAGGTGGATCAGAGAGATACAGTCATGGGTGTGGGGATCAGCCTAAAACAGTAAGGTCAAGTTGTTTGGACAGAAAGGCTATAGGGCACAGTCCTGGCTCTTGTGTAAGAAATTTGACCACACAGTCCTGTACTTAGGCTGTGTGTAATGAAAAGGAGAGAGTTAGGGAGAGCCAGCATGGGGGCAACTTCTAGGGTTGTTTTAAAGGAATGGAAAGAGGAGTGGTGAAAGGATTTAGGATCTATGGGATCAGCTAGGTTTGCTTTTGTGAGTTGACATAATGGTTTAGTCATAATGGTAAAACTAGGTATCCAAAGGCGGAAGTACCTAACCATGCCTAGGAAGGAAAGAAGTTGTTTTGTAGAAGGGGTTGGGGTTTGGGAGATTAGCTGGACATGATCAGCAGGGAGAGCACGTGCATTTTCATAAAGAATTATGCCATGACAGGTAACAGATAATGAAGAAATTCGGGCTTGACTGAAGTAATGGGGGCTGTCCACAAAGCCTTGTGGCAGTATGGCCCAGGTAATTTGCTGAGCCTGTTGGGTGTCAGGGTCAGTCCAAGTGAAAGTGAAAAGAGACTGGGATGAAAGTTTCAAAGGAATAGTAAAGAAAGCATGTTTGAGATCCAGAACAGAATAATGGGTATGGAGGGGCTGTGGAGGGAGGTGTTGAGGATAGAAGAGTATATGGGTTTGGCACCGTGGAGTGGATAGGCAAGACAATTTTGTTGATAAGGTGTGGATCCTGAACTAACTTGTAAGGCTTGTCCGGTTTTTGGACAGGTAAAATGGGGGAATTGTAAGGGGTGTTAATAGGCTTTAAAAGGTTATGCTGTAACAGGCGAGTGATAACTGGCTTTAATCATTTTAAAGTGTGCTGTGGGATGGGATATTGGCATTGAGTGGGGTAAGGGTGATTAGGTTTAATGGGATAGTAATGGGTGTGTGATTGGTTGCCAGGGAGGGAGTAGAGGTATCCCATACTTGTGGATTAAGGTGGGGAGATAACAAGGGAAGGATGCGAAGGAGGCTTTGAACTGGGGAAAAAGGCAGCAATGAGGTGTGGCTGTAGCCTAGGAATAGTCAAGGAAGCAGATAATTTAGTTAAAATGTCTCCATCTACAAAGGGAGCTGGGCAGGTGGGGATAACCAAAAAGGAGTGCATAAAAGAATGTTGTCCAAGCTGGCATCAGAGTTGGGGAGTTTTCAGAGGTTTAGAAGCCCGGCCATCAATACCCACAACAGTTATGGAGGCAAGGGAAACAGGCCCTTGTAAAGAAGGTAATGTGGAGTTGGTAGCCTCCATATTGATTAAGAAGGGGACAGCCTTACCCTCCACTGTAAGAGTTACCTGAAGCTCGGCATTTGTGGCAGTCCACAGGGCTTCTGAGGTGATTCAGCAGCATCAGTCTTCAGCCACTAAGCTGAGAAGATCTGGGAAGGAGTTAGAGTCTTGGGCCAGTTGGACAGTCCAATTTCCAGTGGGGTCACACACAGATGGGACAGAGCTTAGGAGAAATCCCAGGCTGTGGACATTCCTTGGTCCAGTGGCCAGATTTCCAGCACTTAAAGCAAGATCCTGGGAGAGGAAGTCCTGAAGGAATGCCTGACCTCTGTGGCTTAGGCATTTTGAAGTTTTTGTTTATGGAGATATGACTGGGGTTTCTCTCACAGCAGAGGCAAGTAATTGCAACTCTTCCCTATTATTGTACACCTTGAAGGCAAGGTTAATTAAGTCCTGTTGTGGGGTTTGAGGGCTGGAATCTAATTTTTGAAGCTTTTTCTAATGTTGGGAGCAGATTGGGTAATAAAATGCATAGAGAATAAGACGGCCTTCTGGCCCCTCTGGGTCTAGGGTATCTAAGGGTTGTTGCATCTAAGGGTTGTTGCCAAATGGGCCAGGAACTGGTCTGGGTTTTTATATTTGATGAAAAAGAGTCTGAATGCTAGTTGATTTGGGAGAGGTCGGATAAAGAAACAAGGAACATTAACCTTGACTATGCCTTTAGCTCCAGTCACCTCTTTAAGAGGAAATTGTTGGGCAGGTGGGGGAGGGCTAGTCACGGAACGAAACTGTAAGCCAGACCAGGTGTGAGGCGGGGAGGTGATAGAAAGATTATAGGGTGGGGGAGCAGAGGCTGAGGAAGAATTGGGACCTGGGTTGGCCTGGTGAGGAGAGGCCTGGGGAGAAGGGGAGAGGTCAGATGAGTCCATAGAAAAGAAGGATTCAAAGGACTCAGAGCTTGGGGTGGAGACTGAAGGAACAGACAGGAGAGAAAGAAGAAAGATTTGGGATGAGTCGCATTGGGAGCAGAGACTAGGGAGGGACCAATGTGTGAAAGAATACTTGGACATTAGGCACCTCAGACCATTTGCTCAGTTTTTGACAAAAGTTATCTAGATTTCATAGGATGGAGAAATCAAAAGTGCCATTTTCTGGCCATTTAGAACCATTGTTGAGTTTGTATTGGGGCCAAGCAGTGTTGCAGAAGAAAATAAGACGCTTAGATTTTAGGTCAGGCGAGAGTTGAAGAAGTTTTAAGTTCTTGAGAACACAGACTAAGGGAGAAGAGGGAGGAATGGAGGGTGGAAGGTTGCCTATAGTGAAGGAGGCAAGTTTAAAGAGAAGGGTAGAGACATGGAGAAGGGGGTGGGGAGCAGCCCTGGGCCGCAATGTGGGTGAGCAGCCAAAGCAGGCGTCCCCGCAATTGACTTGCCACCAAGGGAATGTGGGTGAATGACCAAGACAGGTGTCCCTGCAGAGATCAGACACCAGTGGAATGTGGGTGAAAAATCAGGCAGGCGTCCCTGCAATGATTAAACACCAGGGGAAGGCTGCTGTCCCATCTGTGACCGGCGCTGGAGTTTTGGGTCCACAGACAAAATGTGTCTCCTTCATCTCTAACAGAAAATGAAAAGAATTGAAATTAAGAGAAGGGAGAGATTGAAGGGTGGCGCCAAGATTGAAAGGAGAAAGAGATTGGGGGATAGTGGGAGAGGTTGGAGAAGAGAGTAAAAAAAAGGCCGCTTACCCGATTTAAAATCGGTGAGATGTTCCCTGGCCTGGTTGGTCTGAGGACCCGAGGTCATAGGTGGATCTCTTCATGGAATGATGGTGAAGACAAGGGACTGGTCTCCTGAAGGAGTCCCTCTGACCTGGGTCTTTGGCACCAAATGTCTCACACATCCATGTGCAGAGACCACCAAGCAGGATTTGTGTGAGCAACAAGGCTGTTTATTTCACCTGGGTGCAGGTGGGCTGAGTCCGAAAATAGAGTCAGCCCAGTCTATATCTTTTAAATGGGAAAATTCAATCAATTTACATGCAACGTTATTCTTAATAGGTGAGTATTTACTCCTAGCATTCTATGGTTTTCTGCTTGTTTTGTATATCCTTTGTTCCTTCCTTTCTTACTGTTTACTTTTGTGGTTGGGAGGTTTTCTGTAGGGTTAAGATTTGAGTCTTAATCTCTTTCTCCCTGTGTATTAGGTTTACCAGTGAATTTTATAGTTTCATATATTTTTATGATGGTGGTTATCATCTTCTCTGTTGGGAACAGGCCCCCCAAAATCTGGCCATAAACTGGCCCCAAACTGGCCATAAACAAAATCTCTGCAGCACTGTGACGTGTTCATGATGGCCATAATTCCCATGCTGGAAGGTTGTGGGTTTACTGGAATGAGGGCAAGGAACACCTGGCCTGCCCAGGGCAGAAAACTGCTTAAAGGCATTCTTAAACCACAAACAATAGCATGAGCGATCTGTGCCTTAAAGCCATGCTCCTGCTGCAGATAACTAGCCCAACCCATCCCTTTATTTCGTCCCATCCCTTCATTTCCCATAAGAGATACTTTTAGTTCATCTAATATCTATAGAAACAGTGCTAATGACTGGCTTGCAGTTAATAAATACATGGATAAATCTCTGTTGGAGGTTCTCAGCTCTGAAAGCTGTGAGACCCCTGATTTCCCACTTTACACCTCTGTATTTCTGTGTGTGTGTCTTTAATTCCTCTAGTGCTGCCGGGTTAGGGTCTCCCTGACTGAGCTGGTCTTGGCAAGTGGTGTCCATCATGGGGGCTCAAATCTAGGTCGAAGGGTCACCAGAGTGATGGTTGGAGAATGTGGAACTAGCTGGAGGACACCCGAGTACTCTTAAAGCAATCCCCATGGTGAGTAAGAAGGGAAGCTCAGAAGTGTAGGGTAACAATGGGTCAAGTGTGGGGTCTGGTTTGTTCCACCTTGGAACTTTTTCATACTGATGATGGGGAGGAAGGAGAGTATAACAAAGTAACAGAAGAGATTACAGAGCAGGTTTATTTGCCAGCTAAAGCTAAAGCGGCAAAGGAGGGAGAGGTTCATCCCTACACTTCTGCACCCCCTCATTATTATTTTGAAGAAAAAGAGTGGCCTGACCCTCCAAATCTTTCTTTTCCAGAGGACACTGGGTGAAAAGTAGTTGCCCCAGTGACTTTGAGCAGCGCCTCAAGCGACCGCTCTTAGTTCTATTCAGGCAGGAATTCAGCAAGCTTGATGAGAGGGTGATTTGGAGGCTTGGCAGTTCCCTGTGAGAATACACCCCCCCAGATCAACAGGGAAATAGTATAGCTACATTTTAGCCTTTTCCTTTTAAATTTCTCAAAGAATGTAAACAAGCTATTAATCAGTATGGACCAGTTTCTCCTTTTGTAATGGGACTGTTAGAGAATGTTGCTGTTTTGAGTCAGATGATTCCTACTGACTGGGTCGCTCTTACTTGAGCTTGTCTAACTCCTGCTCAGTTCTTATAGTTTAAAACTTGGTGGGCAGATGAAGCTTCCATTCAGGCTGCTCACAATGCCCAGGCCCAACCTCAAATTAATATAACTGCAGACCAACTTTTGGGGGTTGGTGCCTGGGCTGGTTTAGATGCACAAGTGGTCATGCAGGATGATGCTATAGAACAGCTTAGAGGAGTGGGCATTAGAGCTTGGGAAAAAAATCACTTCAGGTGGGGAACAATACCCTTCCTTTAGTGCTATAAAACAGGGACCAAAAGAACCATATATGGATTTTATAGCTCTGTTACAGGAGTCTCTTAAAAAGGTGATTGCAGATTTGGTTGCTTAGGATACAGTGTTGCAATTACTAGCTTTCGACAATGCTAATCCCGATTGCCAGGCTGCTCTGTGACTTATCGGAGGGAAAGCACATTTAAGTTGATTATATGAAGGCCTGTGATGGCATCGGAGGTAATCTGCATCAGGCTACTCTGCTAGCACAGGCAACGGCAGGACTGAGAGTGGATAAAGGAAATACTCCATTTCCTGGAGCTTGTTTTAACTGTGGGAAGCATGGTCATACTAAAAAAGAGTGTAGAAAAAATCAGTGAGTCAGGCTGCCAGATAGGGGAAAAAAGAAAACTGCTGAGCCTGAAATATGTCTAAAATGTAAAAAAGGAAAACATTGGGCTACTCAGTGTCACTCTAAATTTGATAAAGATGGAAACCTGATTTCAGGAAACAGCATGAGGGGCCCGTCCTGGGCCCCATTCCAAACTGGGGCATTTCCAGCTCAGGCCATTCCCTCACCCTTGTGCCATGTCTATCCCCTGCCACAACTGGTAGTGCCATAGTAGATTTATGCTGCATAAAAGTTGTGAGTCTTCTGCCTGGGGAACCCCCACAAAAGTTCCCAACAGGAGTCTGTGGACCTTTGCCAGCGGGGATGATAGGATTAGTTCTAGGCAGGTCTAGTTTAAATTTAAAAGGGGTACAAATACATACAAGACTCATTGATTCAGATTACAATGGGGAAATTCAAATTGTTATGTCTACTTCTGTTCCCTGGAAAGCAGAGCCCAGAGAGTGCATAGCATAGCTCCTGATTTTGCCATATGTGGGAATGGGAAAAAGTGAAATTAAATGAACAGGAGGATTTGGAAGCACAAATAAACAAGGCAAAGCAGCTTATTGGGTAAATCAAATTACTGAGAAACATCCTACCTGTGAAATAACTATTCAGGGAAAGAAATTTAAAGGTTTGGTCAATACAGGAGCGGACATTTCAATCATTTCTCTACAGCACTGGCTGTCCACATGGCCAATTCAACCCACTCAATTTAACATAGTTGGAGTTAGTAAAGCCCCTGAAGTATATCAAAGTAGTTATATTTTGCATTGTGAAGGGCCTGATGGACAACCTGGGACTATTCAACCAATTATAGCTTCTGTACCTATACATTCATGGGAGTGAGGTTTATTACAACAATGGGGAGCACACGTTCTAATTCCAGAAAAATTATGTAGCCCTCAAAGTCAACCTATGATGCATATAATGGGGTATGTTCCTGGTATTGGACTAGGAAAGAATTTGCACTGTTTGAAAGAACTGCTTCTAGCAGAAAGACAAAGCTCCCACCAAGGTTTAGGATATCATTTTTTATGGTGGCCATTGTTACACCTCCAGAATCTGTCCTTTTAAAAAGGTTAACAGATAAACCAATTTGGATAGAACAATGGCCACTAAGTAAAGAGAAACTGGAGGCTTTAGAGAAATTAGTTCAATTAGAAAATGGGCACATAGCTCCAACATTTTCCCCTTGAAATTATCTAGTTTTTGTAATTAAGATAAAATCAGGTAAATGGAAAATGTTAACTGACTTAAGAGCCATCAATTCAGTTATACATCCTATGGGAGTATTATAGCCAGGTTTGCCTTCTCCTGCTATAATTCCAAAGGACTGGCCTTTAATAGTCATAGATTTGAAAGGCTGTTTCTTTATTATCCCTTTAGCTGAGCAAGACTGTGAACGGTTTGCATTTACAATTCCTGCAGTAAACAACATGCAGCCTGCTAAGCATTTTCATTGTTTTACAGATGGGTCTAGTAATGGTAAAGCTTCTTATTCTGGCTCAAAAAGTAAAGTTTTCCAGATGCCCTATACTTCAGCTCAAAAAGCGGAGGTTGTAGCTGTAATTGAAGTATTGACTGGTTTTGATATGCCTATTAATGTGATTTCTGATTCTTCATATGTGGTTCATTCCACACAGTTAATTGAAAATGCTTAGTTACTATTTCATACAGATGAACAACTGATGAAAAAAACAAAAAAGGGGAAGAAACAGGGATTACAGGACAGCCCATGTACAATTGAATCTAGCATTATTAACTTTAAATTTTTTGAGCCTGCCCAAATGCCAGATGTTATCAGCAGCTGAACAGCATCTACAGAAACCGGCTGCAAAGACAGAAGCAGAACAACTGGTTTGGTGGAGAGATCTGATAACAAAAAGTTGGGAAATAGGTAAAATAATAACTTGGGGTAGAGGTTATGCTTGTCTTTCTCCAGGCCAAAATCAACAGCCAATGAGCCAATGTGGATACCATCAAGACACCTGAAACCTTATCATGAGCCAGATGACGAGGAAGAATTTCTGGAGGATCCTGAGGATCCCCTGGTTGCAGCCATGTTGAGGCTGATGCTGAGGAGGACCCCAACTGTCATGAGCAACACCCGTTGAACACAGCCACCCACCTGGGGACAAATCAAGACACTGTCACAGATGGTGGAAGAAAACCTGAGGAAAGTGGAACAACCAGTCACAATGAGTAATTTAATGGTAGCTATGATAGCGGTGATCACCATTGCCATAAGTCTTCCTTCCGCAAGGGCTGACACAGAGAGCAATTATACTTATTGGGCATATTTATCAATCCTGGCTGGCAATAATGCCTGGATGTAATCACCCTATGACACAGTAACACATGCTTTTGATCTCAGTATTTACCATAATAAATCTGCTCCTATAATTGAGGCATATCACCCTCAAAAACATATTTGTAAACAAAATAGAACCTGGCCAGAAATAATGAGCATACTTGTTTAGTAAGATTGCATTGCAGAACAGGCAGAGGTGCTACGCAACAATTCCTATGGAATCATTATTGATTGGTCCCCCTAAGGGGATGTTTAGCTTAAATTGCACCTCTCAGTCTGCGTGCCATGGCCACACTAGTTCAGATGGTCTGAACAAAATGGTCAGATGGTAGAAATGATAAGAAGTATGGCAAAAGTTCCTATTATCTGGAACCATGGCGGTATAGTGCCACCTCAACCTCAAATGATATGGCTCATTGTAGGAGCTAAACATAAGGATTTGTGGAAACTATTAATAGCTCTTAATAAGATCAAAATTTGGGAAAGAATAGAAAAACATCTAGAAAGACACTCTATAAACTTGTCTTTGGCTATTGCAAAATTAAAAGAACAAATATTTAAAGCATCCCAAGCACACCTGGCTTTAATGCCAGGAACTGGAATGTTGAAGGAAACTGCAGACAAATTAGCAGTTAGTAACCCATTAAAATGGATAAAACACTTGGAAGCTCTGTGATTTCAATGATGATTGTGCTTTTAATCTGTGTTGTTTGTCTTTGTATAGTCTGCAGATGTGGATCCTGACTCCTGTGAGAAGTAGCTCACTGTGACAAAGTTGCCTTTGCTGTTATTGATTTGCAAATCAAAGAAGGGGCACATGTTAGGAACAGGCCCCCCAGAATCTGGCCATAAACTGGCCCCAAACTGGCCACAAACAAAATCTCTGCAGCACTGTGACATGCTCATGATGGCCGTAATGCCCACGCTGGAAGTTTGTGGGTTTACTGGAATGAGGGCAAGGAACACCTGGCCCGCCCAGAGCAGAAAACCGCTTAAAGGCATTCTTAAACCACAAACAACAGCATGAGCGATCTGTGCCTTAAGACCATGCTCCTGCTGCAGATAACTAGCCCAACCCATCCCTTTATTTCGGCCCATCCTTTCATTTCCCATAAGGGATACTTTTAGTTAATCTAATATCTATAGAAACAATGCTAATGACTGGCTTGCAGTTAATACATACATGGGCAAATCTCTGTTGGAGGCTCTCAGCTCTGAAGGCTGTGAGACCCCTGATTTCCCACCTCACACCTCTGTATTTCTGTGTGTGTGTCTTTAATTCCTCTAGTGCTGCTGGCTTAGGGTCTCCTCGACCAAGCTGGTCTTGGCACTTCTCACTTCTGAATATAGGCCTCCCTGGAGTTTTTTTTTTTTTTTTTTTTTTTTTTTCAGGGTCTTGCTCTTTCATCCAGGCTGGTATGCTGTAGTGTGTAGTGTATTCATGGCTTGCTGCAGTCTGGATCTCCCAGGCTCAAGCAATCCTCCCATCTCAGCCTCCTGAATAGCTAGGATCACAGGCATGTGCCACCATGTCTGGTTACTTTAATTTTTTTTCCCCTTAGAGACAAAGTCTCACTATGTTGCCCAGGCTGGTCTCACATTCCTGCACTCATCATCTGCCTGCCTTGGCCTTCCAAAGTGCTGAGATTACAGACATCAGCCACTACACCTGGCCATCCCTGGAGCATTTCTCCTCCCTTCCTTCCTTCCTTCCTTCCTTCCTTCCTTCCTTCCTTCCTTCCTTCCTTTCTTCCTTCCTTCCCATTTTTCCTTCCTTCCTTCCATTTTTTCCTTCCTTCTTTCCCTTCTTCCTCCTTTCTTCCCTCCCTGCCTCCCTCCCTCCCCTCCCTCCCTCCCCCTCCCTCCCTTCCTTCCTTCCTTCCTTCCTTCCTTCCTTCCTTCCTTCCTTCCTTCCTTCCTTCCTTCCTTCCTTCCTTCCCTCTTTCCTCAGAGTCTCACTCTGTGTTCCTTCCTTCCTTCTTTCTTTTCTCAGAGTTTCACTCTGTTGCCCAGGCTACAGTGGTATGATCTCGGCTCACTGCAACTTCTGTCTCCCAAGTTCAAGCAATTCCTTTACCTCAGCCTCCTGAGTAGCTAGGATTGTGGACATGTGCCACCACACCCAGCTAAGTTTTTTTTTTTTTTTTTTTTTGAGATGGAGTCTCGCTATGTCACCTAGGCTGGAGTGCAGTGGCGCGATCTCGGCTCACTGCAGTCTCCACCTCCCAGGTTCCTGCCATTCTCCTGCCTCAGCCTCTCGAGTAGCTGGGACTATAGGTGCCCGCCACCACGCCCAGCTAATTTGTTTGTATTTTTAGTAGAGACGGGTTTCACCATGTTAGCCAGGATGGTCTCAGTCTCCTGACCTTGTGATCCACCCACCTCGGCCTCCCAAAGTGCTGGGATTACAGGCTTGAGCCACCATGCCCAGCTGCTTAGTTTTGTATTTTAGGTAGAGATGGGATTTCACCATGTTGGCCAGGCTGGTTTTGAGCTCCTGACCTCAGGTGACCCGCCTGCTTCAGCTTCCTAAAGGGCTGAGATTATAGGCATCAGCCACTGTGCCCAGTCCCCTGGAGCATTTCTTTTAAGGTGGGTCTAGAGGTGATGAATTCTCTTAGTTTTTCCTTGTTTGTGAATTTTTTTTTTTTTTATTTTTTTGAGATGGAGTCTTACTCTGTTATTCAGGATGGAGTGCAATGGTGTGATCTAGGCTCACTGCAACCTCCACCTCCTGGGTTCCAGTGATTCTCCTGCCTCAGCCTCCCAAGTAGCTGGGATTGCAGAAGACCACCACCATGCCCAGCTAAAGTTTGTATTTTTAGTAGAAATGGGGTTTCATCATGTTGGTCAGGCTGGCCTCGAACTTGACCTCACATGATCCACCTGCCTTGGCCTCCCAAAGTGCTAGGATTACAAGCATGAGCCACCATGCCCAGCCTTTATTTCTTACAGATAGCATTGCTGGGTACAGTATTCTTGATAGGCATAGACAGTGTTTTTCTTACTCTAGTTTGAATATACCATCCACTCTCTCTTAGCTTTCAAGTTTGTTATTGATAAATCCACTGCTAGTCTACTGAGGATTCTCTCATAGGTTACCTGATACTTTTCTCTTGCTGCTTTTAAAATTGTTACATTGTCTTTGATTTTTGACAATTTGACTATAATGTGATTTAGAGAGGACCTGTTTGGGTCAAAACTATTATTTTATTAAATATGCTTTTCTAATATTTTACCACCCTTTATCCTTCTGGAAGATCCACAATATCAATGTTTTTTCATTTAGGCCAGGTGTGGTGGCTCAGGCCTGTAATCCTAGCACTTTGGGAGGCCAAGGCAGGCTGATCACCTGAGGTCAGGATTTCGAGGCCAGCCTGGCCAACATGGTGAAACCCCGTCTCTACTAAAAATTGCAAAAATTAGCTGGGTGTGGTGGCGGGAGCCTATAATCCTAGCTACTCAGGAGGCAGAGGCAGGAGAATCGCTTGAACTCAGGAGGCAGAGGTTGCAGTGAGCCAGGATCATGCCACTGCACTCCAGCCCGGGCAACAAAGAGTGAAACTGTCTCAGACAAAAAAAAAAAAAAAAAAACAAACAAAAAACCAAAAACAAAAACAGTGTTCACTTAGGGGTGTCCATAAATCCTGCAGCCTGCCTGCCTTCTCCTTCCTTCCCTCCTCCCTCCCTTCCTTCCTTCCTTCCTTCCTTCCTTCCTTCCTTCCTTCCTTCCTTCCTTCCCTTCCTTCCTTCCTTCCTTCCTTCTTCCTTCCTTCCTTCTTCCTTCCGTCCTTCCTTCCTCTTCCTTCCTTCTTCCTTCCTTCCTTCCATTCCTTCTCCTTCCTTCCTTCTTCCTTTTCCTTCCTTCCGTCCTTCCTTTCCTTCATTCCTTCCTTCCTTCCTTCCTTCCTTCCTTCCTTCCTTCCTTCCTTCCTTCCTTCCTTCCTTCCTTCCTTCCTTGCTATTTCTGCTTTTGTTTGTTGTTGTTGTTTTTCAAAGTTTCACTCTTGTTGCCCAGGCTGGAGTGCAGTGGTGCAATCTCAGCTCACTGCAGCCTCCACTCCCCGGGTTCAAGTGATTCTTCCACCTCAGCCTTCTGAGTAGTTGGGATTATAGGTGCACACCAGTACGCCCAGGTAATTTTTATATTTTTAGTAGAGATAATGTTTCACCATGTTGGCCAGGCTGGTCTTGAACTCCTGACCTTAGGTGATCTACACACCTTAGCCTCCCAAAGTGCTGGGATTACAAGCATGAGCCACCGTGCCTGATTCCCTTCCTTCCTTCCTTCCTTCCTTCCTTCCTTCCTTCCTTCCTTCCTTCCTTCCTTCTGTCCTTCCTGTCTTATTTCAAAAGACATGTCTTCCAGTTCAGAAATTATTTTATATACTTAGTCTAGTGTGTGGCTAAATTTTTATTTAATTCATTAAATTCTTCAGCTTTGAGATTTCTCCTTTTTTAATACTATTTTTTGTTGTTGTTGAATTTCTCATTCAGATTATGAAATGTTTTTGTGATTTTGTTGAATTGTCTGTTTGTGTTCTTTTGTATCTCACTGAATTTTTTTTCTTGTCATTGTTTTTGAGACAGGGCCTCACCCTCTTGCCCAGGCTAGAGTGCAGTGGTGTGATCGTAGCCCACTATAACCTCAAACTCTTGGGCTCAAGCAATCCTCCTGCCTCAGCCTCCAGAGTAGCTGGGAATATAGCTGTGTGTCACCATCCCCAGCTAATTATTTATTTTTTCTGTAGAGATGTGGTCTTCCTGTGTTGCCCAGGTTGATCTCGAATCCCTGGCCTTAAGTCATCCTTCCATCCTGGCTTCTCAAAGTACTGGGATTAGAGGCATGAACTACTCATTAAGTTTCTTTAAGATTATTATTTTTAATTGTTTTTCTTTCTGGCATTTCCTATATTTCCTATGATTACTGTTACTGGAGAATTATTGTTTTCTGTTAGAGGTGACATGTTTCTTTTTCATGATTGATGTATTTCTACATTGATTTCTACATGTCTGGTGGAAAAGTCATTTTTCTATTTTTATGGAATACATTTTCAAGGGAAAAGTTTATTTGTATGAATGAGTCTTGGGATGTCACTACAGTGGGGTGCATTGGTGTTGGTTCTAGGTGGATGCAGTAGTGCAGTCTCCATGTAGTTTCTTCAGCTATAATCCACACTAGTGGAATCTGCAAGTTTCCCAGTAGCCTAAGCTGAGAGAATCTGTGGTGATGATGGTGTGGCTTTGCCAGAGGTGGGCTCACCTGGCTGTTTCTGTTTCTCAGGTTGGAAGCATGTGTGTTTACACAGTGGGTCAGCCAACATGGGGTCTGGCTGTCTGGAGTTGGAACCTTCAGCCATCTGTGTACTGGAAGGGTATAGTGGCTACTGGCCCCCAGAGAAGGGCACACTGCAGAAGTGGCTATGGTCTCAATATTGCACCATGCCACAGCAGCTTGGCTCACAGGGAGTTGGTGGAGTGTGGGGAGTGTACACTTTGTGCTCCTAATCCAGGGCAAGGCAGCTAAGTCAATTCCTGGTAGATCTCCAAACTGGGCTTAGGACTTGTGAGGACTGTGAGATTCTCCTATAGTACAGACTGTAGGTATTTGTGGTGGCCATGTATCTAGTGAGAATCTTCTGCTTACCTATTCCTTGCAGTGGAAAATCCTTCCCATCTCTGGGCTGATCTGATCCTGGTGAGGGAAATGGGGCTACAAAGGGCAGGTGCCTCCATGTTGCCCTCCTGTACTTCCAATCACCACAGGTGCATCTCCACTTTCTCACTGTACTCCAGTGCTCTTCCTTCAACAATCTAGTCAACTCTTAGCTATTTATTTATTGCCATGTCCTTTCTTGTGGGGGAGACTAGCACCAGGTATCTCTAGTCAGCCATCTTGCTCAAATGTTTTAAATTTTGATGAAGTTCAATTTGCCTATTCTTTTCTTTTGTTGCTCATGTTTTTGGAGTTATATCTAAGAATTCTTTGCCAAATTTAAGATCATGAAGATTTACCTCTGTGTTTTCTTCTAAAAGGTTAATAGCTTTTGCTTTCTTACTAAATTTTCATCAATTTTCTTGAATAGAAGTTTCTTCACTTGCTGTTTACCCTTAGGACTATTTCTAGAGGCTTTGAGAGAGAGAGAGAGAGTGTGTGTGTGTGTGTCTGTGTTTTCTTTTCTTTTCTTTTTTTTTTTTTTCTCAGACAGAGTTCACTTTTTTGCCCAGGCTGGGGTACAATGGTGCAATCTTGGCTCACTGCAACTCCGCCTTCTGGGTTGAAGTGATTCTCCTGACTCAGCCTCCCAAGTAGCTGGGATTACAGGCATGTGCTACCATGCCTGGCTAATTTTGTATTTTTAGTAGAGATAAGGTTTTTCCATGTTGGTCAGGCTGGTCTCGAACTCCTGACCTCAGGTGATCTGCCTGCTTCGGCCTTCCAAAGTGTTGGGATTATAGACGTGAGCCACTGCACCCAGCCAATTTTTGTATTTTTAGTAGAGATGAGGTTTCACCATGTTGCACAGGCTGGTCTCAAACTCCTGACCTCAAGTGATCCACCCACCTCGGCCTCCCAAAGTGTGGGATTACAGGCATAAGCCACCACACCTGGCCTACATGGTTTTTTTTTTTTTTTTAATAATTTTCACCAGTTTCACTGGGGAGCTGGTCAGTGGAACTCCTCACATTGTCATGCCAGTTGTTGATCTCTGTCCATTCATTCTTGATAAAAATCTCAAAATAACAATATATATATTTTTCCCAATGCAAAACAAGAATCATGTTTAATCACAAAAAAACTAGATACATTTATAATAAAGTCAGAAGTGGTATAAGAATTTCTACTGTGGACTCTTCCAAGATGGCCAAATAGGAACAGCTTCTGTCTGCAGCTCCCAGTGAGATCAACACAGAAGATGGGTGATTTCTGCACTTCCAACTGAGGTACCTGGTTCATCTCACTAGGACTGGTTGAACAGTGGGTGCAGCCCACAGAGGGAGAGTGAAGCAGGGCGTAATGTTGCCTCATCCGGGAAGCGCAAAGGGTTGGGGATTTCCCTTTCCTAATCAAGGGAAGCCATGAGAGACTGTACTGGAAGGAACAGTACACTTCTACCCAAATACTGCACCTTTCCCATGGTCTTCGCAACTGGCAGACTAGGAGATTCCCTCTGGTGCCTGGCTCAGTGGGTTCCATGCCCACAGAGCCCAGCAATCTATGATCCACTGGCTTGATATTCCTGCTGCTAGCTCAGCAGTCTGGGATTGACCTGCGGTGCTTCAGCTTGGTAGGGGGAGGGGTGTCTGCCATTGCTGAGACTTGAGTAGGTGGTTTTATGTTCACAGCATAAACAAAGCTGTGAAGAAGCTTGAACTGGGTGGAGCCCACTACAGCTCAGCAAGGCCAACTGCCTCTCTAAATTCCACCTCTGTGGCAGGGCATATCTGAACAAAAGGCAGCAGCCCCAGTCAGGGACTTATAGATAAAACCCTCATCCCCCTGGGACAGAGCACCTGGGGGAAGGGGCAGCTGTGGGCCCAGCTTCTCCAGGCTTCAACGTCCCTGTCTGACAGCTCTGAAGAGAGCAGTCGTTCTTCAAGCATGGCATTTGAGCTCAGATAACGGACAGACTGCCTCCTCGAGTGGGTCCCTGACCCTTGTGTAGCCTGACTGGGAGACATCTCCCAGTAGGGGCCAACAGACACCTCATACAGGAGAGCTCTGTCTGGAATCTGGTGGGTGCCCCTCTTGAACGAAGCTTCCAGAGGAAGTATCAGGCAGCAATATTTGCTGTTTTGTAACCTCCCCTGGTGATACCCAGGCAAACAGGGTCTGGAGTGACCTCCAGCAAACTCCAACAGACCTGCAGCTGAGGGGCCTGACTGTTAGAAGGAAAACTAACAAACAGAAAGGAATAGCACCAACATCAACAAAAAGGACATCCACACCAAAACCCCATCTGCAGGTCAGCAAAGGTAGATAAAACCACAAAGAAGCGGAGAAAACAGCAGAAAGGCTGAAAATTCCAAAAACCAGAACACCTTTTCTTCTCCAAAGGATTACAACTCCTCCCAGCAAGGGAACAAAACTGGACGGAGAATGAGTTTGATGAGTTGACAGAAGTAGGCTTCAGAAGGTGGGTAATAACAAACTTCTCTGAGTTAAAGCAGCATGTTCCAACCCATCGCAAGGAAGCTAAAAACCTTGAAGAAAAGGTAAGAGAATGGCTGACTAGAATAACCAGTGTAGGGAAGAACATAAATGACCTGATGGAGCTGAAAAACACAGCATGAGAACTTCATGAGGCATACACAAGCTTCCGTAGCCGATTTGATCAAGCGGAAGAAAGGATATCAGTGATTGAAGATCAAATTAATGAAATAAAGTGGGAAGACAAGATTACAGAAAAAGAGTGAAAAGAAACAAAGCCTTCAAGAAATATGGGACTATGTGAAAAGACCAAATCTACATTTGCTTGGTGTACTTGAAAGTGATGGGGAGAATGGGACCAAGTGAGAAAACACTCTTCAGGATATTATCCAGGAGAACTTCCCCAACATAGCAAGGCAGGCCAACATTCAAATTCAGGAAATACAGAGAACACCACAAAGATGTTCCTCGAGAAGAGCAACCCCAAGACACATAATCATCAGATTCACCAAGGTTGAAATGAAGGAAAAAATGTTAAGGGCAGCCAGAGAGAAAGGTCAGGTTACCCACAAAGGGAAGCCTGTCAGACTAAGAGTGGATCTCTCTGCAGAAACCCTACAAGCCAGAAGAGAGTGGGGGCCAATATTCAACAATCTTAAAGAAAAGAATTTTCAACCCAGAATTTCATATCCAGCCAAACTAAGCTTCACAAGTGAAGGAAAAATAAAATCCTTTACAGACAAGCAAATGCTGAGAGCTTTTGTCACCACCAGGCCTGCCTTACAAGAGCTCTTGAAGGAAGCACTAAACATGGAAAGAAACAACCAGTACCAGTTACTGCAAAAACATACCAAATTGTAAAGACCATCAACGCTATGAAGAAACTGCATCAACTAACAGGCAAAATAACCAGCTAGCATCATAATGACTGGATCAAATTCACCCATAACAACATTAACCTTAAATGCAAATGGACTAAATGCCCCAATTAAAAGACATAGACTGGCAAATTGGATAAAGAGTCAAGACCCATCGATGTGCTGTATTCAGGAGATCCACCTCACATGCAAAGACACATGTAGGCTCAAAATAAAGGGATGGAGGAAGATCTGCCAAGCAAATGGAAAGCAAAAAAAAAAAAAAAAAAAAAAAAGAGAGAAAGACAGAAAAGAAAAAAAAAACTGGATTTGTAATCCTAGTCTCTGATAAAACAGACTTTACACCAACAAAGATCAAAAGAGACAAAGAGGGCCATTACATAATGGCAAAGTGATCAATTCAACAAGAAGAGCTAACTATCCTAAATATGTATGTACTCAATACAGAAGCACCCAGATTCATAAAGCAAGTTCTTAGAGACCTACATAGAGGTTTAGACTCCCACACAATAATAATGGGGGACTTTAACACCCCACTGTCAATATTAGACAGATCAATAAGACAGAAAATTAACAAGGATATCCAGGACTTGAACTCAGCTCTGGACCAAGTGGACCTAATAGACATCTACAGAACTTTCCACCCCAAGTCAACAGAATATACATTCTTCTCAGCATCGCATTGCACTTATTCTAAAATTGACCACATAATTGGAAGTAAAACACTCCTCAGCAAATGTAAAAGAATAGAAATCACAACAAACTGTCTCTCAGACCACAGTGCAATCAAATTAGAACTCAGGATTAAGAAACTCACTCAAACCCACACAACTACATGGAAACTGAACAACTTGCTCCTGCATGACTACTGGGTGAATAATGAAATGAAGGCAGAAACAAAGATACTCTTTGAAACCAATGAGAACAAAGACACAATGTACCAGAATCTCTGGGACACATTTAAGGCAGTGTGTAGAGGGAAATTTATAGCACTAAATGCCCACAAGAGAAAGCAGGAAAGATCTAAAATTGACACTCTAACATCACAATTAAAATAACTGGAGAAGCAAGAGCAAACAAATTCAAAAGCTAGCAGAAGACAATAAATAACTAAGATCAGAGCACAACGGAAGGACATAGAGACACAAAAAACAGCTACTCAGGAGGCTGAGGCAGGAGAATGGCGTAAACCCGGGAGGTGGAGCTTGCAGTGAGCTGAGATCCGGCCACTGCACTCAAGCCTGGGCAACAGAGCAAGTCTCCATCTCAAAAAAAAAAAAAAAAAAAAAAAAAATCAATGAATCCAGGAGCTGATTTTTTGAAAAGATCAACAAAATAGAGAGAATGCTAGCAAGACTAATAAAGAAGAAAAGAGAGAAGAATCATATAGATGCAATAAAAATGATAAAGGAGATATCACCACCAATCCCACAGAAATACAAACTACCATCAGAGAATACTATAAACACCTCTACGCAAATACATTAGAAAATCTAGAAGAAATGGATAAATTCCTGAATACATACACCCTCCCAAGACAAAGCCAGGAAGAAGTCAAATCTCTGAATAGACCAATAACAGGTTCTGAAATTGAGGCAATAATTAATAGCCTACCAACCAAAAAAAGTCCAGGACCAGATGGATTCACAGCTGAATTCTACCAGAAGTACAAAGAGGAGCTGGTACCATTCCTTCTGAAACTATTCCAATCAATAGAAAAAGAGGGAATCCTCCCTAACGCATTTTATGAGGCCAGCATCATCCTGATACCAAAGTCTGGCAGAGACACAACAAAAAAAAAGAGAATTTTAGGCCAATATCCCTGATGAAAATCAATGTGAAAATCCTCAATAAAATACTGGCAAACAAAATCCAACAGTGCTTCAAAAAGCTTATCCACTGTGATCAAGTCAGCTTTATCCCTGGGATGCAAGGCTGGTTCAACATACCCAAATCAATAAATGTAATCCATCACATAAGCAGAACCAATGACAAAAACCACATGATTATCTCGATAGATGCAGGAAAGGCCTTCGACAAAATTCAACAGCCCTTAAGGCTAAAAACTCTCAATAAACTAGGTGTTGATGGAATATATCTCAAAATAATAAGAGCTATTTATGACAAACCCACAGTCAATATCATACTGAATGGGCAAAAACTGGAAGCATTCCCTTTGAAAACCAGCCCAAGACAAGGATGCCCTCTCTCATCACTCCTATTCAGCATAGTGTTGGAAGTTGTGGCCAGGGCAATCAGGCAAGAAAAATAAATAAAGGGTATTCAATTAGGAAAATAGGAAGTCAAATTGTCTCTGTTTCAGATGACATGATTGTACATTTAGAAAACCACATTGTCTCAGCCTAAAATCTCCTTTAAGCTGATAAGCAACTTCAACAAAGTCTCAGGATACAAAATCGATGTGCAAAAATCACAAGCATTCCTATACACCAACAGCAGACAAACAGCCAAATCATGAGTGAACTCCCATTGACAATTGCTACAAAGAGAATAAAATACCTAGGAATCCAACTTACAAGGGATGTGAAGGAACTCTTTAAGAAGAGCTACAAACCATTGCTCAACGAAATAAAAGAGGACACAGACAAGTGGCAGAACATTCCATGCTCATGGATAGGAAGAATCAATATCGTGAAAATGGCCATACTGCCCAAAGTAATTTATAGATTCAGTGCTATCCCCCATCAAGCTACCACTGACTTTATTTACAGAATTGGACAAAACTATTTTAAAGTTCATATGGAACCAAAAAAGAGCCTGCATGGATAGTCAAAACAATCCTAAGCCAAAAGAACAAAGCTGGAGGCATCATGCTACCTGGCTTCAAACTATACTACAAGGCTACAGTAACCAAAACAGCATGGTATTGGTACCAAAACAGATATATAGACCAATGGAACAGAACAGAGGCCTCAGAAATAACACCACAAATCTACAACCATCTGATCTTTGACAAACCTGACAAAAACAAGCAATGGGGAAAGATTCTCAATTTAATAAATGGTGCTGGGAAAACTGGCTAGCCATATGTAGAAAGCTGAACCTGGATTCCTTCCTTACACCTTATACAAAAATTAACTCAAGATGGATTAAAGACTTAAATGTAAGACCTAAAACCATAAAACCCTAGAAGAAAACCTAGGCAATATCATTCAGGACATAGGCATGGGCAAAACTTCATGACTAAAACACCAAAAGCAATGACAACAAAGCCAAAATAGATAAATGGGATCTAATTAAACTAAAGGGCTTCTGCACAGCAAAAGAAACTATCAGCAGAGTGAACAGGAAATCTGCAGAAGAGGAGAAAATGTTTGCAATCTATCTATCTGACAAAGGGCTAATATCCAGAATCTACAAAGAACTTAAACAAATTTGCAAGCAAAAACCAAAAAACCCCATCAAAAAGTGGGCAAAGGGTATGAACAGACACTTCTCAAAAGAAGACATTTAAGCATCCAACAGACATATGAAAAAATGGTCATCATCACTGGTCATTACAGAAGTGCAAATCAAAACCACAATGAGATACCATCTCACACCAGTTAGAATGGCAATCATTAAAAAGTCAGGAAACAACAGGTGCTGGAGAGGATGCAGAGAAATAGGAACACTTTTACACTGTTAGTGGGACTGTAAACTAGTTCAACCATTGTGGAAGACAGTGTGGTGATTCCTCAAGGATCTAGAACTAGAAATACCATTTGACCCAGCCATCCCATTACTGGGTGTATACCCAAAGGATTACAAATCATGCTGCTATAAAGACACATGCACACGTATGTTTATTGCGGCACTATTCACAATAGCAAAAACTTGGAACCAACCCAAATGTCCATCAATAATAGACTGGATAAAGAAACTGTGGCACATATACACCATGGAATACTATGCAGCCATAAAAAAGGATGAGTTCACGTCCTTTGCAGGGACATGGATGAAACTGGAAACCATCATTCTCAGCAAACTATTGCAAGGACAGAAAACCAAACACCACATGTTCTTACTCATAAGTGGGAATTGAACAATGAGAACACATGGACACAGGAAGGGGAACATCACACACTGGGACCTGTCGGGGGGTGGGGGGCTTGGAGGAGGGATAGCATTAGGAGAACTACCTAATGTAAATGACAAGTGGATGGGGGCAGCCAACCAATATGGCACATGTATACCTATGTAACAACCGTGCACGTTGTGCACATGTACCCCAGAACTTGATGTATAATAATAACAATAAAGAATGTCTACTGTCCTCACTATTATTTAACATTGTTTTGCAGATACTAGTCAATGCAAAAACCAAAAAACCCCATCAAAAAGTGGGCAAAGGGTATGAACAGACATATAAGAGAAATTATAGGTATAAAATTTGAAAAGGAGGTACAGTTATAATTATTTGCAGCCATATAATGTATAGCTGAAAAGAAGCAATCAAAAGCAAAACTAACATTGTGAGAGAATTCAGTAAGTAGCCTGGATGCACAATTAATGTACAGAATCGATAGCCTTTATATATGTAAATAACAACAACCAGTTAGAAAATATAATAAAATAAATTCCATTTATAAAGGCGGTAAAAAATATTTAGGGTTAAACTTAAGAAATGTGTAAGTGCTGGCTGGGCACAGTGGCTCACGCCTGTAATTCCAACACTTTGGGAGGCCAAGGCGGGCAGATCACTTGAGGTTAGGAGTTCAAGACCAGCCTGCCCAACATAGTGAAACCCCGTCTCTACTAAAAATACAAAAATTAGCCGGGTAAGGTGGTGCGTGCCTGAAGTCCCAGCTACTCAGGAAGGCTGAGACAGGAGAATAGCTTGAACCCGGGATATGGAGATTGCAGTGAGCCGAGATCATGCCACTGCACTCCAGCCTGGGCGACAGAGCAAGATTGTGTCTCCAAAAAAAAGAAGTGTATAAGAGCTACATGGAAACACTTCTGAAATGAACAAAAGAAGATTTAAACAAATGGAAAGAAATACCATATTCTTAAACTAAAAAATCCTACAGTGGTCCCCCATTTATCTGTGGGTGACATATTCCATCTACCCCCAATAGATGCCTGAAACCTTGGATACTACAAAACCTTATTTATACTGTTTTTTTTTTTTTTTTTTTTGCTGTACATATTATACATACATATGATACAGTTTAATTTATAAATTAGGCATAGGAATATATTAACTACTACTAATAAAATAGAACAATTATAACAATATACCAGCATCACGATGCTTGTACTTTGGGGCTATTATTATTATTATATATTTTTTGAGATGTAGTATCATTCTGTCACCAGGCTGGAGTGCAATGGCACGATATTGGTTCACTGCAACCTCCACCTCCAGGGTTTAAGTGGTTCTCTTGTCTCAGCCTCTTGAGTAGTTGGGACTACAGGTGTGGACCACCATGCCCAGCTAATTCTTGTATTTTTAGTAGAGACCAGGTTTCACCATGTTGGCAAGGATGGGCTTGATCTCTTGACCTCATGATCCACCCTCCTCGGCCTCTCAAAGTGCTGGGATTATAGGCGTGAGTCACTGTGCCTGGCCTACTTTGGGGCCATTATTAAGTAAAATAGGGGTTACTTGAACACAAGCGCTGTGATTCTGTAACAGTTAATTTAATAACTGAGATGGCTACTCAGTGACTAATGAGCACATAGTGTACACAGCATGGATATGCTGGACAAAGGGGTGATTCACATTCCAAGCAGGACTACAGCAGGATGGTGCAAGATTTCATCATGCTACCCAGAACAGTGTACAATTTAAAACTTATGAATTGTGTATTTCTGAAATCTTTCATTTAACATTTTTCAGACCAGGGTTGACTGCGGGTAACTGAAACTGTGGAAAGCGAAACCTGCAGTTTCAGTTTTCCACAGTAAGGACTGACCTTCCTCTATATCTGGTAGGGTCCATTCCTACCTAGAACATAAAGATATACTTCGGGGCTCTTACAGATAAAGAACACAAAGATATAATTTGGAGCTAACATAAAGATGTTTTAGGCTTATAGCTTTTGCTTTATAATTAAATTTTCATAGGTTTCCTTGAATAGATGTTTCTTCATTTGCTGTTTGCCCTTAGGACTATTTCTAGAGGCTTTAATTTTTTTTTTTTTTTTTTAGTAATTTTTACCAGTTTCACAGGGGAGCTGGTGAGTGGAACTCCTCACATTGTCGTGCCACTTCTGCAGTGTGCCCTCCTCTGGGGGCCAGTAGCCACTACACCTTTCCAGAACTCAGATGTTGGGATGACAACATCAAGGGAATCCAAGGATGTTGGGAATTCCAAGACCAAGGTGCTGGCAGATTTGATGTTGGTGAGAGCCCTCTTCCTGGTCCATAGATAGCTGTCATTTCATTATAACCTCACACGGCAGAAGGTGAGAGATCTCTGGGTCTTTTATAAGGGCACTAATCCCATTCATGAGGACTCTACCCTCATGAATTAATCACTTCCCAAAGGCCCTTAATACTATCACCTTGGGGGTTAATATTTCAATATATGAATTTTGGGGCAACACACACATTCTATAGCAACTACAAAGCCTTTCTAATTCTCTCTCTCTCGCTCTCTCTCATCATCGTTGGTATGAGCTCAATTCTTGTATTTAATGGTTTAAAATTAATTATTGTATTTAATTATTTTGGTGCTTAAATTGCGAGCAGAGGCCACTTTGATCTGATTCCTGTGACCTTGTGACATACTCCCATCAATTTTTTGGAACAATTTCTTGCTTTCTGGTATAAAAATATGTTCCATACTTATCTTGTGCCTATCTATCCTGGCCTTGGAATCAACCATTTCTTTTAAGGAGTTCTGTCTAGATTTGTTCCTTTTTACTGGGTGTCATTGCTGCTTGGAACTTTCAGCAGTCAGCACTAGGAAATATATCCATGTACACACCATTGTTCTGGAGGCTGGGAAATCCAGGATCAAGGTGCTGGCAGATTCAATGTCTAGCTAGGGCCCTCTTCATGCATTGCTTAACAATGGAGATACATTCTGAGAAACGTCTCTTTAGGTGATTTTGTCATTGTGTGAACATCATAGAGTGTATTTACACAAACCTAGATGGTATAGTCTACTATACACCTTGACTATATGGAGTAGCCTATTGCTCCAAGTCTAGAAGCCTGTATAGCATGTTACTGTACTGCATACTGTACTTTGATGCTAAGTATTTGTGTGTCTAAACACAGAAAAAGGTACAATAAAAATACAGTATTATAACCTTATGGGATCCCATTGTATATGCGATTGTCATTGACTGAAACATTGTTGTGTGGCACATGGCTACATACCCATCCCTACAAATGTACATACACACACATATACATATTCATATACATACATGTTCACATAAACAGGCACACTAACACACATATACAGTTTTGAGGAATTGTAGAAAAAGGTGAGAAGCGAGTGTTCTTAGTTATAGTAGGATGCCTCTTAGAACTGGTAAATGTAGAGGGTGTGCTGGGGATGGAGAATCATCCTTTTGCAATCATCACAGTATTCATAGGATCAGACAAGAATTGTTAATAGATACGTAACCTAGGGGAAATTTTAATGAGCAGCAGAATATTTGCATGGTCTTAAAGTGTGTCCTCACAAACTATAAGTTGCAAGGGAGAAAAAAAAAAAACACCCAGTAATCACACAGGGGAGAAATCGGGCAACACCCCGACTGAGTAATCAAAATTAATTTCACCTATGAGAGACTGTGGCCATTATGTGCTTCCAGATATGTTAGGCAGAAAAGGACAGATGATTCCTATGGCGTATTCTGGGAGAAAATGCAAAACCTCAGTGTAATCATGAGGAAATATCAGACAAATGCAAAATGAGGAATACAAAGAAAGGGTGGGTGAACTGCAATCTTAGAAAAATGTCAATGCTGTAAAAGACAAAGACGAATTGTAGAAATGTTCCAGATAAAAGGACACTAAAATGCATGCAACTAAATTCAATACCTGGTTGGGCATGGTGGCTCATGCCTGTAATCCCAGCCCTTTGGGAGGCCAAGGCAAGAGGATTCCTTGAGCTGAGGAGTTTGAGACCAGCCTGGGGAACATGGAGAAATCCTATCTCTACAAAAAATACCAAAAATTAGCCAGGAGTAGTGGCGTTCACCTATAGTCCAAACTACCTGGGAGGGTGAGGTGGGAGGATCACCTGGCCCCAGAGATTGAGACTGCATTGAACTGTGATAGCTCCACTGTGCTCCAGCCTGGGCGATGGAGTAAGACCCCATCTCAGTAACTATATGAAGAAAAAAGAAAATAAATTTAGTACCTGACTTTAGATTAGATCCTGTGCTGGAGAGAAAAAATGCTTCGTTAGATAAACTGACAAAATTGGTATATGGATGGTAGATTAGATAAAAGTATTGGATCAATGTAAGTGCATTAAGTTGATACCTGTACTGTGATTATGTAAGAGACTATCTCTCAGGAAATACACATTGAAGTATTTAAAGTTAAAGGACTTTATCCTCAAATGGCTCAGAAAAAAGTTATGTATGTCCACAGAGAGAAAGAAAAGAGAGATAAGCTGCTGGTGGTGGCTCATGCCTGTAATCCCAGCACTTTAGGAGGCTGAGGCAGGCGGATCACTGGAGGTCAGGATTTCGAGACCAGCCTGGCCAACATGGTGAAGCCCTGTCTCTACTAAAAATACAAAAAAAAAATTAGCCAGGTGCGGTGGCAGGTGCCTGTAATCCCAGCTATTCAGGAGGCTGAGGCAGGGAGAATCGCTTGAACCCGGGAGGCGGAGGTTGCAGTGAGCTGAGGTCACACCATCGTACTCCAGCCTGGGCGACAAGAGTGAGACTTTGTCTAAAAAAAAAAAGAGAGAGAGAGAGACAATGAGAGAGACAATGATAAAGCAAATGGGGTAAAATGTTAACCATAAGTGAACTAGATTAAAGAGCATACAGTATTTATTGTGCAATTTTTTTTTCTTTTTGAAAACAGGGTCTTGCTCTGTTGCCCAGGCTGGAGTGCAGTGATGTGATCATAGCTCATTGTAATCTCAAATCCGTGGACTCAAGTGATCCTCTTGTCTCAGCCTTCCTGGTAGCTAGGACTATAGACACGTGCCATCGTGTTCAGCTAATTTTTTTAATTTTTAAATTGGCTTTGTAGAGATGGGGGGTAGGGGTGGGGATCTCCTTTTGTTGCACAGGCTGGTCTCAAACTCCTGGCCTCAAATGATCTTCCTGCCTTGGTCTCCCAAAGTGTTAATATTACAGGTGTGAGTCACTGCATCCGGCCTCTTGTGATACTTTTAGTTTTGCAACTTTTTATTCGTTTGAAATTATTTCCAAGTAAAAAGTTTGTTTAAGAAAAAATCCCTTATTTAAACAAAAATCTTTGTTGAAGGAAAGTGTTTACTTCCAGCGCTGGAAGTAAGAAGTAACTCCCATAATTCTAAAGAATCTGCTTTCATGTTATGCAATTTAGAGACAGGAGGTCTTAGTGTCATCTTGTTTGATCTACCATCTAGAGCAGGAGCTCCCCTGACAGCATCCCTGGCGGGTGGTTAGCTTACCTCTTCTTGGGCATACTCAGGGATTCACAGTCTTAAAATTACCCCATTCCAGTCTAGAATGGTGAGATGGCTGTCTTACAAATGCTTCTATACTACCTCTATATACAACTAATGCCATGTTGTAGTTAGACAACTACATAGGTAACAGTGGGTTTGGAAGATGAAAGGCTAAAGAAATGTACCCAATTTAGATGCTACTTATGTGCCACTCAAAACCCTCCTACTAATCCTCTGTTGGAATAATGGTTCTGGATGGTCTTATTTGCCAGTCCCTCCCAGGAACCATGCCATACCTCTTCCTTCCTGCAGGTGCGTCACTGATGCCCTAGCATGGGTCACCTTGGGAACTGCTCTGCATGCATCCTGTATTTGTTGAAGAGTTAATACCCATAGGGCCATCCTTGATCAATGGACTATGGGTGTGAGGGTTAAATGTTTCTCTAGGACAGTTTGCAGATGCTTCTTACAGGGCTCCTGGGAAGGACTGGCGGCGTAGAGCCCCAGTTGCCTTTCACAGTGGCTTATTCTTGTGTTGGTTTTCTCTGCCTCCCTGTTTTCACTCTTGCCCATCACTCCTCTCCCTGAGATCATTGCCTGAATAGCCCATGCACAGACTTTTGTCTCAGGTTCTGCATCCAGGGGGAATCAGGCTAAGATAGCATCATTAGAAAAAAAGTCTGAAACTCCTATGAGAGGGATGCTAATTGCTAATTTACCAAAATTCCACAGCTCAGCTGAATAGCAGGCTGAAGCAAGATTCGTTTATCTTAAATAAATATCATTTTGGGACTCATTGACTTCTCTGCCTCTGCAACATATCTTCTTCCTTCAACTGTTTCTCCTTCTTCTAGTTATCCCCTTTTTTTTTTTTTAAAGAGATGGGGTCACACTTTGTTGCCCAGACTGGTCTTGAACTCCTGGCTTGAAGCGATCCTTTAAATCTCCAAAGTGTTGGGATTACAGGTGTGAGCCACTGTGCCTGGCCTCTCCCCATCTTTTTATTCTCGTGTTTCTCCATCCCATTGACCATTCATCTCCCTGCCCTCTTTGTTTTGTCTAATCTCTGGTCCTTCATCTCTTTCCACTTCATCCTCTTTCTGTCTCTTTTATGCCTTTGCTTCTTGTTTTTCTGTGATTCCTCTTATCTTCTTCCCTTTCTGATTGCTGGTAAACACAGCTGACAGTCAACCTAGCTTATGGGACACTTGACTCCCATGGCTTTCCTCTCCTTGCATTGTCTCACAAACAGGGGAGCGAAAGGTGGGATTAGATTGTGTGCTGTCCCACACTAAGGATTCTGAAGGCTTTGCTAAGTAACAATGGGATTGGCCCTTAATAGGCATCCCATGAAGGTGAAAGAATTAGTGAGTGAAAGGCATGCAGAGGGATGATGGGGCTTTGACATCCCCTATAGCCTCAAAAATCCAGAGTTGACTCTGGGTACTAGTACTGGGTGTGTGGACCCCTCAGCCCAATCTTCTTTCCCCAGTTTCTGTTATTTAGGTGGATCGTGGAAGTTTATGCATTCCCAGGAGTGAAAAATCAGAACTTGGAGAGGAGCTGGGAGACCCATGGAGAAATCTGAGTCCTCATTTCTTCCCCCCAGGATAATGCAAAGCAAGGCCAGGTCTCCGTGGAAGTGACTTGTTTTGCTTTTCTATAAAACCACCCAAACATGTGCATTTGTTCACATTTCAAATCCAGTTTATTACCAAAACAAACAAAAGGAGAATGAGGCTTAAATTAAATAAATTATGCAAATATCTCAAGAGATAAGGTTCCCAGTCCTCCCTGGGAATTATACTATCACAGGTCAGTATCACTAAGAACATTCAAAAGTATTGAAATTCTGGATTATTTCACTACTTTGCCTCCATCTTTCCTGCTTCAACCAGGTCCAGAAGAGTGTTCTTTTCCAAATATTCCAGCAGAGATGTTTTCTTCAATGTCTTCCCTCTGCTCCATGTGTTTCCAATCTTACCTCCACAGCAGGCTCTGCAACCCTCAGACATGTTGCAGACCTCTCCCTGAGCCCCAACTCCAGGCCACTGGATCAACAATCCCCTTCAGTTGTGAGGCTGGTCTGGGGGTTAATGATTACTTGGGGGTTAAGGATCACTTCCTCAAGTCCTCAGGGGATCTAGACACTTGGTTCAAAGGGGACTCTGACTTGGAATGTTCTGAGGCTCTGTGACCTTCTCCCACCTCCTGGGCCTGAGCTAGACTTGGAAGGAGGTGGAGTAGGGGAGAGTGAGTTGTCATTGGCTAAGGCTCTTGTCCTCCTGGAATTTGGCACTTCGGGTGCTGGGCACGGTGAATCCCAGATAACATTGTCTTTCGCCTTCCAAGTTTTGAGTTCCATTGGCAGCCAGATGGCATAATGAATTCACAGAAAAGCAGTGCTCCTGGGCCAAGAATGTGTTGGCTCTTGGCCAGCACCCCCTCCTTTAACTCTAAGAAGACTTGTTAGCTGATCAGCTCACTCAACACACAGACACACAATGCAGGTCTGGCTGAAGTTAGAAATTGGGATGTTTTCCTAGGCTGGGCCAGCCCAACCTGCTAGGGAAGGGGTTGTTAAGTTGAAGAAGCTTGAGAAAAGCAGTGATGAGAGGCCAGAAGATTTTCTGTGCATTTCCATTGAAATTTTACAAAACACTTACACATGGAACCTATTTATTTTCAAGTCAACAGTGGGGTTCCTCTCAATACCTCCTTGTACATATGGAGAACTTAACCCCTATTTTCATCTTCATAGGAGAAGATGGCCTCAGGTCCTAAGGGTGTTAAGGAATCTTCCTGTGGAGGAAGACCCAATCTGGATCAGCCCCTTTCCATATCTGCATGCAGTTAGGGGATGCAGTGGGTCCCTGGAGGACTTCCTCCTTTGCCTGCAGAAGGACCCCATCATGTCTCGGGGCCACAAGCTGATAAGGAAGAGTTAACATGATTGGCTGTTTGCCAGGTAAAGAAGGATAACACAGATTTACCAAAGGGAGGCATTTCCCTGACCGGCCCTGAGGTCAAGGGGGACTGTCCAGGCCCAGGTCCCATCAGTTTTCCCTGTGTTGGTACTAGCACCCTCTTTCCCTCTGAGTCTCTGGGTGCAAAGAGGGATTCTCAAAAGCTTTTGTGCAGAATAACTGGTATCTATTACTAGGAAGCCAGAGGATTCTGCCAGCTACCCATCCCCCTCTTTGGGGTTTCTAGCCAGCCTCCAGGGGGAGGGAGCAGCCTCCGAGGGCAGGGGCACCAATGTTTCGGGAGGCTGAGGCAGAACCTTAGTGGGCTGCCCCTGGGGAGGTAGCTCTGGTGGTCTCGATGGCCCTGGTCACTGTCCAGGCTAGAGTCTGATGTGCTTGCTGACAGCAGTGGTGGTCTGGGCAGCCTTGGCGATGATGGAGGGGAGCATATAGTTACCAAGGCCTAGACTCCTGGGTGTGGAGAGCACATGGTCCTAGGGTGCAGAGCTGCCAGAGACAGAGTTGAGGCAGCTGGGGAAGGCAAGCCAGAGTCCTGACCAAGTTTATCCTTATGTCCTGTGACAGCCTGACACCATCTGACACTGAGCCGTGTGGGCTCTGGGACACTTTTTGAAGCTTGTACAGCAGGCCAGCACAGTTGTACTTGTCCTTCTGTTTTTGGCTCACTCGTAAAAGCTGCAAGTCAAGGTGTCCTTCAGCTGCCAAGGACAGGGCAGAGGTGGGTGGGGTGGAGTGAGCAGGAGGCTTGTCCATTGCGGCCAAGGCCTGACGGGTGAAGAGTGGGCTCACCAGACTCTTACTCCTGTAAGGGGGTAGCACCCCCCCTGCTGCTGAGAGGCTCTCTCTGGAGATGCAGGGAAGGAAGGAGGGGAGGAGACGGGGAGAGGAGAGAGGAAGCCAAGCTCTGGGGGATGCACTTTCCTCTACCCCAGGCTCATCTTTTGTGGAAGTTCCAAGTGCCAGGCACTCTGTAGGCAGCATGAAGACTGGTCGGGCCCTCACAGGGCAGTCAGGGTCTCTGTGTGAAACATGCTCCCGAACATCTCCTGCAGGAACCACAGACGAAAGTGGGAGTGGAATAGAGAGGTTAGACCAGTTGGGGTCACAGTGGCTGCAACCAAGAGGTGACCCTAGGAACCCCTTGCCAGAACGAGGCACCATGTGTGCCTGTGTGTGTGTGTGTGTGTGTGTGCGCGCGCGCGAGAGAGAGTGTGTGTGAACAGGGGAGAGGCAGGGTCATCCTAGGAGGTGAACCAGTCCAGCGTGGCAGGAGCAGGTGCGGCAGTCTACATGTGAATTGCCTCCCGTGTGCTGTGTGACCTTCCACGTGTCCCTCACCCCCTTTTAGCTTCACTTTCCTCATTGGGTAAAACAAGGGTTGGCAGTAGACAAGCTCTAAAGTCCTTTCTCACTTTGATAAGCTATTTTGGTCCTATCCAGGCTTTTCGGAATGTGCTGGAGATTCCAAGAGGGCACAGAAATCAGTCTGCCCAATCTTTGTGGCTCAAGCTCTATTTTCTAATCTGTCCCACCTGCCATCAGCACTGTGAGAGATGGATTCAGAGCACCACAGTGCTCAACGTCAAAAAGAATGGGAAGAGGCACAAAGAGAGACACTATTTCTCATAGACCCAAAGCCAGATTTCTCCAAACCTAGTTATCTGGTTTCTTTTAATTCAGGGTGTTGGTGGGGTGGTGTTCATCCAGGGACCCTGTGGGGATGGTGATCCCTCATATCCACATATCTTTTAGGTTTTGTTTTGTTTGTTTGTCTTTGAGACAGTCTCGCTCTGTCACCTAGGCTGGAGCACAGTGGCACGATCTCAGCTCACTGCAACCTCTGCCTCCCAGGTTCAAGTGATTCTCATGCCTCAGACTCCTGAGTAGCTGGAACTACTGGCATGCACCATCACACCTGGCTAATTTTTGTGTTTTTAGTAGAGACGGGGTTTTGCCATGTTGGCCAGGCTGGTCTCAAACTCCTGACCTCAGGTGATCCACCCGCCTCAGCCTCCCAAAGTGCTGGGATTACAGGTGTAAACCATTGCACCCAGCCATATGCCTTTTAGTTCTTAAGGCCTGTCCACATGCAATAATAATTTATTTTTAGACCCAGAATTCATTTATTCTACTAGAACGTAAGTTTCTAAAAGGCAGAGGCCTTTGTTTTGTTCACTGCTGTTTGTCCATCCTGAACTGCATCAGGCAAACAGTAGGTACACCATAAATACCTGCTGAATTAGTGAAAGAACAAGTGACTGCCCCGCCAATCTGGTGTGGTGGATGGGACAGGTATTACCTATGTTTTCCTAACTTCACAGATGATAAAAACTAGGGCCCAGGCTGTATGCGGCTTGCCCAAGGTCACATGAATGATGTGTTGGAGAGTAAGAATAGATACTAGTTCTCTAGGACTTGGTCCAGTGACTCGCCCTCTCCCCACGATGCCTTTCAGAGATTGAGAAGAATGAAAGCAAAGGCCAGGCGTACTGGCTTATGCCTGTAATCCAGGCACTTAGGAGACCGAGACAGGCAGATTGCTTGAGATGGGAAGTTCGAGACCAGCCCGGCCAACATGGTGAAATCCTGTCTTTACTAAAAATACAAAAATTAGCTGGGCACAGGCCTGAAGTCCCAGCTACTCAGGAGGCTGAGGCAGGAGAACTGCTAGAACCCGGGAGGCAGAGGTTGCAGTGAATCGAGATTATGCCACTGTACTCCAGTCTGGGTGAGAGACTGAGACTTTGTCTCAAAAAAAAAAAAAAAAAAAAAAAAAAAAGAAAAAACAAAGATGACCACAAATCTTTGTGGCCTTGAATGTGAGTGCTCTGGGCTGGAGCTGAGACAGCCGAGTGAACACCTTGTATTTGACAGCGACCCCATCCTTCCCCTCCTCACCCTGCTCCCACCCTCACAGCCCCGTTCCTCAGCTCACCTGCTCTAAGTCCCAGTAGCTGGGGATGTCCTCCTCTGAGTCGTACAAGGAGAGTTCAGGGTCCCCTGGAGCCTGGAAGGGAGGAAGTCGGTGCAGAATGAGCTTCAGTGACTGAACAGCAAAGTTGGTGCATGGTGGCAGGAAAAGGGACAGGTGGCTGGCTCTGGTTGGACGCTGCTTCCTGACACATGACTCATCCTCTTGCCCCTTCCCTCACCTGCCTTACAAAAACATCACAGCTGTGGTCTTCCCCTTTATACCAGGCAGGTGTGTATCACGGTCTTCCCTCCCCTGTGGGCCGTTAGAGGCAGGGAAAGTTTTACTCAGCTTAGAAAAGCTACTGGCTAGCTGCCTGACCTTGGGGAATTCCTGTCCTCTTGGGAATCTGTTTTCTAATCTGTTAAAGTCTGATAACCAGCCTCACTTTGCTTGCTTTGTCCGTCACCATGCTGTTGAAAAGGTGTGTGTTTATGTGTGTGATTTGTATCTGTGAATGTAGTCTATAATATGTAAGTAATATTATATAAAATATAAATTATTTATGTCTGTAACTAATAAAGTATACATATCAACGAGAGTAGCTGAACACGATTAGGGCACTAGCAAATACTGCAGATTCCTCCCGAATCTCCCTCTTTGCTCTGCCGACAAGTTCACAAAGCAGGAAAGCCCGTTGTTTCCCTGGGGTTTCCCTCTAGGCATGGAGGGCAGGAGCCAGCGCCCGGTGTGTTCCTGGGCAGTCTTTCAGCACTTAGAACAGATGGTTTCACCTTCATCAGTCTCTTAAGGCAAAGAGCAAATCGTTGCTCTAGGGCCAGAAAAGCCTTTCTTATGACCCATAGAGGGCGGGGGAGGTTTTTATCCAGGGCTAGGGCACAAACAGAGTCTTGGGAGGCCAAGGGCAGGAGCTGAGCTGGGAGGGGACCCTGAACGCTGAGAGATGACTGGGGATAACTAGGCAGGGACCCCAAGGGCGTGGGCTTTTTCTGACTCCTCAGCCTTCTGGAGTTTTAGATGCTGTTATTTGTATCCCATTTGTATGTCACTTACTGAGCTAGTAAATTAAATGTCGAAAAGCTGAGATAAAACTCAGACCCAATCTCTTCATCCCTCATCAGCCTGAAATCTCTAAGCTCCGGTAAGTTAAAATGGGTAGGCTTACTCCCCTCCCCTTCCTTCCCCAAAGCCCCCTTTAGAAAGAGATGTGGAGGAGGCAGGGAATGATGGCAGCAGAGTGGGCCTGCTCTTCTATGCTTTGGGTGTTTTTGCAACCAGAAAATTTATATTGATAAGGAATTTTTACAATACACAAAGCGCTTTCAAGTGACACAAAAGATGTAATTATCATTTAACCCTAAAACAAAACAAAAGAAAAATGCAGAGAGGTAGGTAATGTTAGTTGATGGTGCTCCTTCTATAGATAAGGAAACTGAGATTCAGAAAACTGAAATGGCAGACTTGATATTGGAACTTAAACCTTCTCCTGTGTTCTTTCTAATACCTCTTGGTCCTGCTATTTCAGTGCCTTGGAGCCTAGGATTCCCCAGATGCAAGGACCTTACCCTTTGGAAACTGTGTCCTGGAGTCACATCTCTGGCATTTGCCTGGGCAAAGAGGACTGCATCATGTATGCTGGGAAAGACGTGCTTGCATTCTAGACTCCCATCCTCAAAGACGCCTCCATGGCTAATGTCATTGTACACCTGGGCTAGAAGGAGAAAAGATCACCTTCAGAAAGATAACAGCCATTGTGGATTGGAACTGGGGGTGGGGAAGATGGTGAGACCAGAGCAGGATGGGAGAGGCCTGAGGTCCGAGCTCTTGCTGTATCTGAGGGCCATGGCATTGGCAGTGCAATATCAGCTCTGGACAGCAGAGGGCGACATGAACTTGAGGATGCTGAACGTTCAACCCAGGGCAGAAGGAAGCAGTTTGATTTAGGGAGTCAGTACTTTGTGGTGATTCGAGTGGAAAAGCCTAAGCCATCCTTGAGGAGGCCGCTGCCAGTTCTATCCCCCAAGGACCCATCCTTCCTCTTGTTTTCCCAGACCTTTCCAGCAACTTCCAATGTGTGGCAGAACCATTACTCTTAATCCTAGAGATGGTTTCTTGAGGGGGTGTCCAGTGAGGTTGGGGAGAATCCACTGGTTCTTACTCCAGAGCATATCATAGCAGGTCATTGCCACTGCAGATTCTCTCCCTGAGCATGGCCATGTGGAGCTTGGGACCTGCAGCCCTGCTGGAGGGGGTCTGACCCAGTGCAGGGAGCTGGGGGTGTATGTATGTGCCCCTTCACATTCTCCTGTGTGTCTGTGTGCACTTGCTCCCACATCTCTGCACTTTGCATACATGCTAATGTAAATGTCTGCTGCTCTGTGGCCACATCTTTGAGGCTGTGTATATGCACCCTTTGGAGGCTGTGTGCCTATAAAACTGCATATTTATACGTTCCCTGGGGAATCAGGGTGTTGTGTGCTCTATGCTATATAGATTCACAGAGTTTCTGATTGGGAGAGGATCCTCAAATCCATCTAGTCAGCCCTCTCATTTTACATAGGTAGAGATAGATCCCTTGATAGATAAAGTGACTCGGCCAAGGATACATGGCAAATTAGTTATGGGGTAGATTAGAATCCTAGCTGTCCTTTTGTAACTCCATGACTCCCTTACCCTCACTCTGTCACTAGGGCCCCTAGGATGTTTATGCAATCTGACCAGTCTCTCTTTTTTTTTTGAGACGGAGTCTTGCTCTGTCACCCAGGCTGTAGTGCAGTGGCCGGATCTCAGCTCACTGCAAGCTCCGCCTCCCAGGTTTATGCCATTCTCCTGCCTCAGCCTCCCGAGTAGCTGGGACTACAAGCGCCTGCCACCTCGCCCGGCTAGTTTTTTCTAGTTTTTAGTAGAGACAGGGTTTCACCGTGTTAGCTAGGATGGTCTCGATCTCCTGACCTCGTGATCCGCCCGTCTCGGCCTCCCAAAGTGCTGGGATTACAGGCTTGAGCCACCGTGCCCGGCCTTTGACCAGTCTCTTTGGACTTGTACCTGAGCTCTTATGAATATGCAGCAGCTTGGGGGGGATATCTGGGTGCTCTCATTTCCAAGCTCCTCACTATTCAGACCCCACCAACTGTTCCTACCCCACACTCCTTGCCAGCCTTTCAGTCCCTAAATGTTCTCTTTGTCTTACCGTGGATGTTCACCAAGAAGACCTTCACGCCGATCTTCCCATAGGTGGAGCTCAGCTAGAAGTGTTGGGGTAGGGAGGCGAAAGGAAAGGAATGTTCTGAGTGGGTCTCAAAAGTGATTCACGAAACGTACTTCAGAGGGGAAGCCAAACAAATAAGCAACCCCGAGAGCCCAGCAGCCAAAGACAAAAATAGCAGCAAAGCACACCACTTCTCCCTGGAGTGCTGGCTGACGGCTTCTCTGGGAAGGGGGGCGGAAATGGAGTTTTGCTAATGTGGCAGGCACTTAAAGTCACCATGGCCCCTTCTTGTGGGGCTAGATCTTTTCTTTTCTTCTCTTTTGAGATAGAGTTTCTCTCTGTCACCCAGTCTGGAGTGCAGTGGTGCGATCTTGGCTCACTGCAACCTCCACTTCCTGGCTTCAAGCAATTCTCTGCCTCAGCCTCCCGAGTAGCTGGGACTACAGGCACCTGCCACCACACCTGGATAATTTTTGTATTTTTAGTAGAGACGGGTTTCACCATGCTGGCCAGGCTGCTCTCGAACTCCTGACCTTGACTACCCCCCTTGACCTCCCAAAGTGCTGGGATTACAGGTGTGAGCCACTGCGCCCGGCTGATCTTTTCTTTCAGTAGCTTAGATTCCCAGATTCCTTTGTGGCTTCAGACAGAAGGTGGAGGGGAGGACGGAGGCTCAGGGAATCTAGAGCTTCAGCCAAGGCTGGCCTGGACTCCAGATCCCGGCTAAGGAAGCCAGCTGAGGCCCAAGGCTGGGTATGGGGCCTGCCCTGAGCCTGGTTGATGGTGGCGTCAGTCTGAACACTCTTTGTGCCCATCGTTCCCCTGACTTGCCTCTCTCTGAGTCAGCTCTGAGGTTTGCTGACTCCCACCATTGGTGGTGGCTGCTGGAAAGTTATCAGATAGATACATTCATTCAAGGTGTCCCGTGGGCTGTCTCTTTGGCCTGATGGTGTGGAGCACTGGTGTTATTTCTTTCTGTCTCCTAGGCTGGCCAGTGAGTGAGGGACAAGGGCAGCAGGTCATGAACCAGGCGCCAAACCGGACCCTATTCAAAGACCCTGGGTGGGTTCCTGGTGGCTGAGAGGGACTTGGGATGGTCACTGCTGGGGGTATTGGGAGCATGGGGGCCTGAAGCTCTGGTAGACCTCTCTAGCCACTCATTGTCCCGGGCCGTCTGTGCCTGCTTTGTGGAGAATGTCCCATCCTGGTAGCATCTGCGGAAAGGAGGGATTCCTAGAAGCCTTCAGCCTCCATGGTGAGCTTCCTCCCTTGGCTTCCTGAAATGAGGGCTCCCAGGAAAGGGAATGTGGAAAACAGAGCAGAGGGGGTGGAGCAGGTAGTGCTTGCTGCCCCCGAGAGCTCACCTTGGCCAGGGCCTTGATGCCCATCAAGTCCACAAAGCTGACTCCACTCATGTCCAGGATGAGGGTGTGGAAGGTGACGAAGGGTGGGACGCTGGCCAGAGTGTCACTGGGCTCGCCTGGGGCCTCAGGACAGGCCGGTGGCTCACTCTGGGCAGCTGAGGAGCTGTCGGGGCTGAAGGTGATGTAGGACACACTGGTGCCGTTAGCCTGCGTCTGGTTGTTGTTGGGGTCAGTGGGGGACGCGTTCTCAAAGTCCTGCTGCAGCTCCTGCAGGGAGACAGTCTGGAGGGGTAGAGATGGTGGGCAGAGTCAGGAATCGCCAGACTGAGCCAGACCTTGCTATGGCTGAAGCAGGGGCATGGAGGGTGTAGGTGGAGGGGAATAACTCTCCTCGGTGATGGTGAACACAGACCCTGAAAGCTCCAACAGAGAGGCCTCTCCCAAAGCCCCTTCTTAGGCAGGGCCTGCAAACTTGGTCTCCTACAACCCAGACAAAGTGAGAGGACCCAAGCAAGAGAGGCACTGAAGCCTCAGCCCACTCTGTCCTGGAGAAAGCCCCTCCGAGGACACTGAGCTCCTTTATTTCTTAAGACAGAGTCTCCCTCTGTTGCCCAGGCTGGAGTGCAGTGGCGCTATCTCAGCTCACTGCAACCTCTGCCTCCCGGGTTCAAGTGATTCTCGTGCCTCAGCCTCCCGAATAACTGGGATTACAGGTGCCCACCACCACGCCTGGCTAATTTTTGTGTATTTTTAGTAGAGACAGGGTTTTGCCATGTTGGGCAGGTTGGTCTCAAACTCCTGACCTCAAGTGATTCTCCCACCTCGGCCTCCCAAAGTGCTGGGATTACAAGGATTACTCCCATGCCTCCCACCCCCCAGGCCTTGCTAGCCCTGGGCTGCTTAGATTCCCCAGGAAATTCACTGCTGCTCCCCCTCTGGGTTGTTCAAAAGTCCATGGGCCATATCCTATCTGAGCCAGAAAATGGAGAAGGGCCGTGGGGTTCAGTGGCTTCCCTGGGAGATGGTGGCACCTCATCCAAGAAGAAAAATGCCCAGGCTGGGTGCAGTGGCTCAGGTCTGTAATCCCAGCACTTTGGGAGACTGAGATAGGTGAATCACCTGAGGTCAGGAGTTTGACACCAGCCTGGCCAACATGGTGAAACCCCGTCTCTACCAAAAATACAAAAATTAGCCGGGCGTGGTGGCACCTGTAATCCCAGCTACTTGGGAGGCTAAGGCAGGAGAATTGCTTGAAACCCAGAGGTGGAGGTTGCAGTGAGCCAAGATCACGCCATTGCACTCAAGCCTGTGTGACAGGAGCAAAACTCCGTCTCTAAAAAAAAAAAAGGAAAAAAAAAGAAGAAGAAAAATGCCCAGCGGCCACCAGGCAGTGTTCCCAGAGACTTTCTGTCTTTGCCTGTCAGGGTGCGAAGTGGGGTCCCCGGGGTACCATGAATAACAGGAGGCAATATCAGAATGGGCAGGGGAGCAGGGCACGGGGGCTGCTTCTGGCCTCTGTTCACCTTGGTTTTCATGAATAGAGACCTCCTCTGTTGCGTGGGCCTCATTCTCCGCTTCTCCTGCTTCTTGAGGTATTTTTGCTTGGCTAGCAATACTTTCTGGGGGTCCATGCCTGTCTGTAGGGAGAGAGCCAATAGCAATCTTGACCTCCATCCTCTATGGGAGTGACCTGTTTTCAGCTCCCACCGCCCTTCTGCTTCTATCTTCTGGCCACTCTCTGTCCAGAGGCTCTGTTCCCCAGGCACTGAGCCTTACCTTGGCAATGACTTTTTGCCTGAAGATCTCTGAGTTGGCAAAGTAGAGAGGAGAGCAGTAAGTGATGATTTTAATCCCCTGGATATCCTGGGCCTGTGACAGGGAGACTGAGCTCAAGTTGCAGAAATGTCTTTATTGGCTTTAAAAAACAACCTCTTCTTGGGGTGGTGCAGAGCAAAAGAAAGAGGTCATAAGCTTGAATTACCTACCCTGTTGTAGGTCTTGGGATTCACATAAATGTCTGTGTCCATGACCTGGGCCAGTGCAGAGCCATTTCGACTGGATGAAGAAGGAAGAGAAAAACATAAGAGAAGGCTCATGGCCCATGGGCCTGGAAGGGTGCTCCTGCTGGAGCGGGGGCAGAGCCAAGGTAGGATGGGGTCCTGTCCTCACCCCCGGACTTGCTGTGTCTGTCTTTCTGCACTGGAGACACATGTCTGGTGGCCTGTGGCCTCCTATAACTAGGAGGATGACAGGCAGGCCCTTGACATAGCTTCTAGACCAGAGGGCAGGGGAGAGAAGTGGTGGGAGCACACAAGGTGACAAGCTTCAGTCGCCCTGAAGTCATCACTTCCTTGTTCTGAGTTCTCAAGAAGAGAAGATAGATTCCCCCAACATTCAGCATCCTCCCTGCCTTGGCCAGGACCCTTTCTCTGTGATACTCCCAGTGTGTAGAACACAGCTTCTGTCTTCTACCCTGGCACTCTCCTGGGGTGGGGTCCCATTTGGTTTGGGGTTCTGGCAGTGTCTTTGGAAGGATGTTGAATCTCACCACCTGCTCTTGCCCTCCTTTCTCTGCCACCGCCTTCTCCCCAGCCATCCCCAGCAAGACTATGCTGGCTTCCTCTGGGTTTTTCAGGATATGGGAAGTCAAACAGTCCAGCCTGTGCCCACAGTCCTGGCTGGGTTGGGCTCTCCTTGGGCCTGGCAGCAACTCCCATGCCAGGCCCAGAGGTGGAAGTTGCAGTGGACTAAGCCAGGCTGTGGCACGGTAGCCTTCCGAGGGCTGGCCCAGGAACCCGACTATGGGACTGGGAGGGCGGAAGCTCTTACTTACAACTGAGTCTGGAAGACCACGACCAGGACGGAGAAGGCGACACCCACTGCCACACCATAGGGCAGGCTGAGGAAGAAGGAGGAGAGGAAGCTCACTACCCAGATGCACTGTAAAAAGAGAGATGTCAAAAGCAGACCTGGGGAAAACACGACCTCTTTCAGGAAGTCTTCCTGGATTAGCCAAGGCCATTCTCTGCTAGCAAAACCTCAGAGCGTCTCTTCTCTTTTTTTTTAAATTGCATTTTTGCAATATTTTATGTATTTGTGCTTCAGTTACACTTTCCTATTTCCCTTAGATTGACTGTGGTTGCCTGATCTTGTCTGTGTTTTTAACAGAAGCCCCAGCACACAGGGAGGCAGCATCTATAAGAGCATACATCTGGGGTCAGATCTACTTGGGTTCAAAATGTGTGTGTGTGTTTGTTTTTGGAGTCAGAGGGTCTTTCTCTGTTGCTCAGGCTGTAGTGCAGTGGCAAGATCAGCTCACTGCAGCCTCAAACTCGTGAACCCAAGTCGTGCTCCCGCCTTACCTTCCTGAGTAGTTAGGACTATAGGCACGTGCCACCATACCCAGCTAACTTTTTATTTTTCTAGAGATGGCTCTCGCTATGCTGCCCAAGCTGACCTTGAACTCCTTACCTTAAGCAATTCTCCTGCCTCAGCCTCCTAAAGTGCTAGATCACAGGTGTAAGTCACTGCACCCAGCCCAAAATTTTGTTCTTTAATGGCTATGTGAAACAAAAGGAGAGTAATAACATCTACCTAATGAAAGGGTTCAAAAGTTAGGGAAAGTGACGGTCCTAGCCTAGTGATGGATGCTCAGTGGGTGATCGATAAATGTGAGTTCCCTCTCTCTGTCTAATAGCAAGCAGCGTGGGCCCTGGCAGGAGCTCAGTAGTGCTTTCTGATTGACTGGGGGCCTCGTTGTTTGTGGGTGGGGGGCAACATTGGGTGAAGTTTTGATAGTTGCCCCCTATAGATTTGAAGACCCACAAATTTCTCTAAAGGAAATAAATCTTCCCAGATTCCTGTAGAGAATTGCTGTGAAGATCAAATGGAAACACAAGCCGCCATATGAATCTAAGGAAATACTGCCATAGCAGGGGCTTGTTGGGCTATGGTCAAAGCAGATCCTTGGGCTGGGAACTGAGGTATAATTTTTCTCCCTGTCCTCATCACTCTCTCTCTCTGGGTGACCACAGATGAGCCACTCACTTCTCTGGCTTTAAGGATTTTCTTCCCTGCCTTAGATGGGTGAGCCTCCCTTCCCTATGAGACAGTACAGCCTGGAGGTCTGGAGTCCAAGACTTGGAGTTTTAATCCAGACTCTACCACTTCCTACCTCTGATGATTTACTTAACCATTCTGAGCCTTGGTGTCATCATCGTTAAGAAAGGTTAGTAAATCCTCTCCCATAGGTTATGATGGGGCTTAAAATGGAGAGAATGCAGCGTCGTCAATGTACACTGGCCTTCGTGACTATGCCCAGAGGAAGATGCGGTGGAGTGTGTGACTAAACATAACAATAAGTCATGTTTGCAGAATGTTTGTGCCCATGTGGTGTTTTCCCACTGTGATCTCATTTAATCCTCGGAACCAGCGTTTGACGCAACCGTGACTGCATGAGTCTCACTCCCATTTACAGATGAGGAAATAGAACCCCAGGGAAGTCTAGTAACTTCCTGAAGGTTTTGGTCCTTTGGCTTTATGTTCTAGGGTTTTTTTTTTTTTTTTAATAAAAACTATTTCCTTTTGCTTTTTTGGAGCTATATGTCATAAAGTAGTCATAGATAAGATTTATTGAGGATAAAATACAATGTAGACAACATGTTTACTTGTATTACCTTGCTTCTTCTTCATAGAAAACCCTGGGAGGCAGGGAGTATAAAATAACCATTTCCCCGATTAAGACGCCAAACTTGGAAAGGTTAGGGGGCTTGCTATTGGCCACGGAGCCAGCAGATGGCTGAGTGAGGGTCTGAACATAGGATGTTTCACTTCAAAACTTGGACTTTTAACCACTCAGCTATGCTAATCAGGAAGCAGCAGACTAGAGAGTTCATTGGTAGGACAGGGCTAACTGACAGGGCTGTGGGGTTGGAGGAGACGGCAGGGGCATGGCCGGTACCCAGAGGCTGCCCGATACTTACACAGTCCAACTTGCTCTTCCTCCACAGGTAGTAGGGGTCAGTGAGTTGCTTGAGGGAGTTCTTGAGATTGACAGCGATCAGGGCTCCTAGCACAGACTAGAGAAGCAGAACATTGCTCCAGGCCCCCAGGGTTTCCCCTTCTTTTTGCCCTCCTGCGCATACCCGACCCCGAAGCCTGGCAGGACAGAGATGGAGTTCTGGAACACCTCCCCTGGCTGATCCCCCAAATCTTTGCATTCGACCTTAGGTGTGGAAAGTGCTGGTGTTAGAGCCATGGGGTCCTTCCTGTCTCCATCCTTGCCCTACCTCTCTTCCCTCATCCCTAAATGATACATGCCTAGAGCCCTCCTAGCTGGGCTATATGAGAGCCCGGTACTCATGGGTAGGTGCAAATGCTGCCTAGGGATTAGATGCTGAGGCCAGAAGGCTGGAGTTTGGGACCAGCCCTGCACTGTGAGCCGCCTCACTACGGACAAGGTTACTCAGACTTTCAGACTCAGTTTCCCTCACCTATAAAATGGGGAGGATAAAACCTGCATTGTCTGCCTCACAGGTTGTGGTTGAGACTAAGTATGACAACGGTGGCACTTTGTAGTCTGTGAAGTGCCACATAACTCTCAGGGATTGCTCTTATTGGAGTCTCTCGCTGTCCTCTGCTCGATGGTTGGGCTCTTACCTTGGGGAGAGGATACAGATAGGTCCCCAGGACCAGCATGGTGATCATCACCACCAGAGACACACACAGGCTTGCCACCTATTCCGAGAAAGAGTTGGGGATAGAGGATAGGTGTGAATTTTTTGCACTTGATTTATTTCCAATCCATGGCTTTGGTGGAGTGGAGACTAAGAAGGGAAGAAGGGGGTTGGAGAAGAGCTGGCCTGGCTTGCAGTGCCCAGGCTTCTCTGGGGCAACCGTTCTGTTACCACCTCCCCGCCACTCCCCTAGAACAAGGCTCACCTGCGATTTTCCTCCAGCTCCATCCACAGCCAGAGTGACGGAAAGCGCACAGCAAATGACATGAATTTTAAAGAAGGAGCCAAAGAAGTTGCTGCAGCCCAGGGCGATCATCTCCTGTCAGGAGGGGACAGGATTAGAAGCCAGTGTGGGGCTGGGGGGCACAGGGACCAAGTGCAGTCAGGCATGCAAGCTGGATTGTGGGACTAGGACCTGAGAGTGACCCTGTGACTATAAAGTCACACATTCCCAGTCAAGAGGACGTCAGCCTCTTGGGGTCAGAGGACCCCCTAACCCCCACACTCAAGGCAGCCTGCCTCACCTCAGCCCAATGAGCACCCCACCCAAGATACCTCATGCCAGGCCTGAGTTGACCCATCCTGCCCAGTCCTGCCGGGGGTGGCCGGAGCTACCTGGTTCGAATCCACGTCGTAGCCGTGTTTGTTGGCCAGGGTCCGGCCCATAGCCAGGTTGATGACGTAGCCCACAATGGCTAGGGAGAAGGCTGTGCCTATCATGTCCTTCCACTGCGAGACCACAGGTGACACCGGAGTGGGGAACCTGCCCAGGAGCCCGGAAGAAGGCAGAGCCCAAGGGTGTGAGTAGGGAGGGCAGCCAAGTCCTTCACCAGCCCACAAGGACCAGCCAGGCCCCCATGGTGTGCTGGAATCTTTGCCTAAGTTATCCCATGCAGTCTGAATCCTCAGCACCACCCCATAGCGTAGAGACCATCACTCCTGTTTTACAAAGGAGGAACTGAGGCTTAGAGAACCGACTTGCCCAAGGTCCCTGGGCCAGTACGTGGTAGGGCCTCGTTTGTTAACTCCCAGATTCTGAACCCTGCATGCTCATGAGTCCACAGACCCCTAGACCTTTGGTGCTGTGTGGCCTTCCCTCCCGTGCCTGCTCCAACCCTGCAGGACAAGCATCGCCCCTCTCTTCCCAGGGCCCAGCATGGTGCCTGGCACTGAGTGGATGCTTCATGAATCTGGTTGAACCTAATAGCTCCCTTTTTGCACGGACAAAGAACCAATGCATTACAGCAAGGCAAAGAGCCAGCAAGGGGCTGATCAGAGAGGCTTTGTTTAACAGCATCAGTTGAATGAGATTTATAAGGAGGGTGTGGCAGTTAAGACTCATTTTGCATAAAATAGCCTACTTTGGCTGGTTGTGTGGCCCTTCTCAGGAAACAGTAATAGTAATAATTCAGACTTGGCCAGTGTCATACAGTTTCGACAGCACTTTCACAGAGTTCATCTTGTCTCCCTCTCCGAGCTCAGGCCTGAGTGGGGCATGTGGTGGGGTAGGCCAGGCTTCTGGCCACCTGGACTCACCCGTGTTGGATTTCTCCCACAATCTGCATGTGATACTTTTTGGGCATCTTATAGCCCCCGGAGATAGCTGTTGCCACCACCACCTGCAAACCCCAGAGTGGAGAATGGGGATTAGCCCTAAGTTGGGGCCAGGGCAGGGGTCTCTCTCAAGTCTCCGTTTTCTCTGGGGACCCTGAATCCCACTCCCCTGCCTCGTTAGGGGGAATTATTAGAGCAGTAGAAAGAGAGGAAACGCCACATATGGCGGATGGGATGGATTCACATCTGACTTCCTGTCCTACTGACTGCCAGTGGGGAGGATGGGGTAAGGAAGGGTAGCGGCTTCCTCGTCTCACAGCCTGGCCCCCCAACACCCCAGCTCTGGACACGATCCTTACCACAATCATCTCTGTAGGGATGGGGAAGCGGATCTTGTGCATGTAGCGAGCATTGAGCTCCTTCACCAGCACCAGGAAGGCACCGCTGATGAGGGCGAAGATGAGCGAGGCGATGTTGGTGTGGGGGAGGTTTTTGCAAATGTCAATGAAGGTCTGGGGGAAAGAGCATCATGCTCACAGGCTCCCACCCCTTCTTCCCATACTACCCCACCTTTGGGTGTCTGACCCAGGGAAGGGATGCCATCAAAGCTAATGGAGGCACACCAAGACAGAATTAAAACCCAGATCAGGAACACTGTCCCCTCATCCACTGCCCTCTTCCAAAAGGCACGTGGGGAACTCGTGCTAGAAAAGGAATGCTTTCTTCTTTAGAAGAGTTTGAGCTAAAGAAGGAGGGATGGAGATTAGATATAAGGAAGGACTTTCCAGGCAGGGAGGGGTTGAGGCAGTAGAATGGGGAACTGGCAGAGAGTATACAGCTCTTTTCTGCAGTGATTAACTACCAAGAACCTCAAGGTCATGACTTTGACCCTCCCAAGACAGAAACCCCCTCAGAATCCTCTCTGAACAACAGCTAAGCCAGCCCTCGCAATGAGGAGCTCACAACTTCTTAAAACAGTACAGCCTCCTCATGTGTCTGCTGGAGGCTTGCCCCATTGGCAGGGGTGCATCCCCAGACTCACAAAGACGATGGACCCCGGGCCTGCGTAGGAGGGGATGGTCAGTCCGAAGATGTACTTGAGCACTGAAATCAGGATCTGCAGGCCGGCGGCTGTCATGAAGCCCCGGATGAAGGATTCGGAGAGGTAGATGGCCACAAAGCCAAACTGCATGAAGCCCAGGCCTATCTGAGAGGAGGAAAAGGGTGGTTTGGCGGGGGAGACCCATGTGGTTCAGCAGTTCCAACAACCCGCCCCACCCACACCTAGGTCTGGAGCTCTGTGCAGTCCTAGGATAGCAGTAGCTTGAGGGAAATGGGCCATCTGTGACCTTCACCTGCCCTTCACTGTGCTTTACATGCCTGCCATTAGACCTTCAGTTCCTTTAGAGCATGGGCCTTTTTGTTACATCACCTCTCTGGCCTTGGCTTTCTTATCTGTAAAATAAGTCTGGTCCTCCCCAGTGTTTTCTCTCTCAGTAAATGACACCATCATTAACCTGGTTGCCCAACCAAAAACTTGAGAGTCATCCTCCCTTACCTCCCACATCCAATCTATCACCAAGCTTCTGGTAAAATGTTCTTTTCAAGTCCAGCCCCATCTCTTTCTCTACGTGGTCTTGGCCTGCATTACTCCCGCCTGGGCCTCTGCGGAGTCTCCCAACAGGTTCCCTGCCTTGATTCTAATCCACCTCCCACTCTTCGTTCTCTGTGTAGCCGAAATGATCCTTATAAACTGCTAATCAGACCCAAAGCTGCTGTTTAGAGGACAGAGCCCAGATTTCATTGTCTGGCTCCTGCCTACTTTTCCATCCTCTTCTGGGGCCCTCTACCCTCCAGCCACACCAACCTCCTTGCTTTCCCTGGGCAGATCACACTCTCTCAGGCCTCAGTGTTTTTAGGCACTGTTCCCTCTGCCTGGACCATCCTCTGTATATCTTGTTCCTGGTTAGCTTCTCATCCTTTAAGACAGGTGGAGTGTCACCTCCTCTTTGAGGTCCTCCGTGACTCTCTGCTCTGTGTTCCTACAGTTCTTTGTACATAGCTCTACTTTGCTGCTTATCTCACTGCATACAAATTTATCTGTTGACATGGCTCCTTCCTCTGCTGCGCTGTGAGCAACTTGTGAATTGGACCTCTTTCTTACTTATCTTTGTATCCCAGAGTTTAGCCTAGTTCTTGGCAAAAAACTGAATAAATGAGTGAATGGAAAGGTGCTCTCTGGGACTGCGTTTTGTTCTTGCATTCTGTCATGTTGTGCTTCCCTTCATAAAACCTAGCAGAATCCTTTGCAACCCTTTGTGGAAGCTCAATTTATGTTGTGCAACTGCTGCTGTGGCTTGGAGCAGAGGAGGCTGGAGCAGGGTGAGGGATGTTAGAGAAACGTAGCAGTCTGCAAGACTGCGCTGGCAGAGAGTTGGGTTTCTCCACAGGATAATGGAGAGAGGCTGTGAGTCTTCTAGATAGTTTGAAAGCTCAGGACAGTTTTACCAGGTGCAGCTGTTGTTTTTTTGTATGGCCCTGCTAGATGCAGGTGAGGAGACACTGTTAATTTTCAAGGTTCACTTTAGCCCTGGGATGGGCAGGAGGGAGGAGGTAGAGCCCTAAGTTGGATTTTTTTTTTTTTTTTTTTTTTTTTTTTTTTTTTTTTTTTTTTGAGACAGAGTCTTGCTCTGTCACCCAGGCTGAAGTGCAGTGGCGTGATCTCGGCTCACTGCAACCTCTGCCTCCCGGATTCAAGTGATTCTCCTGCCTCAGCCTCCTGAGTAGCTGGGATTACAGGTGCACATCACCAAGCCTGGCTTATTTTTGTATATTTAGTAGAGATGGGGTTTCATCATGTTGGTCAAGCTGGTCTCAAACACCTGACCTCAAGTGATCCACCCACCTCAGCCTCCCAAAGTGCTGGGATTATAGGCATGAGCCTCCACGCTCAGCCCCCTAAATCAGATTTAGCATCAAAGCTAAGGCTTTGAGGCAGGGGCAGGGTGGTCTGATGCCTTCCTAGCAGGGTTGGGGGCTGCCCCCTCACCTGGATGATGGCAGTGAGGCAGGCTAGCGTAGCTGACACATGCAGCCTCTCTGCCTCCATGGCTGCTGTGTCCACATAGCTCTCATTGGTGGCATTGTTGAAGACCTGGAATTTCGACTCTGGGGCCAGCTGCAGACAGATGTTACCCACCAGGATGCTGATAACGGCAAAGGTACCTGTGGTGCCCCATCCAGCCAGCAAAAATCAGAGGTTTGGACCACACCCATGGAAACCAGAAAGGGGCCCAGGAACGCTTCCCGACCCCCAGGGGAATGGATCCCTGCACCTCCAAGGCTCTTCTCCATCATAATAAAAACAACCACTCACTCTAACCATGATCTATGCTTTTTAAGGTGCTTTCACCTCAACGGTCAATATTGTCTTATCAGACACGTGAAGAAATGACTCAGAAATAAGAAATGTAAGCAGAGCCTGAACCAGAAACCAGCGCTTGTGACCAGGCTTTTCTCCATCTCACTTAGCACCAGAGAAGTACAAATGTCCCTGTAGTGGCCGGCTGGGACCAGCCAGGGAGTTAGATGGTGATTTCTCACATCTGTTTAAGCATGGTATAGCATATGGTATATCTTGTTCTGCCAAGTCTTCCTCTCATTCCTGGGAGGAAGATGGAACAGGTAATGCTAACTGAACTCAAAGAGGCTCAGTGGTTTCTCCAAGGTCACCGAGGACCTGGGACTGACATTCACAGCGACCATTCCCCTAGGACTGACCACAACAATTCTAGGAGAATGCAGATGGAAAGTCTCCCGAGCCCCCTTTGCCACACCTCCCATCCTTCTGGTCTGCGTCATCCTGCCTGCCCAGAGGGGAGAGGCCTTACCTGGCACCATCTGGTGCACTCCCCCCAGGAAGAAGTAGGTCAGGAGGGGGAAGAAGGAGGAGTAGAGGCCATTGACTGCAGGAAGGTTGGCCAGCAGAGCAAATGCCATGCCTGCAGAGGACGAGATTGAAGCTCAGCAGCACAACTGACTTATGGGGACCACAGAAGGATGGAGTGGGGATGAGGAGAGGAATGGTGGGGAAGTGGCAATCCAGGCCTGGCTGAGGGGCCCCTTCACCTTGTGGGACCTGGATGGATCCCCCGCTGAGTCCACCAAGCAGGTCAGGAACGATGTAGTCTTTAATCTTGTACTTGGGGAGCCAGGAGAGCACAGGTAGCAGCCCAAACACCACAGCTTTGATCTTGGCTGAGGAACATCTGGAGGGGAAAGGGGAAAATTTCCAGTTGGCTCTGCATGGCTTGGACATTCCATGTTGGAGAGGGATTATCATATCCTGCTCATTTCATTCATTGGTTCATTCAAAATTCACTGAACTGTGTGCCAGGGATACTGAGAAGAAAAGGCAGGAACTTTTTCTTAAGAGCTCGTCAACTTGCCCTGGGCATTAGCTGGAGGTCTTCTGACTGCCAGCTCCTTACCTGGGGAGTTTACAAGACTTGGCTTAAAGGTATGGGTGTTGTGGTGGCTCAGTCTTCAGAGGTATCAGATCCATCTCCTGGCTCAGACGGCTTTTCTCTGGGAAAGTCTCCTCCGAGTGCTGTCTGTCTGATTCCAGGCCTGGGTACCTGTACCTTGGCTCTTGCTGCTGTGTGTGCATCCTGTGCGTGCATTCCTTGCTTTTTGTCTGTCTCTCCCACTGGGCAGCAAACCCCACCACGCATGGCAAAAGTCTAGCTCTCCTGTTCATCTTTGTATACCTTGAGCCTTGCACAGGGGCACTTAGTAAATATTTGTTGAATAAATGAATGAGTGAATACATCTGAGTGGGGTCTGCCTGCTGCCATTTTTCTTAGAACTTCCTTGAAAAGGAAGGCTCTATTGTTCCTGCAGGGTGAACTCTGCTGACTCACTATCCTGTATGTGTGGTAACTCCAATACCGGAGTTCTTTCTCCTGTGAATTCACTGGGCAGCAGAGGAGGGAATAATTCATTGGTGAACGCAGGGTGGAGAGAGTTGATCCCTTCCCTGTTTGTTGAACACCTCAAGGTCCTTTCATAGAAACCCAGCAGCGGTAGGAACAAGGGCTTACAAACTCAAGGGTGACAGCCGGTGGATTGATGACTGGAAGTGGGTGAGGGGCATTTGCTTTCCTTCTCCCAGCTGAGGGAACTCAAATACTTAGGGCCCATCTGGTGACTCACTGGCCTGCTCTGATGAGGCTTCTTTTCCTGCCCAGCACCAATTCCTGCTCTTTGCTGTTGTTCAACAATAGATTACCTGACACTTGGTCCCCTGGATGTCACCCAAGACTGAAACCAACAAAGACAATGCTTTGTACCTTGGAAAGTCTGGGCAGATTTTCTTTTCCAACTAACACTCCATGAAACAGCATCATCATCAATATCTTACCCCCTGTCCCTTCTGGGGCTCATGGGTGCCTCTGCCATTCCTGGGATGCTGGAATGGGAGGTAGACAGGGGATAAATTGCTTAATGCAACTCTAAAGCCTTGCTCCAAGAGAGAACCAGCCCTGCAGGGGCTCCATCAGGTCTGCTTGTGGCAGAGAAAGCCGGACTTATGAATAGAGAGCTGGCTAGGGAAAGAAAAGCAACTCATTTGAGGGCTAGTCCATGCCCAACCTTACTTGCAAGTCTGCTGTATGTTGGGCAAAGCAATCTGAAGCTTGAAAGAAAAGCTGGACACAGAGGCTGAGAGGGATTAGCTTTCTAGACATTCATTCATTCATTCATGAAACAAATATTTATTTGTGCACCTTCTCTATGCCAGACACTGTTGAAGGCTCTCATGCCAGCATCATGGGAATTGTTAGTTTGCTATATCCCTTTACAGCTTTCATTATCCAATCTTTTAGCAGATCTTCTCATCCTCGGACTTTGTGCCCTAAAGTCTTTGGGCACAGAGACTGGCAGAGACCACCTGTCTGAGGAGCACAGCTGTGAGGACAGACTAACTGGGCAGAAATGGAGCCTCCCAAGAGAAACAGGGTTGGGCTGGGGCTTTTAGTAAAAACTCAAGTGGGTGATTCCCCTGGCCTGAACCAGTTCCACCTGCGTCTCCACTTCAGCCATTACCAGTGACCTCAATCCAGGTAACTGAATCAGCCATCTCCCCAGGGGAGTGAGGGAGGGTGAGCCGGCCTATAGCTAGGCTGGAGGAGGTCTGCCAGGAGTCTGGGAAGGGGGAGGGTGACATTCGCAGCCCCAGCCTCCTGGGGTGTGGGTATGGATCACCTTGTGTAGCGTCTCCTTAGGGACAAGGTTTCATACCCACCATCGCATTTCCAGGGAGCTAAGAATGGAAAGAGCCTGGGTGCTGGTAGGACTACACCCTGGTAGGTCCCCTCAGGAAAGTCCAGAAATTTAGGGCCTCCTTTTGGCATTCTCTGGACCAAGTGGAGGAAGGAACATACGGGAGGGAAAGGACAAAGGGCTTGGGGTGATGGTAACTTCAAGTATTTTTTGTAAGGAGGGAGCAGGGCATGGATTAAGGGCTCTGATGCTCCCCACTCCTCCTTAATGTAGCATGCTCATCTACTTTGCCTTAACAAACCCAGAGAGACTCGGGTGGATTGAGAATATGGGAGATGCCATGCAGGGGTTTGGGGATGCCCTACAACCCTTCTAGATGGTTCTTGCTCCAGCTCCCCATCCTCCGTGGGGGTCTCAGTACAGATGAGGTTGTAGGATCTTAAATTCATCATTCAGAACCTCGCTTCCCCAGGGCTTCCCTTAACCGCATCTTAGTGATACCGGTGCAGAAGCTGTGTCCTGGTGCAGAAAGGATTTTGGTGGGGAGCAGAGGAGGCAGGAGTTTGGGTTCTGGACCAGTTACCTGAAGGTATTGCGAAGTTTCTCTCCCACTGGGTATGTCCGGTCCTTCTTCTCAAACTCATCGTCGAAGAGGGTGAGAGAGTATGCAGCTCTGTCTACCACGTAGCGGGGCCTGGGCTGGCTCATATCTGGGGCATTTACAAGCTTTGGGAGAAGCAAAGGAGGGGAGAGTGAGGGAACATCCCTCTCCAGTGCCAGCCCAGGCCTTCTCTGTCTGGTCCTCGCAGCAGCCGAGTTTTATTCTGGCCTTCCCCGCCCCGATAAAGCAAGGTGCCTCCCTTCCCTCTGTCAAGTTTTTCCGTCAGACTCCCTTCTTGCAGTGGCCTTCCTTCCCAGGCACTGATGATGCATACACTCGCCCTGGCTGTTTTGCTTGGCTCTCAGCACATGGCTGGGACTCCACACCTGTGACGTCACCATCACCCCCACCGAGCACCAGGCAAAGGGGAGGTAGAAGTACGAGGGCAGGAGTCCCCACTTGATTCAGCATGTGGACCCTACTCTCCCCTGACCTCTGGTGTCCCCACAAGCCATACTCCCTCCCCAGACCTCAGTTTCCCTGGCAGAAAGGTTCCTACCATGCAGCCAGTCAGTTTGGAAGAAACAGAAAACAGCTTGCCTGGAGGCAAGGGGATAGCTGAGATGACCTCAGGAGGACCCTTCTTGGATAAGACACCTAGAACTTCACCAACAGGTTTCCCAGGGGGAAAATGGTGTGTGTGGGGAAACCAGGATGGTCCACCTGCCGGATCTCTCCCACGGCTTCCTGTGCCTAACCTTTCCCCCACCCTTTTGTACTGCCGCTCCTCTCCTCCTCACTTTTGCGCAACCTCGCCGACGTTCCAGGAGCTGAGTTGGGCAGAGCCGAGTGCCAGGGCCCCTGAGGAGTTCCCTGTAGGAACCTTTCCCCCTCCCTCTTCCAATTACTGGGCCTCCCAGCTCCCCTCTACCTCCCAGAGCTGGGAGAAGTCGCTCAGAGGACCACAGAGAAAGGACAGAGAAGAAAGAGATAGGGCAGGCTTAGAGTGAGGATTTGTATCTGGGAGGTGGGGAGTGTGGGGTGGCTGTGGCCAGTTTGGCAAAAGATTTGAGATGGGGTTGAAAGTGAGTAACTACATGGGGGCTGGAGATACCCCCAACTTTCCAGAGGAGAGCCTGGGTGAGAGGGGAGGTTGTCAGAGGGGAGCAGGTTGCCTAATGCCTTTTGTGGAAGGGTCCAGGAGCCTGGGCTAGTCTTGCTTTTATTGAGGAGGTAGAATGGGCAACATTATTTTTTGAACCTCAGATTCTGTATCGGCAAAATGAGGGTAACAGACATATCTCACAGGGTTGTTGTGAAGATCAAATGAGTTAATGGGTAAGAAAGAGTTGTGTAAAATGTAAAGTGTGATGCAAATGTGAGTTTCTATTATGAATAAGATTGTGCTCAAGTTGGTGAAGGCTGGACTGGTGCATTTCATTCATTTAGTCTTGGGATCCCCAGGTCCACTGTGAACTACAGGTGAGGGTGGGATGCCCAGCAAGACCCCACAGGTGATACCCAGCAGAAGGGGAGGTGGGAGAATGAACCTACCCCCAGCGCCTGTGCCCAGCCCCTCGCCTGGCCCTTAGTGTACTCAACAAATGCTTGTTGAGTGAATTGATAAAAGGTGTTTTGGAGGAGATATGGACAGAAATGAGTAAGGGCAATGGCATGTGAGACATTTCAGTGGGAGAAATTAGAGACAGGGTGGCTTAAGGAAAACAGCACAAGTTTGAGAGCCGGATGACCTGGGTTCAAAGATTCAGTTTCTTCATCTGTAAATGGGGATAATAACAGTCGCAGGCAGTTGCTATGAGGATTAAGTGAGATCATGTGTATGAAGAGGCTGGCCTTTTATAGGCACCCAGTAAATGGTAGTGGCGATGATTACTATGATTAAGATGGGAGGGTACTTTCTACCTCCTAGCAGAGGCTTCCGGCCCTTCACCGGCCCATGAGGCGGAGTGGTCTGGCTCTTCCTCTCCACCTGCTCCAGAGTCTGCATGGGTCTGGTTGTTCAGGTGGTTTGCCTGGGGGGCACAATGAGTGGGGAGCATGACCTCCCCACATAGGAACCCGAGCTCCAGACCTTGCTTCAGAAAAAGACTTATGGTTTGGGGAGTCTAGCCCAGGCCACTAAACAGACAACCTGCAAAAAAAAAAAAAAAAAAAAAAAAAAAAAAAAAAAGGCAAAAATTTCAAGGGAGGCTGAATGAAAAGAAGAGCCCTTTGGAAGAGGAGGTGATGGGAGATCTTGCTTCCACACCAACCAAGAGACAGCGATCCCTGAAGCATCTTCCTAGGCTGCTTTCAAAGGCTCTAACTTCCAGTAGTGTGTTTGTGGGGAAGGGAGTTATTAGCATCTGATTCTGCTGAACCCTACTATCCCAGCTCCCCTCCCCGCGATTTCCCCATTTCCTCAGTGGTACCTTTCTTCCTGCCACCCAGCCCACCCCCATCCTTGTTCCTGTCCTCTCCCTCCCCATCAGCCTCCATTCAGTTGTTCATCAAATCCTATTGTTATTTCCCTCCTCCCTCCCTCCCTCCCTCCCTCCCTCCCTTCCTTCCTTCTTGTCCTTCTGTCCTGTCCATTGCCTCCATGCCTTCACCCACCCGGTCCCATCACCTCCCTCTTCAAGTCTTATCTCATACCTGGACTATTGCAAAATTGATTTGCTGGTCTCCAGCCATGCCCCTTCAACCCAGCCTAAACTCCCTGCTCCAAAACCTCTATCTCCCTCATTTCCAGGAGGATGAGACCCAAGCTCCTTATTTTGGCATTTTTGTTTTTTTATCCTCTGGCCTTGTATTGGTGGATTCGGGAAATCTGTTGGCCGGGTCCCTCCACACCATCTGGGCTGGTCGGTTCTGCACCCGCCAAACAAGCCTGGGTGTCTGTTCCCACTTTCCTCCTTACCTGAGGTGCCCTGACTCATTTCTGCCTTTCTAGACCTGCCCATCCTTAAGACCTGTTGAAGTTCCTCCTCCTTCCCTCTCCGTCCTCTCCAACACTTTTCCCTCCTCCTTCTTGCCTATGAGGCCTTTCCTGACCACCTTGAAGAAACCCTGAAGGATTTCTCTTTCTCCCAGGATCTCCATGTGCACCCCTCCAGCCTATACACTAGTGTTGGCTTTGGCCATTTTTCCTTTGGGAGGAAAGTGGCAGGGTGGCGGAAGTCCTTCAGAGAGCAACAGGTAGGTGACTCAGGACCAGTTCTGCCCCTCTGGGCAGGCTCACAGACAGATGGGGTGCTAGATGCTAGGGAGTCCCCTCTGACACAGGCTCACAGAGGAAAAGCCTCCCTTGCTTTACTGGAACACCAAATCTATCTCTTTCCCATGCCCTCTGCCAATCCCAGAAATAGGATGCTGAAGGGGAGAAGTCTCTGGGAGCTTTCATAATTCTGAGTTTGCATAAAGAGGAGAACCCAGCAACCAGTCAGGGTCAGAAAGTTTTGTATAGAAGAGAACTTGAGGACCACATTCGTCCAATTGTCTCATTTTGCAGATAAAGAAACGGCACTTGGTTCCAACTCCGATGTTCCTGTTGGAAGGGGCTTCAGACCTTCCAGGAACAAAGCTGATCCCAAGACAATGTTTTCCCCTGAGTGGCACCCAGAATGCCCCTTTCTAACCACCCTGGCGACCTTGCCACCCCAGCTGATGGAACAGGACCTCTGGGTTCTGTTACTCCTCTTGAGGGCTCTGGTTCCCTCCTGGCCTTGGTTTCCCAGGACTATGATGGCCAGAGTTGCAAATCTGCAGCCACAGGAACTGCCCCAGCTCCTGGTGAGGAGGTGCCCTCAACGTACTTCCTAATTCCAAGAAAGGGGTTGAGGTGGGGTGGGACGTAGAAGGCAAGGTTACTTCATCCCCAGCCAGCCCTTCAAGTGAGGACAAGAGGTGGAGGGAAGAGGGATGGGAGTGGTGGAAAAGGGTGAGTGGCATGGTGGGGAGGAGGGGTCTCAGAGAACTGGCAGGGATGGGGGTTCCAGGGAATCTGCAGAAAGTGTGTCTCACAATGCTAGGTTAGGGGCGGGAAAGGGGAAGAGGGAGCAAGAAAGAGAACCAGGTATAGGGAACGTAACCATCTGATCCCCAGTTAAACAAACAAACAGCCCTGCTAGGTGATGTCAGCATCCCTGGAAAAAAAAGTCAAGTGCCCAATTGCCAGACGTGTGTATCTACGAGCCCTGCCCCCGCCACCCCTCCACAGCCTCCCATCCCCCGCCGGGCCAGGGATAAATAGCAGGTGCTACGTGATAACACTGAGAAACAAAAGGGTGACCCTGCCCCTCCTCCACTGTGCAGGGAAGGGGCAGGTCCCAAAGAGCTGGAGGGACTTACAGGAGGGGCTGTGAGGTTTAAGGGGAGTAGGGGTGAGCCGGCGAGAGCAGAGGGCAGGAGATGTGGGTGCATGGACCATTCCTATGCCCCGGCAGGAGAGTGGGTCAAATCTGGAGCAGAGGGCATGCAGGGGTCCTACGAGGTGGAGGAGCTGGGAGAGGGGAAGCAAAGAGAAAATAGACCCTGCCGGGGGAGGGGGGCACAGGCTGGAGCAGATCCCCTCCTGGGTTTCTCCAGGATTTCTCCTCCAATGAGCTCATGCCAAAGCAAACCCCTGGTACCTCCTCCCAGTCACATTTCTGACCAGGTCTCTGTCAACACTATCCAAATACGGTAGGCAGAGATGGGCTGTGGCAGAGATGGGCTCAGGCAGACAGTGCCTGAGTGGATGCACTGAAAGTCTCGGAAGGGCACCTGGCCATGGGAAGCATGCAATAAACTCCGACTATTATCATTACTGCCATGATTCCAGAGGAGCCTCTTTCCTGCTCTGCCATCTCTAGTGGGCACTCTGCCTTTTTTTGGCTTTCCTTTTTCCATCTGCCCCTGTACCCACTGCCCCATGACTTAACTCCTCCAAATTTTCCCAGGACTTAATGAGAAGAACAGCAGAAAATCTTGTCAGAAAAGGGTAGAACATCGGGGGAGCAGGACGATGAGGGGCCTATTTGTGGGTTTTGGTCGGATCTGGAGGCGATGCTGTCACTGTGGCCCAGGCTGACTTCCTCCCTCAGTCCTGCCGGGGGTGTGCATGTCGGGGAGGGGGTTTTTGACGCACGTGTGCCAGGTACGGGAATAGCCCCAGCTTGGCCAACCCACCCTGGCGTCCTTATCACTGGTTCCCAGCCGGCTGGTTGCTGTGTTCTGGGAAGAGGAAAGGTCACCTTGAGGTTTCCCCTTTGCTCTAGCTGCTGGTTGCCTCCCTGCCTCATCCAGGGTGGGGGCCACAGGGCAAGAGCAGCCTCTGAGTGACCCAGGTGTGAATGTGAGGGGGACAGACAAACTGGCTGGGGTCTCAGTGGGAGACCACTTCCCTGGCAGGAGGAGGAAGGATGTAGAGGCCTCTGCACCCCTAAGGCTTTTTTTTTTTTTTTTTTTTTTTTTTTTTTTGGAGACGCAGTCTCCCTCTGTCACCTAGACTGGAGTGCAGTGGCACGATCTCGGCTCACCACAACCTCTGCCTTCTGGGTTCAAGCTATTCTTCTGCTTCAGCCTTTCTAGGAGCTGGGATTACAGGTGTGTGCCATGACACCCAGCTAATTTTTTTTTTTTTTTTTTTTTTTTGTATTTTTAGTAGAGATAGGTTTTTGCCATGTTGGCCAGGCTGGTCTCGAACTCCTGATCTCAAGTGATCTGCCCTCCTTGGCCTCCCAAAGTGCTGAGATTACAGGCTGAGCCACTGCACCCAGTCCCCCAAGCCATTTTTAAACACTCCTTTTCCTTCTACTGTCCCTGTGTTTCCAGGGCAAATCTCTCCCCGCTCCTCACCCAGCCTAATTTCTTCCTCAGTGTAGGGGAGGATGAGATGTCCCTAAGGTGTCATAGAGACCGCATCCCGTGTAGCTTAGAGATTCACTGATACTAACCCCCAAATCCCCACTCCTTATCTCCAGGCGGACTCTCCCTCCCTCTGCACTTTCCCTGCTGGGGATGGGTGCTGGGCTGAGGAAATAGGCTTTAGAAAGAGGGATCAAGGCTAGACTTTGAGAATCACTTCCTAAGAGCAAGACTGACAAGGTCATGGGCTCCCTGGAATGGGCACTTGAGGTTAAATTCCTAGAAGTCTTTAAGGAGACTGGGGCTGCTTTCACTTGGAAGCAGGGCCTGGGCAAGGAGACCAGGGAAAGGCCCAGCTGCTCTGGCCCCAGAAATCCAGGCGAAAGCCCAGAGAGGCATCCAGTAAAGATCAACTCCCCTTGCAGGGGTGGCTCTGCCCTTTCCATCTTCCAATAGTGACCCCACAGCCCGCAAAACTTGGTCAGTGTTGAGCTGGTCCTCAATTCCCCCAGCAAGTTCACGGGGGTCAGAGTCTGGCTGTTTAGTACGGTTTAAGAGGCACTCTTGAATACTGGGTATATGCCAATCTCCGGAAGACTCTGGGCATTAAAAGATAAAGAGGCGTCCGTCTCTGCCCTAGGGTTTATACAAGTGACACTCAGAGTGGGTGGCTAGTTCTGGAAAGTGCCTGGGAAGGCCATGCTTGTAGTGGAGGTGCTGCTGGGCCATGCTGGTCTCCATGCTGCCCATGCAGGGTCTTGCCGGGTTCTGAATGCCAGGGCCAGGATGAGGGAGGTGGGGGAGGACCGTGGGGCTCTGAGAGAGGGTAATCTGCATGAGTGAAGTCACTCAGGGGGAAAGCCCTCTCTCAGTCTGCCCACTTGGGGGGCTGTGTCACTCCAAGGTCTTCTTTTGGTGCTCAGACCCGTGGGGCCAAGTGTAAGGGGCAGTTGATGCTGGAATAATCAAAGCTTTGCTAGGTCTCAGCTGGGGACCCTCTGGGCTAGTTTTGAGGAATGGGGGCACTGCCTGAGAGTGGCTTGGAACCCCTTGGAGCTGCAGTATGAGGGGTTTGGAGGCTGAGAGCCTGGGGAGCTGGTGGCCCATCCACCGTCCTGGTCCAAGCCCTTCTGTGTGGAAGCATTCACCAGGGAGTCGGGCATCTCAGGTCCAGCTACCACCCACCCGCCTGCCTGATGGAGCTGGTCCCTTGTTCACCCTCTCCCACTCCTCGGTTTCCTCCCCCTCCACGTCTTCCAACTTCTCAGGACTAATGGAGATACATGGGATTCTGCGTAGTCCATGCTAAGTTCCCTGAGCTGGTGGAGAAGTAAATGAGTGAATGATGATGTCTGGGGGGTAGAAGGAGGGGAGACAGCCATACAGAGTAGGCTGGTGAGTCAAGCATTAAGAGCTTTTACCTCCAAGACTTGAAAAGAAAGGGAGAGGAGCAGTCCACAGCTTCAAAGGCTGGTGCAGAGGAAGGTCTAACATTTTCGTTTCCCTAGGAGGCCTTGCTTCGCTCTGTTTTGGGGTCTGGCGGCCTCCTCCACCACACCCTCACCCTACTTGCTCCCTCAGCTAAGCCCAGCCTTAAACCCAGGTCCTTACATGGACATGAAGACCCAAAGGGCGTCTCAGAGGGGAAGGGCTGGGAGGCTGCTCTCAGACTCCAGGGGCCAGAGTGTCCTTCCTACTTGTGCTCAGGTTGGCAGTTGGTTCCTGTCATCCCTCCTCTCATCCCTCCTCTCGGTACCCCTGGTGCCCGCCCTCTCGCAGGGATGACCCCAGCCCAGTGGGGTGGGCTGGGCTGGGTGGGGCTTACCGGTGGGTGAGCAAAGCCGGCTGGGCAGGGCTGCAGGTGTGTCTGGGGAGCGGGCAGCTGAAAGGTGTTCCTGAGGTGTGTGAAAGGGCTCTGCTCAAATAATCCAGGGAGGCGTTTATAAATAACTTCTCCTCAGGGCCACGGGGTGAGCCCCGGCTTCGGATTGGCTCAGAGGGGAAGTGGTTTTGAACACTACACCATAGCTAAGCCTGAGGAGATAGGAAAAGGAGATAAGGGGGAAAAGGTCCCAAATGAACAGCCCTTTTTTTGTTTTACCTGGGGAGCAGGGCTGTTTGATGGGAGCTTGGCACTTCCTAAATCCACCCCGAAGACAATAGGTCACATTCAGCGGGGCTCCTGCCCCACAGGCTCCCCCAAGGCGGCCTGGAAGGAGGGGGACGAGGCAGAGGAGGGGACAAGGCAGGACAAGCTCCTCTCAGCTTGCTGTCCTGCTGCTTATGGGGCTGGGGGTCAGGCCAAATAGCCTCTTGGACAATGGGAGCTATTGAGGCCACCCGAGGGGTGTGCTCTTGGGGCTGCTTGCTTTGAAGATTGGCGATCTAGGGGGTGGGAAGACAGTAGTCCTCTGAACACCCCTGGGGAAGGGGAAGAACCATGTCTGGGAGGCCCTGGGAGCCTTTATGCAGTTTTGGGTTGTGATGGAGACCTGGTTCCTAGTTCTGTCCCCAGTCTTAAGTTGCTTGTGAGTTCTGTGCCTTGGTCTATCCAACAGTGCAATGGGGGAAAGTATTCCTGGCCCCCTCCAGGTAGTGTGCAAAGAGAACACAGGGGTTTAGGATCTGATAAAAGAGCTCAAGAAACTGGACTTAGAACAATTATATGAGAGGCGACCTGAAGGCTAGCAAATCTCCAATCACAGCCCTCTGCTGCTTCCAGGAATTAATGTCTCCCTGGGTCATGGCACTGCTCCGGCTGCTGCCGCAGAGCTGCCCATCCCAGGCCCATTGAGTGCTGCGGGAGGACCTCAGAAAGCAATTCTGGACAGGGGCTGGGAGGGTGGGTGGGTGTGTTTCTTGATTTACTTCCTGGGAGGGAGAGTCCCTTCCTGACACCAGGTGGCCGTTCTTTGAGACATCAAAGGCTGCACTGTCCTCATCCTCAACTGTCCTCTCATCTCTCCAAAAGAAACCAGAGGCTCTGAAGTGGGCTGGAATCTGTGCAAGGGGCTTCAGTAAGGCACCTCTGGAAGTTGGGGCGAAAGTTCCACATGGTGAAATGCGCTAGCTTCAGTACATAATAGGGACTCAATAAATATTTGTTAAATGAACGAAAGAGTGAATTGTCTGCAAGCCCAACCCAAGGGATAGTTTGTAGAAGTATTGCTTGTGGGGACTAGGGAAACACCCGGGGTCACTCAGAGTTGTCAGGGTGTAGCCAGACAACTGGCTGAAGAGAGCCAGAATTCAAGTGACCCAAGTGTGCCCTGACACCCAGCTGAGGGAAGGATGTGTACATGGACACTGCTTCAGGGAGCCCTTCCCCAGACCCCTATGTGGACTTAGCTGACAGGTTGCACATTTGTTCCTCTGGCTTCCTCTGCTTCACTCTCATAATACTGACCACAATTAATGGTAATTATGTACGGAATTGTCAGTCTTTCTGCAAACACTGTGAGCTTCCTGAGGAGGGCAAGGGGGCAATGCCTCTTTTGTATCCCTACCCATCTAGCCCAGTGCCCGGTACTTAGGAGGAGCTCAATGTAGATTTGTAGAATGAATGAACAATTGTACGATACAGTCTTTAAACAAAGCAGAGCCAGAGGGTGAGAATTTGTCCATGCATCTTCAGTATTGTCCAGTGTCATGGGTAGCCTGACCTGTTCTAAACTTTGGCCAGGAAATTCCTAGAAAGCAGATGAGTCATTAGGTTCTTCCTGTAGCCAGGTGACAGTGGCCATCAAGATCAAACAACTAAGTCCCCTTGCTGAGACACCATGTCCACCAGGGAATCTTCTGGTTGTTCGTCCTTTAGGGCAGAGAATGCACTGCCCAGCTGGCTGGAGTGTCTAGGGCTGCTTTTGCAGGCATGCTTCTCTTTTAAATGACCCATGGACATTCTGGGCTACCCATTGGTCCAGTGTGAGTTTTATTAATGTGAGTTAGTATCTCCTGAGTCTGACCTACTTTCCATAGTAACACTTGGTTTTCACACAGGTTATTTGGTTTAATTTTTATACCAAACATATAGGTATGTTACTGTCATTTTTTGATGAGTAAGCTGAGTTGACTGAAGTGAAATACCTTGTCCAAGGTCACAAAGATTTGGATGGAAGAGACAGGAATCTAACTTGGCTAAAATGGCTTCAAATCCTCTGCTTAGTCTATGATATCATCTTAACCTTTGAGCCTGCGAAGCTAAGGATGAGATCCTATTCAAGACCATACCTTTTAGATACCATCAGGCTCCCTTGCAGGTATAACTCCCAAGGTAACCTGGATGAAGATGTCTGGGGCCTCCGGGACATGTACTGGAGTTGGAAACTTGTTGTCTGTTCTCCTCAAAACTTTTCTATTGTCTCAGCAAAATTCTGAGCAGGTAGCCCTTGCATCATAGGGACAGTAGGGATAGATGAGCCCAGAGATTCCTCTGAAGTCACCAAGGAAGATGGACAGGGGCCTCAGAATCTGGGGACTGGTCATTGGTGGGAGGTCCAGGAAGAAGGAAAGCAGACCAGAGGCTAGGGAAGCAGAAGATAAGAGGGAGAGTGCCCCGATGGCTGAAAATGCATCTTGGGGGTATTTTGGGTAGAATTAAAGTGTGGACAAATTTAAGGTTGGTGGAGGGAACAGAAAGAGATGGAGAGACAGGTGACAGGAATAAAAACACAGAGAAAAGGTGAGGGAGACAAAGACTCAGAAACAAAGAGAAAGGAGCCAAGGACACATTAACAGCCATAGCAGCTCAGCCTGGAGTTTTGCTAAATCATCTGCGTTTCATGATGAAAGCGATGAACAGCAACCCTATGCTTCTCTCTGGAGCAGTATAGAGAATCCTTTGAAAGCAACCTACTTCGCCCCCAGCCCTGGGGTGGGATGCTGCATTCGTTCATTCATTCATTCATTCATTCATTCATTCATTCATTCACTGGAAACCCCTTATCGAGTGCCAGATTCCTATACTGGGAAAAATGAAATAAATCAGACACAATCCCTGTCCTGAAAAGATCTCACAATCTGGTGAGGAAGACAGGAAGGTGAAGAGACCACTGTAACATGGAACATAGGGTGCTATGGGAGTACAGGGGAGAGGCGCCCAGATCAGCCCTCCAGGGGACAGAGAAGGAGCTGGGAAGACTTCCGGCAAGAGGAGGACAGGAAGGTCGGTCACAGCTGCAGCCTGGACACTGAGCTATAGTCTCCAGGCCGGGGAGGACTCCCAGGAGGAAGTAGGATGGCGGCTGCCCCTGGAAGCACTGTTTCTAGAAGGGATTTCCAGCTTATTCTCAAGTCCTTTTTGACCTCTGAACGCACCCAAGATTCTCTGCCTTAAAGCCCATCCCTGTGTTCCCCTGTGATCCAGAGCTTGCGACCACACACACACACAGTCACACTGAACAGTCACACATAACACTGAGTTATGCAGATAAAGCCGAAGTATTCCTAAGGTTCTCTCCTGACACATCTCACCTTTGAGCTGATCTTGCTAAGAAACAGCTGGTTTTCAGATGGGCAAACTCAGGCTAGACCTGCAGAAAGGAGACGAATTCTGCCACCTCTGTCCATCCTTGGGCCTCTGGTCTTATCTGCACCTGCTGGCTTCTTGCATGTGTGCCCTGTGTGGGTGCCAAGGGTGTGGGCAGGAACATGTTTTGGGCAGAGCAGCCTAGTGACTTAAGCAAACACCTTAAGGCTGAAGACAGCAAAGTCTTCACCACCCTGCCCTGCAGTGGCAGGATCTGACCTGGCCCCGCATGGCTGCCAGTTTCATAAGTGCTTGAGAACTGTTGGGACTGCAGAGGTACCCAAGAAGAAGTGAATCCTCACTTCTCTCCCCTGGGAAGCCCAGGGGCTCAAGTCCCCCAGCTGTGAGTATCTTAGGCTGGTCAGGAGACATGGAAGGCAAGGTGAGCAGGGTGGTGCCAACCAGTGCTTGGTCTTTCAACACAGGGAACTCCTAGCATGTACCCAGCACTGTGTTAGGCACTGGGCATGCAAGACCCAGTGAGAACCAGTCCTTGGAAGATCAAGACCCTGGCAGGAGCAGGCAGAGGAGGCTTCTAGAATACACACAACAACAGAGCTAGGGGACAGTATGTTAGGAGGAACCTTGGGGTGGACTCTGAGGTGGCAAGGGTCTGGACAGTTCTTGTGTGGAGACAGGTCAGCATTGATCATGATCCCTGCACATCTGAGGCCGGAGGAAAGGATGTGTCACAAACCACAGAACAGGAGACAAGGAGGGGGCCTTAGGGTCCATCTGGTTCACCTCCCTCATTTTACATATGAGATACCTGAGGCTCCAGAAAGGGCCAGGGACCTGCCCAAAGTCACCGAGAGAGATAATGGCAGAGCTGAGGAGATGGCTCAGGTCGGTGTCTGCCTCAGGACCCCAGCCTATCCCTCTGCCCTGGCTCTGGAGCACAAACCAAGCCCTCTCTCCACAAAGAGGGCAAGAAGTCATGTGGGGACCTCCTCCCACTCCCCATTCGGTCATTACCCAGACACACCCTGTGCTCCGAGGTGGGCATGTGCTGGCTGCCACTGCAGAGGCACTGTTCTGCCCGTCTGAACTCGGTTGACTTTGTTAAAGGAGTGGTTTAGGGTTGGGATTGGGGGTGTGGGGGAAGCAGGTCTGCAGTGTCAGGACTTGGGAGCGCAGGGGGATATAACTCCTGGGTGGGCGGGTCCTGCAGCTTCTAGAAGGAGGAAAGGATTCTGCTCCGAACCAGAAATTGGCCTGGGTGAGGGTGTTCAGGGCAGTTCACACTGCCCTGGGAATGCTGAGATTGGGGCTGGAGCTGGGGAGGAGGTGAGTTCCAGGTGGTTACTGTTGACTGATGGGCCTCCTGGCTGCAATCCTGACACGGGGGCCTTAAGCCAAGCACATATTAACCTGGGCATAGGGGCTGCTTCTAAGGGTGGGATGTAGACCCCAATTCAGGGAGAACTGAGAGAGCTGGAGAAGCATGGAATTGAGAATCTTGGGCACCAGGCCTCACCCTATCTCTAGGATCTGGCTTAGGCAGTGAGGGTATTACGGCAGAGGTGGTGTTTTCTGACTGCAGTAGAGTCGTAGGAAAATGATACCTTCCAATCTCTCTCTTCCTGTTCCACATTCTCCAGGAAACAGTCCTAGACTGGAAGGTGCCTAACACCCACCACCTGATCCAGCCCACCTGACTCTTCCTCCCTGGTGACTCCTGACCACATAGACCCCTGTTTTCTGAATGCCAACAGCTGTGCAGTCTGAACCTCACAGCCGGCGGAAGGTGAGGTATTCTAGGTCTTCTAGGTCAGGTTTAGTACACACCCTGTGCTCTGAGGTGGGCATGTGCCGGTTGCCGCTGCAAAGGGACTGTTCTGCCCGTCTGAACTCGGCTGACCTTGTTAAAGGAGTGGTTTAGGGTTGGGATTGGGGGTGTCGGGGAAGCAGGTCTGCAGCATCAGGGCTTGGGAGCCCAGGGGGATACAACTCCTAGTTGGGCTGGTCCTGCAGCTTCTAGAAGGAGGAAAGGATTCTGTTCCGAACCAGAAATTGGCCTGGGTGAGGGTGGTTCCTTGAAGCCCTGGACTGTATCACAAGCACTTGCGAGACATCAGAATGTACTGGAAGAAAGAAAACTTTAGGCTCAGATCTTGGCTCTGGGATTTGCCAGTCATGAGACTTGGGGCAAAGTATTAAACTCCCAGGCTCAATTTATTCATCTGTGAAGGGGGCCGAGTGGCAAAAAAGGAGGTGCGATTGTAAGGTGAATTCCTTTCCTTTGGGCACAAAGACAGGGCCCAGGAAAGACAGGACCCAGGAATGACCACTGGTGGCATGGCCATTTGCTTATCTCCATCATCTCTCTGATAGCACAGTGTATCAGCTCTTCAGCCACACCCCAGCTAGGCAAGACCCTTCTCAGCTGCACAATGAATGGCCCTTGTTCCCTTGTCCCAGGGAGCCAGTAGTGCTGAGCTCCCATTTGCAGGTCTTGCCTCACCATCTCCCAGAGATACAGCCAAGTGGCAGAATGGGTTCCAGAAGGCTCCCCTCCCAAGCTTCTCCAGCAGAGCAAAACCATGGTGGCAGTAACTGCACCTGAGCCCTGGAACCCCAGCCCCCTCTGCTTTTTCTCCTTTTGGAATGTGCCAAGTGGAAAGGGTGTGAGTGAATGTGTGTGTGTGTGTGTGTGTGTGTGTGTGTGTGTGTCTGCAGTGTGAATTTTGAACAGGAGTGAGAATGCTTTTCTAAAAGAGAGGGATACTTGGGTATGTAATACACCTTTCCTCTTTCTCCCTCCTCACCTCCACATGCTCCCTAGTGACCAGTGATCTTTGCCTAGCCCTGGATGCAGCTGAGCCCTCTCGCCCTCTAGATACCTGGAGCTTTCCTGCCTAAGGGATAAACCAGACTCTCTAGAGCCAGACCCACAGGTGTAGGCAGCTTTTGCAAGAACAGAGTCTTGCAGCAGGGACTGCTCCAGTTCACACTGGAGAGAAGGGAGTGTGGAGGGGCATGTGTCTACCATGAGTGTTTAGGGGACAAGTCCAGAAATTTATCAGCACCCCTCTGCAAAGTAAACCTCCTATTGCTCTGGGATTTTTTACCTTCCAAGGTCAGGATACTTAGCTCCCTGATTCTACCCTCTCCCTCTTTCCAGCACCCTCCCCAGAACTGATCACTGAGGGCTAAAGTGGAGATGGTAGCAGTGTCAAGGATAGGCTTGCAGCCCTAGAGAAAGGACATGTCCATCCTAGGAAGGAGACTGTAACCAAGCCAGGGCTTTAGTCTGGGACACACTTGGGTGCCCAGACCAGCCTAAACTCCACTCTCCATCTGGGATTGGGGTCAAGTGTGAACTGTGCATGGGATTCCCTGAGCAAGGTGGGCCCAGTATGAGGGTGGAGGAGGAAAATGGACTGGCCTGCTGGGACCTCAGCTGGGGCCACTTCTCTGGGTCTCCCAGCACAGCAGGCAGGCCCTAGGTAGGTGTGACAAAGGCTGGCTGAATGGCGCTGGGGTCCAACCCTCAAGAAATACCTTCACCCCCAGAGTACAGAAAACAGGCCACTGAACGAATGGGTTCTTGGTCAGCTGGGGCTAATTCCTGTCAGCCCTCTAGGACTGTGCTCTGGCCTGGCCTGCTCACAGGGCTGCATTGTTCCCTGGGAGCCTCTTGAGCATTTAGCTTGTTTCGTCCTGCTGGGACATTTGTTGGCTGTGATTCCTGCTGAAGACATCTTCAGGGGGCAGGCAGGACGCCAAGCTTGCGGGCAGGACTTGAGCGGCTCCACGGAGCAGGGAGCTCAGAAGCAGCAGGGGCTCGCCAGCCTGGGATGTGACCATCTGGGGCTGTTTGCCAAGGACAGGAGCAAGTTTGCTTGAGAAGTTCAGAGAGCCCCACTGGCCCTGGCAAGGAGACTGAGTGCAGGCTCTGTCTGCAACCAGTGTCTGAGATTGGCTCCGTCCCCTCCAGAAACAAGCTGTGTGATTACGGGCGAGTTAATAAACCTCCCTGAGCTCTTGGCCTCCTCATCTGCAAGATGTGGGTACTAGCAGCACCTACCTCAGAGTGACTTTGTGAAGATTAAACAAAGTAATGCATGAAAAGCACATAGCTCAAGGTCTAACACTTCTTAGCTCCAGAGGGCCCAGCCCACTAACACTGCCCTTTCTCTATGCTCTCTCCTCATCCAGCTTGGATTGCTCTCCCTTCTCGCCTCATCTTCCCAAGCACTTCAACACAAGCCACAGCTCCCTGCCGCCTGCCGCGTGCTCTGGTTGTACCCACACTCCCCTAGCACTCTCAGGTGGTAACTGCAGTCAGATACTTGACCACGTGTTGTCAGGGATTTGGCTCTAATGGGAGGCTTCATTCCTGGAGCCTAAGATTTGGGATGTTTGCTTGTTTTGTCTCCTTTGCGGACCAAAACATGCTAAGCATTTTAACAAGAGTGCTTACCTATTGACTGAACGTACCCGTCCTGGGTCCTGCCCCTGGGCAATTAGAGTAACCATAATTTTTTGTGGTTGTAGTTATGCTCTTTGGAGATCCGAGGGTTCCAAAGATGTGCTTCAGTTGCAGCCACACCCCACCAGCTGGTGAGCTCATGTGAGTGTGACTTACCCAAATTTTGCTGGCTTGTGTCCCCTCCCTCTGACTCAGAGCTCGTGTCCTTCCTCAGCTACAGTTTGCTGTGGTTATGCTTGGGAGTCTCTGGGGTGTCTCTGGGTAGGCTCTTCTGCTCCAGACTTGTTCTTACTGTCTCTTGCCCAAGGGTCATGGAGATAGAGTCCCTCCTGAGAATTCTGCCCTCTTGCACTGGTGCCATATCCTGGAGCTCCAACTCTTGAGGGTCCAGCATCTCAGGGCACACTATGACCAGCTGCCACATCGTGTACCATGAGAAGTGTAGGTTGTGGCATCTCTCCAATCTGCATCACACTGTGTTGTCCCAACCCTGAGGGTGCTATGGCGCAGAGTGCTAGTTATCCACCATCAGAGACGAATTATGGTAGGACACATGGTGGCCAAACGGGACTCCACTTCCCAGCCTTCCTTGGAATGAGGTGTGGCCACGTGGCTGAGTCCTCACTGGACTGTGGAACGGAGAACAAGGCCGGTCACTTACAGGTCTGGGTCTTGAGTTGTTGGGCATACTTCCTGTATGCCCTCTCCTCTTCCTGCCAGCTGGAGCCTAGATGTGGTGGTGACCCAGCTTTCACTATGCATGATGACAATGGCCTGGCAAATGGGAAAGCAACAGAGGGAAGGAAGCTGGGCCTGTGAATGACCTCAGGAAGCCGAGAATGCCAGCAGCCTGGACTGCTCACTTCGAGACTCACTAGTGCCCCAAGAAGAGAAAAACTCCTGTACTCTGTAATCTACCATATTGAGGTTCTCTTTATAATGGGACTTTAGTCTTTAACACACACATGGGCCCTGAGTCTCATTAAGTCCCTGGTGAGAACAGCTTTTTCTGCTTCTGCTGTAGTCCTGCACCGCATCCACCCCCCCACCCGCCACACCCTCTCTAAGGGCTGAATGGAACCCAAGGGCCTAACTGGGGAAAGAGGTCATAGAAGCCCATTTCCTGAGTTCTCCTTCTCTGCGCCAAGAGATTTGATCACAGGGACTCTTCCTTTCCTGTAAATGCAGGTCTGGAGGACCTTTGATTCACTAGCTCATCAGACCTACCCAGACTCTGGATTCTAGTATAGGGTCATCCGGGTCACCCAGCTATGTGCATCTTTAACAACGGAAGCTTAGTAATTGATGCCCCAGCATAAGTTAAGCTTCATTGAATGAGGGCTCAGTCCTCCTGCTTGGCTCACCTCTGTCTCCTGCTTAGAGTAAGAGAAAGCAAGCATTGGAGGTCTTTCGGATCAGGAAAGAACCGTGTGGGTTAGTAACTTCCAGGCCCCTCTTACTGTCTCTTATAGTAACCAGGTGATAGATGAAGTTGTGCTACTAATCGAGGTTAAGAAAAAATAGTGCTTTAAAAGTTCCTTGCATTTGTAGAGCACTTAGAGTTTATAGAATGCTTTAGCATGCAATATCTGAAGCTATTTATCCCCATTTTGCATATGTGGAGACTGAGGATCAGTTACCCCCACCTAGGATATGCCCAAGCTTGGGTTAGCTCTCAGGTTTCCCGACTTCTAGCCTTGTGTTCTTATTTCTATACACTGCCAGGCTGAAAAATAATGTTTTGTGACTTATACTCAGGAAGTTGTGAACATCGAGGATGGCTTCGAGACGAGGGTATTGTGTTCACTTTGGGGGAGGCATTTCACCAACTGAGGTCTCAGTTCCTTCTGTAAATGTGAAAGACATGCTGACCTCTCCCAGACCAAGTAGAGAGTTTGTTGTTGTCACACACATGGTCCCTATTCCAATTCCTGCCCTTACTCTAAGACTATACGGTGAATCGGTCTGTGGAAGTTGGGGTTTGAGAGGAAGATGTGTCCTGGGGCTGCTGCTTGTGGTTACCCTGAGGTGAACCACACCAGGCTGTCCTCTGGGTGGGGAAGTGTCATCTGAGACAAGTCCTCAGCCCAGGGAGACTGGGATGGGGCTGAGGTGAGGACTTCCTCTTTCACCTCGAGTAGCCCAGCCACACCAGGTGCCTGGGTGGAGTGTAGGATAAAGGGCCAGTGGGGAAGAAAGGTTGGTTTGACCCTAGTGCCCCTGATTTTGCTGCCCCACCAATTACACAAACACAGCCCTGTACACCTGACATGAGCACACCCACATCAAGAACCACAGACCCCAAGCCCCGGACCCTCAGCTTTTATAGAAAAGCAGCATGCAGGATTCAGGTTAGACACAAAGGAAAACTTCCCAGGGTATGGGTATTAGATCAGAGACTGGATAGTGTGGAATTTTCTGAAGGGTGTATGATAGTTTCTATAAACATGAAAAAAATGCTTATCCTCTGGTGAAGGGGGTGGGGGTGGGGCTGGTAGAGACAGTTCAAGTGGACTTGCCTAGAGGTAGCTGGATGAATAATGTGTAAAACCTTACTGGTGAAGGCCTTCAAGCCCAGGCAGAAAGAAAAACAATGAAAGAATGAAGCAAGAGGCACATAGGAACTATACCTCTTGCTTATGTCTATGCCTGGGAGAGGGAAAGATCATTCTTGGCTTCGAATACAGAGAAGGGGAACTAATTGCCTGCTGGGCAAGTGGTTACCAGAGAAGCAGGACCCTTTGGCTCTCAGAACAGGGAAATGGTGGGAGGTCTGTGAGATGCAGATTTCCGTGTGTCTGGCGGTCCAGGGTCCAGTGACATCTACAGTGGTTATTTGGACTGCCCAAGCAAATGAACTCAGGGGATAGTGTGAGAGGGAAGCCAGGGAGGAGAGCTACAGAGTGGCTGCTGGCCTCTGCTCCACGAAAGCAAACAAACCAAGGCCTTGGGAGAGCAGCTGAGAGTGTCCTACGGAGGTAGGATGATTCTCGGACCCTAATTCTTCCTATTTCCACATTTTAACATGAAACATTTCAAACGTACAGAAAAGTTGAAAGACTTCTATGGTGAACATCGTACACCTGCCACTTAAGAGTTCTCCCTTAACATTTTGCTCTGTGTTGCAGAACACATATCTTCCCAACTACCCATTCCTCTATCCACCCATAGATCCCTTGTATTTTTGGAAGCATTTCAAAGCACAGTGCAGACATCAGTAGCCATTTAGGCCAATACTTCAGCATCATATCATTAGCAAAGTTCAATATTTGTCACAGTTATTTTTTTCTATGGAGATAAGTTTTACATACAAGGAAATGCACAATTCTCCAATGTGTCGCACATGAGTTCTGACAAACGCCTACACCTGTGCAACTCAAATCAAAGTGCAGAACATGAGGATGACTCCAGAAAGCGCCCCCATGCCCAATAAATTCCTGCCCCATCCCCAAGCAACAACTGTTCTTTTTTTCTACCAGATTTGGTTTTGCCTGTTCTATGACTTCATCCATATACATGAAATCATACAATATGGACTTGGGTGAAGGTTTCTTCCCTCAGCATAATGACTCCTGCAGTCTTTGGGAAAGAGTCTGCTTTATAAAAAGCCAGACTTTTTTCTTTTTCTTTTTAACCACCAAAAATCATGCCCCCACATCTAATCTTCATTAAGTCCAGGGAAGCTGTGTTTACAAGGGCATGGTCAACACCCCAGAGCACTCATACTGTTTGTCCTTGACCACCTGAAGGTAAACAGGGCTGAGCCAAGAGACATCTGCGAGCTGGGCTAAGTTTTTCAGCTCCTAGTCTCCTGTTTCTGCTACTAACTGCTCTTTGGGGCACCACCTGCCCCCAGCCCCGTGGACTATTCCCACTCCAGGTACATAGGGCTCTGCCTTCTTCATGCCCTCCTCCACCTCCCTAACCAAACCAGAAGGATCTGACCACCAGCCATTTACACTAGATGACTGATAGTCCCGGTTACACTGTAACTGCACCGCCTTCCACGGAGGTGTTGCCTCTACAAGATATTGACTTGGGTTTATCTCTGAATGGGACCTGATAGGCTCCGCAGCCCTGCGCCTCTTGGACTTCTCCCCAAGGCTCCTCTAAGAACAGGGAGTGTGACTGTGTCTCCACAGGAATGCGAAGGTGCAACTCAGGCACTCAGTGGGCGCAGCTTCATTCTTAGACACAACCCATAGACAAAGTGCGGAAGACTTAAAACTGTGATGATATAAAAGTAATGTTGTGGCTCACAGAAACCTGGAGGAGGGGCAGAGGATACAGATTCCCACATCCCTCCCAGAGGTGGGATGATAGGCACTATCTAGAGCTGATGCATTAATAATAAGAAATAAGGAAAGGAAGGAAGGAAGAAAAGAAGGAAGGAAGGAAGGAAAGAAGGAAGGAAGGGAGGGAGGGAGAGAGGGAGGGAGGGAGGGAAGGAGGGAAGGAAGGAAAGTAGATAGGTAGACAGATAGAAAGATTTAAAGATATTGAAAGTCCCAAAGGCAGCAACCAGAAGACCCAAAATAACAAAATTAGGAAAAGGGAGAGGAGAGGTTGGAACAGTTTCAGCAGATGTGTCATTGAAGAATCATATATTACCTCAAAAATGCATGTGAGCTGGGTACAGTAGCTCATGCCTGTAATCCCAGCTACACAGGAGGCAGAGGTGAGAGGATCACTTGAGGCTGGGAGTTTGAGACCAGCCTGGGCAACACAGCAAAACTGCCTTTCTTTTCTTTTTTCTTTCTTCTCTTCTCTTTTCCCCTCCCTCCCTCCCTCCCTCCCTCCCTCCCTCCCTCCCTCCCTCCCTCCTCCCTTCCTTCCTTCCTTCCTTCCTTCCTTCCTTCCTTCCTTCCTTCCTCTCTCTCTCTTTCTCTCTCTCTCTCTTTCTTTCTTCTTTATACAGGGTCTCATTATATTGTCTGGGCTGATCCCGAACTCCTGGGCTCAAGAGATCTGCTCCCCTCCGCCTCTGAAAGTGAGCCGCTGTGCCCGGCTGATCCTGTCTCTTACATTAAAAAAGTGCATGTGAATGAGGCATCCACTCCCTACTATGCCCAAGTTTATCTGTGATATGAAAGCAATTCTCCCCTCCCCACACTGCCACATCCAAAGAAAAGCGAGGCACTAGGTTCTGTGTCACAGTTTTTCCTTCACTTGGAGTTCCCTGACCCGCCATGGCATGGCTTCGCAGGAGATGCACAGCTTTTGGCAAAGGCATTTTAGGCATTGATGGGAAATGACAAGTGGTATGTGGGGCCTGAGGGACCCAGAAAATTGCTCTTAGTCCATCCTGCTAGTCCCGAAGGGAAACCCTAGTCGTTCCTTTTATCAGAGCTTTGGTTGGAAGAAGGGGTGTTCCTCCTCCCCAAATGGCCTCTGCCCCTGGAGAGGCTGACTGAGCCACGGGAAGCTTGCTTCTGAAGCAACTCAGAGTGAAGGGGTTCTGCTTCTTTCTCCACTGGCTCTCTCGGCATCAGGAGGCCACCAGAAATGGGCACAGAGCTACCTGCCGCCAGCCTGTTCCCTCCAGTCCTTCCCTTCCAGACCTAGGCTCCCTTCTCCCTCCTGCCCTAATCCTGTGGTTGTTCCTCCAGCTCCCAACTTCATCTTAACCACAGTTAGGTTTATCTAACTTGGCTGTATTTCAGAACCTTCTGGAGGAGTTTTTAAAAGTACAGATTCTTAGGCCTTGTACCAAGAAATTCAGGTTGACTGTGCCTTGGTGGGACCCGGTTGTGAGCATTGTGTCCAAGCTCCTCAACGGATTCAAGCACACAACTAGGTCAGGGGTGCCCTGCCTTACCCCCAAACCTGCCTTCTTCCCCCACTTGCCTCCCAAATATGTATTCTATGTTTTCTGGCACACATGACATGACTTTGATTGGGAATTGATGATTTTCCACATCATCACTTTTAAAATCAGATACTCTCTGAAACGTCCCTCTGTCTGCCTACTGCTTCTACCCCGTCCCTGAGGCCCATCATCTTTATCAGCAGTGTCATTGTAGAAGACTCATCCCTGTCTCCTGGAGCTGCTCCTAACCTCTGGAGGCTCCAGAAGGCAGCCCCGAGCTGGGAGAGAGTGCAGCTCTACATTTTTCTAGCCAAGAGCGAAACGGTCACATTGGGGCCTGGCTCCCTGTGTGTCTCAGTCTCAGCCCCAAATCAAGCCCCTCTTCCTCTGAACAACTAGATTCTTCCAATCTTTTTTGGGGGAGACTCTCCACAGTCCCCAAGGTGAGGAGAACGTATTGGTGATGTGCATCAGCCAGAACCCCTATCTTGTCCACGGGCACTGCATTTCCTTACTGAGCTTGTCTTAAGCAGTGGAACTGATAATACTGTCTCAGCCTGTGACCGCCACTCAGGAAAATAGGCACCAACGAACCTGCATTAAATGGTTGGGAAATCACCCCTCCTAACCATTCCACCACATCCATTGTAGGGAAAAAGAAAAGGAAAAAGGAAAGAAAAGCAGGAGACTGAACAAACAAGCTTTAGGACGAAGATGATAACCCCAAAACAAAATTCCAAGCACCAGTGAAGAAGAGGTTATTCTGAATTGGGGACAGTGTCGTCCAACTCCTCAAATTACAGCCACTTCCTATGGAACACACTGAATGGAGAAGAAACTAAATGTGTGTGTGTGTGTTTGAATGACACACCTGAGTTACAGTTTGCTAGTTATTTCTGCCTCCTCTGGCAAAGGACAAATAGAGGATTTTCTAGAGAAAAATGACTGAAGTCTGCAAAAGCTCATTTGAAAGGTCAAGATTTTTTTTTTTTTTTTTGCAAATGACCTTGTTCAAAGAGCTTCAGGCATTTTGTCCTTTAGCAGTTCAGCCCAGGTCCAGGCTGGAGAGTGAGATGGTGAAAAAGAGTCAGAGGTCAAGAAAGACACTCCAATTAGAACCCCTGATTCTGCTGCTGGGAACCACCTCTCAGCCTCACTCTAACATGGCTCCTGCCCAAAGGAACATGAGAGTTTTAGCTTGGGGGGGCAACCAGAACCCCAAAAAGCTGCTTACTCCCTGGAGCTTTAGCTAGAAGACATCAGCTTGAACTGACTGACATCTCCCCCCAGGCCCCTGGGTCTGCCCTGCAGCTTCCCAGGAAAGGAATCACCCAATTAATGAACACCCCAGGCCACCGCCTGGAGGCTGGTGTCAACCAGCTGCTTCCCTGGGTCCAGGGACTTGTGACGGCTCCCTGGCTTTTCTCCTCCACTCCCAGCAGTAACCCCTACAATTTTCTGTTTCTAAACATCATGCTTCTCAAAGTTCCATCATACACAGAACGTTCTTTATTAGTTATATATTTTTCTGCTTATGAAAGTAATTATTTTGCCCACTATAAAAATGCAAACAAGATAGTAATGTGCAAATAAAAAAGCCAGTCTAAATAATCTCATTTTCCTAAGATAACCCGCCTTAGCAGTTGGGTATACACCCTTTCCGATCTTTCTCTTAAGTGTGTACAAACAGCTTCATGTGCCAAGCTGTTTGTTTCCCCATGCCTTTGCCCATACTGTCTGCCCTGCTTCCTGGAATACCCTTTCTTCTCCTTTGCCAGGCTGACTTCTGCACAGCCTTCTGAACTTAGCAAACTTTCTCTTTCTGTTGCCCCCCAGCCTGGAACAGGTACCTTCCCCTGGGCTCCTTGACCCTCTGAACAGCACTGTCATGGCACCAGCACAGTGAATGATCAACTCTTCTCTGTTTGCGCATCTGTGTCCTCTACCAGAATATAGTATAGGTTAGTGGCTAAGAGATGAGGGCCAAGGTGGACCCCAGTTCCCTCCCTAGGAGCCCTAGCCCCTCTGGCTCTGTCAGACTGTCCCATTCACTTTAGCATCCTCAGTGTCTAGCACACTGCCTAGCACATGGTTGGCGCTCAACAGGTTATTTGTTGAATGAGTGAGCGAGTGAATAAGTTCTGGGTCACCACAGGTGTCCCCACTATGGGACTTTTATATACAGGTAGAGAGCTGCAGAGAGGGGCAACCACCCCAAAACAGAAGAGCTCCATGTTGCTGAGCCCCAAAAGCTTCCACTAACTTATACTAGCTGTGTAATGTTGAGGGAAGTCCTCTCAGGATGCCATGAGAATAAGAATTTATAAAGTGAGGCTCCCTCCTACCTCCCACCATGGCTATACTCCCACTCCCACTTAGGAGGCAAGGAGGCCCTGTCCCTCAAGCCCAGTGAAATACCAAGAGCTCAGGTCTCTAATAAAGCTTGGCATGCTTGGCTCCCAGGGGCAGAGCTCCAGATGTACCAGCTGTGTGACCTTTGGCAGGTGCCATAACCACTCTGAGCCTCCTCCTGCAACAGGAAAATTAGAATGCGTTCAGTAATACCTATGTCACAGGTTAGGGAGGAAGACTAAATTAAGTGTGAACATTGGAGGCACTGTCAATTCCATAGCTCTTTGTTCTACCTCCCCTCAACCCCAGGGGGGTTCAAAGTAAGATCAGGGTGCTAGAAACCTGGACTTTAGCTCTGCCTCTCAGCCCAGGTGACTATGGGTGCATCTGTTTCCTCATCTGTAACATGGAGCCAGGAGTGTTGGACAAGATGGTTCCGAAGGCCCCTGCCAGCCTCTCACATTCGAATTGCTCTGAGAAGTGAAATGTTCTGCAAAGTGCCCCAAGTCCTTGGGCTATCATTTGGTCATGAGAAAAAAGGCTCTGCCACTGGCCAGCTCTCTCTCTCTTGCGCCATAGCCCCTGCCAGTCAGAACTGGGAACATGGAGACTGGCAGACCACCAGCTGGAACACCCCTGACCCTGGATTTCTGTGCTGGGCACTGTGACACTACCTGATGCTGCTCCTTCCCAGTCCCCAGCAAGTGACAGATGTGAGGACAGTTTGTGTGATGCGTCTGTTGACTTTTTTGGAATGTGATTCTGCTCTTGAGGAGTGTGGGATCTAGTTGGGGAGAGAACACTAATAGGTGACCCTGATGTGGGGAATACTCATTGAGTACTGGAGTCTGTAGGGGCTCTTGAGGGCTGGGGTTGAGCTGGGCTTTGAAAGGTGCTTATGATTTGGGTATGTTAGAGGGAGGGTCTGTTGTGGGGGTTGAGAGTTGAGTGTCTGAGGGCCAGTGGCAAGGCCAGGCTGGCTGAGGCTGAGTAGGCAGTGTCTATTCAACAGAGCAGGCATTGGATCGATCAAGCACTCCCCTTCTGGAGAGTACCAGATACCATGCAGAGGGAGGACAATGGTTGAAGACACCTTTATCCGGAAGCCACCTACCTCTTTGACTACCAGGGAGCTGGATAGATGTTCCTTTTCATTGTTTCTTGAAGCTGAGTTTATGGTAGAAACATAGTGAATATTCAAAGTGAGAGTTTTATACTAGGGGACTCCACATGGCTTGTCTCATTCACCCTCATAGGGAGGCAGGGATCATGAACCCCACTTTATAACTGAAAATCCTGGGGCTCAGGAATGCCAGTCACCTGCCCCAGATCACAGGCCTAGTTAGCAACAGAGCCAGAATCCCCAGCCCAGGGCTCTGCACTTGAAGTTCTGAACACAAGGGTGTCTGGAACTCCCGGGAGCTTCTCTGGGGTGAGGGTGGGTAGGCAGCAGGCTTGCACAAAGACTGATTGAATCTAGAGGTCAGGGCTACAGGAATGGGGTGGAGTCTCCCCTGAATGGGGTGAGGAAGCAGTGGGGGAGTGTTTGCTGCTCGGGGAGGCTCAGGAGCCTTGAGCTGGGCTATCAGGTTCGGGGCTGGAGTGACTCCTGAGAAAGGGAGGCAGAGATGAGAGGGTCGACTGGACAGGCTTACAGATCCTCACTCAGGCTGGAAGTCAGCCACCACCTGCCCTTCTCCCCACTTCATCCAGCAGCCAAACTTCTTCATCAACAAGGAAGCCAGTCTCTGCTGGTTTGGGGCCTGGGACCAAGTGAAACCTCTTGTCACTAAAGAAGCTGGGGCCAGGCCAGGCTGTGTCATTTCTTTTCTTCTCTGGGACTTTCCTACCCCTTCCTCCTCTGGCTTCCTGCTGCTCTGGGCCCGGAGCTGGGGGATGGTGGGAGAGGGTTTCACTGTCCTTCAGTGGCCAGATCCTAGGTCCTGAGCCTGCCTCTCCATCTGCCTCCTGCTTGATGTGGGCAGGATCCATCCTCCTTGCAGGAGCCATCTACCGAATACCTTTGGTCTTTTGGGAAGGTGGTCAGGGAGCAGTGTTCCTGGACCGTCAGCATCCTCTGGGGAGCTTGTGAAGAATGAGCTGGCTGGACCTCATTACAGGTTTTTAGAATCAGAATGTTGGGGAATGGAACCCAGGAATCCGCTTTCTAACAAGCTCTCCCAGGAGTTCTTAGGAACAGTAAAGCCTAGAGCCACCACATGAGATCATCTCTCCATCCCCTGGTTGGGGAGACTACTCTCCCAGGATGCCAGGAGGGAGTGTGGGTTGGTGGCGGTAAGATAAGACCGGTTGAATGAGCAGAGTTTCAGAAACAGGCAGGAAGGTATTCCCCTGGCTGGATGCCCCTGAAGCAGAAAAGTGCCTTCTCACCTCCTGGTCCGCCACTCCCATGCCACCCCCACCTCAGACTTTTTCACTCAAGAGCCCTCTCCCTCTGGCAGAGCCAACCAGGAACGCGCAGGTTCAGGTCCAAAGAGGAAAGCCGAGGAAGGGCTTGGAGATGGGCCAAGGTGAGAGCCAAGGAAGTAATGAAAGATATTTTTAGGATTACTTCTTGCAAAAAAGGCTGAGGAGGCACCTTATCACCATCCAAGAACTGGGAGAGGCTTATTTATTAGACTCTTGACCAAGCAACTGGAGATTAAATGACAGCTGAAAGGACTCAGGTGAGAGCAGAGGAAGGGACCTGTGAGTTACTGATATGGGTCCAGGAGGGAGCTGTGGACGCTGCCAGCCTGGTGGTTTTGGAGGACAGTTCATTAGTTCATTCAGTTGCTCCTCAAAGGTGTTTACTGTCTACTATGTGCCTGGCACTTGCTCAGTACAGGGAATAGAGCTTGAACAAGGGACACCTGATTCCTCCCTCATGAGCTGAAGGTCAGGGAGAGTGTCCTGTCTGTCTGGAAAGCCTTTTCCTTGTCCCTGTCCACAGGCAGATACCTGGGTGGCACGCACAGGTGTGGTTCTTGCCCAAACAGCCTGGCATGGCTTGGATCCCCAAGGGGAATTGGGAGGTGGGGTGAGGCTGTATCAGGGATCCTGGGTGGGAGTGGGAGGTTGTGCCTGGCAGGCTGGATGCCCTTCTGTGGAGTCACTCTCCTTCCTGTGGGTGCCCCCTCCTCTGCCAACTGCCTCTCACTTTATGCAGGGACATATCTAGAAGGCCGACTGCTGCCAGCTGTCAAGCATGTCCCCTCCTTTCCACAGCAGCCTCCTATGTGACTAAAAGGCTATGAGACAGCCACACCGAGCAGCCCAGGCTGCCACCCAAACTCTGACGTCCTGCTGGGGAAAGCTCCATTTCAGAGCAGGTGCCCCAACCTGGCTTGCCGGGCCTGCGAGGAACCCTCCTCAACCCCGTGGCTGCTGGAGCTGCCTCGGCTCTGCTTTTCCCCAGCTAGACGTCTGGTTTTCAGATACCTCTTTTCCTCACTGGGGTCCTCAGCTCACTTCAGCTTCCTCTCGGAGAACCTGGTGGGGGTCAGGGAATTGTTTCTGCTTTGCCATCTGTCTCTCAACATATCAGCCAACCCACTTTATTTTTTGAGGGTTTCTATAGCCCAGCATTTCCAAGGGAATAAGAGGAGCGCAGGAGAAGCCTCTGTTGCAGCCTCTCAGGGTGACCTGGATTTGTACATGTGGAGCAATGATTCAAGCCCCAAATGATTCATTCATTCAAGCCCCAAAACACAGGGAAATGGGAGTAGAACCCCGGGCACCCCAGGTCTGTGCCTAACTCCCATTCCTGAGTCACCGGTGACCTCTGGTAAGTTCCAGAACCTCTCTGGATTCTCCCTCTGTAAAATGGGAGGGTGATTTCTGTGATTCCCAGAACCAAGGCAGGATGAGTAAAGGGGTGGGTGGGATGACGGACTGTGTTTACAGAGCACCTATCATGTGCTGGGAGCAGTGCTGAGTACTTTATATAGTTGATCTCATTTCATCATCTTAGCAGCCCTATGCAGTAGCACTGTTATTATTTCTACTTTATAGAAGAGGAAACCGAGGGGAGGGGAAAGGAGTAACTTGCCCAGCAGTGAGTTGGAGTCGGCTCCCGGCCTGTTGGACCAGGCTCCGTACTGGCAGTGACCAGGAGAGAGGAAGGGCAGGCAGGGGAGTGTGGCCAGCGGCTCCCAGGCCCCAGGATTGCCACTGGAAGTTCCAGGCCAAGATGCTGCCTCCTCCCTCAGACCTGGAAACAGGACCCCCAAGTCCTCTCCCGCCCAGTGTGTGCTATGGAGTGGCCGCCGGTTGCCTGCCGGAGCAACACACCTGCCGGAAAACACCTCTATTTCTTCTCTCACCCCAAACTGAGGTCCGTAACGTCCCCTCCATGCTCATGCGCCTCACCTCCACACAGCTCCTTTGCTGTTTTCAGAGCATGCTCCCGCTCTGTCTTTCCAATGCTGTTCTTCCCATTTGCCAGATGAGGGGACTGAGAGGCCTGGGTTGGTTCAGAGACTCACCCGGGGCCGCATGGTTGGTGGACTTTCACCCCAGCCTGCCCTTCACCAAACTGAGGTGTCCATATGGAAGGCCATGAAAGATTCTCGGCTCTTCTCCCAGGGCCCTTCATGGCCTAACACCCCTTGGAATCAGAATTCTGAGGACTCCAGGATGAGGCACAGCCCATACTTGCTGAATTCATTCAGTCGTTCATTTATTCAGTCACATTTATCTGCCACGTTTAGGAGCTGTGTCAGATGTTTTCAGCACGAAAATGCCTCAGGAGCTCAGAGGCCGGAATAAGGAAAGCAGAAAGTGAGCAGGCCGTTAAAATGCCAGATGTGAGTGCTGAGGAGGAACACCTCAGTTTGGGAGGCAAGGATGGCTTCCTGGAGGAGGTAATGAGGTGAAGTCTAGGCTGAGACTTGAAAGATGAATAAAACTGGCCCCTGAAAATTAGGCAGAGAATGGAAGGGAGGGATGTTCGTGGCAGAGCAAACAGCATTCATGAAGCCCTGATTGCAGGGGAGCTCAGCGCACCTGCTGCTGCTTACTCAGCTCCTGCCCAGGCTCCTTTGCCCTTGATCTTTGCATCTCCCAACTACTTGTGACCCCCGCCCACCCAACGGGCAATGGGTGCATCCCCCCCATGGGGAAACCCTGGTGTGGGCATCATGGCATCTGCTCTGTCCACTGCCTTGGCACAGAGATGCCTCATCTGAATGTGGATCATCTCCTTCCGGGGGTAACTGGAGAAGAAACGCAGGTGAGGCGGCAGGTACAGTAGCAAGGAACATCCTGCTATTGGCTCTGTCCTGGAGACCAGCGGAAAGCCTTTGTCCCAGCGGCGTATAATGGGTTTCAGGAGAGAGCTTCAATATTTGCTGCAAACAGAAGCACAAAGGATGTGGAGGGCTATTGTGGGTTCTCCAAAGAGGAGCTAATCCTCCGGCAAGCAGCCCAGCCAGAAGGGGTTCGAGTGCTGGGTGGGCCAGCCACTGGGGGTGTTGTCATTTATGAGCAACTGCAGGAGATAATAGCGCCCAGGGAGACAATCTCTACACAGGTGGAGGGAGGTGGTGAGAGACACTCCCCACAGGAGGGAGGGTGAGGGGGGACAGCACCTGTCCTGAAAGCTCGGGAGCACAGGTGACGCTCCCCATACCCCCATGCGCCCCAAGCCCCATGCCTGGACTACAGCTCTCTCCAGGCCTGGGCTGTCTTGGCAGCTGTTCCTTCACTGGGGGTCACTTGCGTCTGGGGGTGGGAATGGGGGTAGGGGTCAGCCAGGGCTCTCAGGCCTCTCTCCTCTCTCTCTCCCTCCGGCTTTCTCTCCTGTCCTCTTTTTGGTCCACTGCACACAGACAAGTCATTTCTTGGCTTCAGGAGGCCAAGGAGAGGGAAACGTTATATTTGCATATCATTAGCATAAAGAGATTATATTTACATGAAGTCTATTTTCAGCCCCTCCCTCCTCCAAATCTGCCCCACTATCTCTAAATATGCTACATAAATGTCCTGTCCAGTCACCAGCACAAGGGAGTTGTGAGGGGTGGGGGCTGTTGGGAAAAGGGTTTTCTTGTGGTCAGAGTGGAGGGAAGCAGAGCCCAAGGGAGAAATCTGCAATCCCAGGAGTGGGAGAGATTGGAAAACCCAACTCTTCAAGCTTTGTGTTAGCACAAAGAGCTCGGTCAGGATCCCTCACTTCCAGACACCTCCAGGGGTGCAAAATGATGGGTTTGGAAAGAAGAGGGAGAAATGTGACTGATTTACATAAATTTACATAATTTAATGTAATTTGCATGGGTAGAATTATTCAGTTTGTGAGACATCTTTTAATTCAATCTTTTTGTTTCCTAAAAGGTTCTTCTTTCTTTGAGTTTTCTTTCCTTTGCTTCTTGTCAGCTTCCTAAGACGTGGATCTGCGTCTCCAGGAGGGAGAAGCGGACTGGGTAGCAGCATGGTGCAGGGGGTGGGGAGGTGAAAACAGGCAGTGTAGACATCTGAGTGTAGACATCTGAGGTTTCTGCCAGGTCCCAGCAGTGCCACCTCCCTCCTCCACCATTCCATTCAGGATGCCCCAAAGATCCTCAGGTCTGGCATGTTCTCCTTAAGCCTGCCCTGTGGGCTCTAATTTCCACTCACAGATATGTGGGAGTAGAGCAGGGATGAGGCTGGTTTATCTGTTCATTTTTCATAGGGCAGCCAAAGCCACCCAGAAAGCCTGACTCCCAGGCCACATTTCGGCAGAGACCGACCCGCATCTAGAAATCAAAAGCCTTGCCCCTGAGGACAAGACACTGTCTTAAGAAGCATCCTCTGAGCCTCCCAACAGACACCCTGCCCCAAGCAGTCATGAAGGGCCCCTCTTCTTCCGGGTTATGGGCCTTCTCTTTCCTTAGGGTGGGAAGAGAAGGGGGAAGAAAACTGATCCTTCTCATAGCACAAGCCTGGAAATTTATTTACTGATTTCCATTGACACTCAGTTATGACTGTGTGTAAGATAAAGGAGGCTGGATTCAGCTGAAGCTAAACTGAAGGGAAACACCAGCAAGAGTCATTTGCTGGCTGAATACCTTTCTCTGCTCCCAGCCTACTTCTACCTTCTCTGGCCTTTTTCACTCTTCTCTCTTATCTCCTAAACAAGCTTTTTGCAAACACTGTTATAATAATTATTAGCAGACTCTTAATGTTATTTCAACGATTCATAATTGTTCCAAAATCGACCTCAGATCACATTGCTCTACTACCTGGAAAGTTTCGGTGGCTGCCCCCACACCTGTCCAGGTCTGTTAGGGCCTGTATGGTGTGGACACACCTTCCTCTCACTGCACCTCTTACCTCTGTCTCCCTTTCTTGGGACTCTCCAGGCGCACAGGCCACCTCCTGCTTGGAGAACTTTCCGAGCTCATTCACACCTCAGCCTTTCCTCCCAGGTCCCTCGAAGGTCTACCAGCTCCCTGTCACCGCTCAGGGCTCAGCTCAGATGTCCCTTCCTCAGACAGGCCTTCCTCCACCTCCCAGCCTAGGTAGGCCTCCCCGTGGATCAACCCGTGCCCACCTTATTTACGTGATAACTTGTTTGTCCTATTTTTCGTATGGACAGAGACCTCACCTGCTTTCTCCATCTCTGTGTCTCCAGTATCTGGCAAAGCACCAAGAGCATAGTAGGGGCTCAAGCCAGATTTGTTGACTGGACAAGTGTGGATGAGTTGGGGGTTGGTGACAGATGGTGGATTTTGGAGCCTGTTCTGATTGTGGTTTTGTCGCTTGCTGGTGAATGGCCATGGGCAGATTTCTCAGCTCTCTGGGCCTCCATTTCTCCCCTGGGACCAGGATAATAATAACTTCTACACTGAAGGTTAATTTCAGCATTGTATGTAAGTGTCTGGTGGTAATTGGCACTGTTAGGGACTCATTAAATCGTGATTATTAATACTAATAATGATACCTTTGTTTCACACTTACTCTGTACCAGGATCTGGTCCTGCCCTCAAATATTTAGTTTATTGGATGACACAGAGACCTGCCTGGCCAATTAGAAACAAGGGTGACTGTAGCTTAGAGGTATGAAAAAGCACCATAGGAACAAAGAGGCAAGAGCAGTGAATGTACAACCTCTTCACGAGAATAGTGTTTTACGGTTTATATCCTACATGCACCTCTATAGTTCATTTGATTGCCCCCTAAACCTTTAAAGGAGGCAGGGCAGGCCTCAGTATCTACGTTGTATAATAGGAGAGCAGAGGTTCAAAGAGAAGACACCATGGGCTCAAGGTCACACTCTAGCCCCTCGCTCTGCTTTGTTCATCTTCCACAGCATTGAATCCTCTGGACACCTTGTGTAACTGCTGGAATGCAAGCTCTGTGACAGCTTGTTTTGTTCATTGCTCCATGCCCAGCCCCTAGAACAGTACTGGCACATAGTAAGCACTCAGTAAGTGTATGTGGAATGAATGAATGAAGGACAGAAGAGTTAGTGAGTGTCAGAGCTAGGCTCAAACTTCTCAAGCAGGAGGGAGAAAAGCTAGTGAAGGGGACCGGTTTCTGGAGCCGGGCTGTTTGGGTTTGGATCTCAGCTTTGCCACATAATAACTGTGCAACTTGACAAGTTACTTAACTTCTCTGTGCCCCACTTTCCTCATCTGCCTAATGGGAATGATAATATAATACCTAGTTCATAAGATTATTGTGACAATTACCATGAGTTAACATTCATAAAGTGCTCAGAACATGCCTGGTACATAATATGCCACAACACTTAAAGAGAAAATACTAGGTATCTTGACTCCAAATCCAGTATTCTTTCTCTGTACCAGATTATAAAGAACTTTATAGTTTCAAAATCACCAATATATTCATGGCTTTATTGTCTCTTTTCAGCATCCTTGTGAAGTAAGCAGTAAATCATTACTATTGCCATTTTACAGAGGAGAAAGCTGAATGAAGCTGGAAATGACAGGTCTGGCTCAAGGTCAAACAGAGGCTTTATTGTCTGACTTCAAATATATTTCTCTGTCTATGATTCTGCAGGTAATCTCCTTCCCCAGATCTAGCCTGAAAGAAAACAAACAAATAAGCCAAAGGGGGAAAGAAATCAGAGCCTAGCAGAGATTCTCATAAGGTCTAAAAGAAGGCCTGTTTTCAGGGTTTGGAAATCCATTTAAGTTTCTCTAATCATAGGCTGTCTAAATAAGACCAAAGATGCTGAGAAATTTTAAGGTCAAGGGAAACTCCTATAGATTCAAAAGGGACTGACCCAAGCCTGTAAACATCTGGGGAGATACCTGCCGACTATGGGTGGCCTTTCCTTCCAATGAGCGGCTGCCTTCATGAGGAGCATCTAGTGGGCCCAGAATGTGCCAGGTGCTGTGGGGGCAGGGAAGACACGGCGAGTTTGTCCCGAAGGGATCTTTTGTCCAGTTTGGAGGGTGGAGGCAGAATCTTCATGGGGCTAAGCTTGTCCACTGCCTGCTTCCAGAGACTCTAAGTAGGTGTAAGAACTGGATTTTAAATTTTGTTTTAAGTGACCCCAATGCTAACCAGATAGATGATTTGAGTTCCAGAGGGCATTCAGAGGAGATGTAGAGGTCGTAAAAGAATTCTTGACTTCTTTTGTTTGCTCACTCATTCATTCATTCAGCTCTCATTTATCGTATCCTTAGCCTACAACAGGGAGTCCCAGAGTCCAACACCCGAATTCACAAATAGATTGTAAAAAATGCATTGAGTATCTACCATGTGCCGGCCACGTTTCATACATAAGCAGAGTACTTTGAGGGAAGTATTATCATCCTGGTGAGACAAGGGAGACTCAGAGGCTAAGTGACATGCCCAAGGTCACTCGGTTATGGAAAAGTCAGTATTCATACCCAGGGAGCCTGCCTGACTCCACAGCTCAGGCTATGGTTTAGATCTTTATGCTGGAATATTTGAGTCATAAAAAAGAGTATGTATTGGCTGGGCATGGTGGCTCATGCCTGTAATCACAGCAGTTTGGGAGGCTGAGGCAGGTGGATCACCTGAGGTCAGGAGTTCGAGACCAGCCTGGCCAACATAGTGAAATCCCGTCTCTACTAAAGATACAAAAAAAATTAGCCAGGCATGGTGGCACATGCCTGTAATCCCAGCTACTTGGGAGGCTGAGGTAGGAGAATCACTTGAACCCAGGAGGCGGAGGTTGCAGTGAGCCAAGGTCGCACCACTGCACTCCAGCCTCGGCGACAGAGCAAGACTCCGTCTCGGAAAAAAACAACAAAAAAAAAGAGTATGTGTTAATGCACAACTAAGATCAAAAGTATGATAATAAAATGACTGACAGTGATCAAGGAATAAACCATTTCCAATAAGGCCTGTCATGGTGTGTGCCTCACCCCTACTACACTCCCCCGTTTCCCCTACCACCCCCACTCCAAGGTGACCGCTATCTAAATCCCAGTTTCATCATTCCCTTGCTATGTTTTTGGTTGTTCTCACCACGTGTTTCTGATAAACATGTGTGAAGACAACCCTTCAGTTTTGTTTTGTTTTGAACTTCATGTAAGTGTTTTGTGATATCTTCTGCAGCTTGCTTTGCATCTTCCACAGGCTTCTGAGATTCACCCAGCTGATATACGCAGCTTCAGTTTATTCATTTCCACTGCTGTGAAATTCCATTGTTTGAACACACTGTACCACATTTTATGTATCCAATGTCCTGCAGAAGGACGTCTAGGTCATTTTCAGTTGTGGTTTTTTTTTGTTTGGTTTTGCTATTGCAAACAACGCTACAAAGAAAATTCTTCATCATGTCTTCTGATGCACCTGACGGGGTTATGTAGGTGCAGGGGTGGGCTTGCAGGGTTGCAGGGCTTGTTTGTAGTATATTTTTACTCAATACAGCTCCAAAGTAGTCGTACCATTTTCTTTGCAGCTTATAAGCTGGAGGAGAGTCTTCTGAGGGGCCACTGTTGAGCTTAGGAAAGGGGGCTCCAAAGTGTTGACTACCTAGCAAACCTTGAGATTAACCTTGAGAACCATCTACCCTAAGAATGGTAATTTATATGGTAGTCCACGGAGCAGTGCACAGGCTTGATATTTATCTCCAGAGCTGAGCCTCTGAGGTTGGAAACACCTGCAGTTACTGACCAGCATCCCAGGAGAAAACTGGCCTCTTAACTGACACAGGAGAACCAAGAACAATTGTGCCCATCTCATCCGACCTGCGAGACTTGGCATCTTTGCCAGAGCATGTGAGCTTGTGGGATTTTTAAAGCACGTCCTTCTCTTGCAGCAGAATCTAAATTTGTCAGCCTTGGATTCAAGGGCATGTGATGTGACTGACTGGAGGCAGCTAGATCCTGGCTGGGATTCCGCCTCTCTCCCTGCCTGCTCTTCCTCCTTCTCACTCCTTTGCCTTCTGCTAATATTTATGTCCTTCTTTTATATTTTTGATTGGGTAATGCATTCAAAGAGGTGGAAGTTGAAAGTATAAAACTCTGTGAGGGAAAGTCTTGCTCCCACTACTCACTCCCACTTGCCTGCTCCCTTTTATTGAAGGTCATCACTTTTGTTATATATCCTTCTAGAATCGGATTTTGTTTTGTTTTGTTTTGTTTTGTTTTTGGTGTGTGTTATTTCTGAAAGTGTCTCACTCTGTTACCCAGGCTGGAGTGCAGTGGTGCAATCACGGATCACTGCAGCTTGGAACTCCTGGGCTCAAGTCATCCTCCAGCCTCAACCTCCTGAGTAGCTGGGACTACAGGTGCACACCACCAGGCCTGGCTATTTTTTTATATTTTTTGTTTTGCTTTGTTTTTTGTAGATATGGGGTTTTGTCATGTTGCACAGGCTGGACTCAAACTCTTGGGCTCAAGTGATCTACTGGCCTTGGCCTGCCAAAATGCTGGGATTACAGGTATGAGCCACTGTGCCTGGCCAAGTTTTTAAATGTATAAGCAAATATGAATATAAAGTCTTATTAAAACCTCCTATTACAGAAAAGATAGCATACTATACACATGATTCTGCCTTTGCCTTTTCTCATAAAGAGGTATGTTGGATGCCTAGTCCAAATCATCATAATAAACATTTGGTTATTCTTTTTAAATAGCTGTGTTAATATTCTATTGTATTCCACTAATATTTCTCACTTACTGTGCACAAATCTCTTTGCTGGGTGCTGGGGTCAAAATGATGAATCAAAAGAGGTCCTGCCTTTAAGGAGAGTACAGCCTAAGGGCAAATAGACAAACGATTATGATGAAATACTGCAGGAGCTATTCATTCCAAAAATATGAAGTACCAACTGCTTGTCAAGCATTGCTCTGGGCAGAGGGGAGATGATGGAAAATAAAACCCATGAAAATCCCTGCCCCGTGGCACTTCTGTCCTAGCAGAGTTGATGCTCTGGCACTGTGATAAGGGGTGGGCACATGGCGGGGCCCCTAACCCGGTCTGGGGGTCAGGGAAGGCTACCTGGAGGAAATAGGTGGACCGAGAGATAATGAGGGTGGTGTTGGCAGGACTTGGTTGGATTTGACCAGGAGGGAATGGAAGCCTCAGTCCTCTCATCTAAAATGAGGCAAATGACCCCGTCCCTGGGCTGCTCTGAGACTCTCTGATACAAGTAAGGCTCAGGGCAGTGGTGCTTGCCACAGCCCCAGACCCATCCCTTCATCTGCTCCCGTGCTGCCCCCACCTCACCCCTGAGCCATGGTGTCCATACTCCAGCAGGCACTCTGCCTTCCTGCCTTCTCAGCCCACTCCCCTTCCCATCACACACACACAACACACACAACACACACAACACACACACACCACATGCCCACACCACATGCCACACCGCACACTGCACACACACACATGCACGCACCACATACCACACCACACATCACACACACATCACACCACACACCCACCCACACACATGCACACACCACATACCACACTGCACATCACACACACATCACAACATGCATACACACACACCCCTCACACCACACACCACGTACACACACACATTACACCACACCACACATGCACACACCACATTCTGCACTGCACACCACAGACACACCACACACACCACATATGCACACACCACATACCACACTGCACACCACATGCACACATCACACCATGCATACACACACACACCCCTCACACCACACACCACACACACACTACATCACACAAATGCCACACATGCACACACGTTTCACACTGCACACCACACACACAACACACACACACACACCACACATGCACACACATTCCACACCGCACACCACACACACAACACACATGCACACACCACATACCACACTGCACACCACACACACACACATCGCACCATGCATACACACACCCCTCACACTGCACACCACATACACACACTGCACACACACACATGCACACACCACATACCACACCATACATCACACACACATCACACCACACCATGCACACACACATCCCTCACACCACACACCACGTACACACACACATGCATATACCACACACCGCACCGCACACCACACACACACATCACACCACACCATGCACACACACCCCTTACACTACACCATACACACAAAACACACACCACATGCACACACCACATACCAAACACCACACCACACACCACACACACACATCACACATACATACCTCCTCACACCACACACCACACACACACCACACATGGACATGCCACATCGCACACCACACCACACACACACCACACATGGACATGCCACATCGCACACCACACACACCACACACACATACACACACACCCCTCGCACTGCACACCACACACTACACCATACCTGCACACACACATACTGCACTGCATATCACACACACATCATACCAAATATACACACACCCCTCACACTGCACACCACATACACACACACTACACCACACACACTCTACACATGCACATACCACACCGCATACCACACCTCACACCACACACACACATTACACCACGCATACACACACCCCTCACACTGCACACCACACACACACCACACGTGCACATACAACATACCACACCCTACACCACACACACGTTACACCACAAATACCACACACACCCCACACACCAAACACACCACACATGTACACACCATATACCACACACGTGGGCACACACACACTCCACACCACACACCACATACACACACATTATACCACACATACCACACACACATTACACCATGCACCCTTCATACACATCCCCCTACACCACACACACACATTACACCACACATACCACACACACACCACACATACCACACACACATCACACACAGCACATACTACACACAGGCACACACCACACCACATATATCACATACATACACACTTCACACTACACCACACCTGCACACATACATACACCACACCACATATACACATGCACACCACATACATAGACACATCACACCACACATGCACGTATCCACACATCACATATACACCCCTCCACACACACACACCATACACCACACATGCAAACACAGCACAACCACCCACACCCACCCCTCCACAGACCCCACCCACACCACACCACACCACAAACATCATACACCACAAACACACAACATATCATTCACACACAACACACACATCATACATACACTACACACATGACACATACACAGACATCATATGCCCACACACATACACACATGCACATACACAGACACTCCACACCACATACATACACACATTACACCACACACACAACACACCCCACATGCACACACCACATACACACACACACCACACATACCACACACACACCCCATACACCCCCTACACAACACACCACACATCCACACACCACATACCACACTGCACACCACATACACACACATTACACCACACATACTATACACACACCACACACACACCACACCACATGTACACATACCACATACCACACCCATGGACACACACACGTACATACATACACACCCCTCGCACCACACACCACATATACACACATTACACCACACATACTACCCCCACACCCCTAACACACAACACAAACATATACACACACATTACATCACACATACCACACACACTACTCATACCACACACATACCACACACAGCACACATGCACACACCACATACTACACACAAGCACACATACACCACACCACATACACCACATACACAGGTCACACTACATACAGCACACATGCACACATACATACACCACACTATACATCATACACATGCACACCACATACATATGCACATCACACCACATATGCCACACATGTACATACCCACACACCACATACACACCACACACATTACATCACACACACATCACACATACACACATGCCACCTACACCCACCCACCCACACACACAATCATGCTCAGACCCCACCCATACACACCACATACAAACACTCATCATACACACACACAGCACACACTGCAAATGCACATCATACTATACACACAACATATACATCACACATACCACATACCATACACACACCACACACGCAGCCACATCAAAGACACACACATACCACATACCACTCCCCCTCCACACACAACACACACCACCCCCAGACACGTACACAATCTTGGTACAGGCCATTGACCCTCTGCAGGAATTCAACTTCCTGCCTAGCCTGGCCCGTCCCCATCGCACATTAGGGAGTGTCCCAGAGTGCACACAGCCCACTGTCACGGCTAGGCTGCCACACACCTCTCAGCCAGTCCAGTGTCACTGCCTGTGTGACTGTTTTGCGGACCCCATTGGACTGTGCGGTCCCAGGACTCCCACACCATGGGTGCCGCCTGGCGCCTGACCTTGCAGGGACCTGCTTGAGGTATTGCCTGTGGCCGGTGGACTCACACAGTGAGGGTTGGGGACTTCTGTTGAGTGGGAGCAAATGGCAGGAACAGTCAGCATTTCCCAAAATTCCCATGGGCGGTTTGGCACCCATCCAGGCCCAGCCCAGGTTTATTTGGTGATAAGATTTGGTTTTGTTTTTTCCCAAGCCGCAAGGGCAGTGTGCCACCCAGAGCCCTGGCCTGGATTACCTCTGTTGTTCAGTGGCAGCCTGGAGCTGTGCCTCAGAGAGCGGGGCTGTGCTGGACACAGGGTGGTCTTATTCATCCTGGCCCTCTTCTTTACAGGGATGGTGATGAAGGACTCCAGGAGTGCTGCCTGTACACCCCCATCCAGGCTCCAGTGGGTGCCACTTGTCCCGGCCTGAAGTCACAGCCCCCAGATGCTGCCTTCCTCTGCCAATCCCTATACCTGCTGGGGTGGGCACCGAGGGCCAGTCCCAGACTTGGGAGCAGGGTGGGAGTGGGGTGGGGGTGGTGCACAGGGAGGGCCTCTATGTGGCCCTGATTGTTGGCTCAGTTCCCTCTGCTTGGGGGATGGGTTGAGGTGTCCCCTGGTTGTGACAGAATGGAGGCTGTGGGTTCTCAGCACCTGCAATCCCCACCCTACGTTTGGAACATTCTGTCCTGGCTCCCGAGTCTGAAGAAGGTGCAAAATGTGTGGTTTGGAACTCGCGTTGAATCTCAGCGTGGCTCTGGCTCTTGCAGACTCAGAATCTTTTCCATTCTAGCTGCAGTGTGTCTGAGACTCATTGTTTGCTAAGGATTGATTTCATGAATGAGTGACCTGCCCTCAGCGGGGCCCATCCTTGATTGAAGGCTCTGTTGTTGCTGTCTTGAAACTCTTAATAATGTCTGAACAAGAGACCTGGCATCTCCATTTTGCCCTGGGTTCTGTAAATTATGTAGCCAGTCTCAGTTCACTTTTAGTTGTCTGCCTTTTAGTATCTTTTTCATGTCAAACCATGTAGATGTATTTTTATAACTATAAAATCTAAGTAGCACAAAAGATAAAAACAAAGGACACATTTATTATTTATTGTGACCTTTAGAAATGGTCCACTTGTCCACTGCAGTGCACAAGCTGCTATATACACACCACACTTGACAATCCAGTCTGCCTGACTCCCAGGACAGCCTGTGTGATGTGCAAAATGCCATTCCCATGAGGGCGCATCATTTTTCCCCAGGACTTCTGAAGGACACAGATAGAGCTTGTGCTCTAGGCCACGCCCCCCCGCAACACCGTTCCTGTACTGGCTCCATGCTGGTGTCCAGAATGAGCCAGTTCACACTCCAGAGCCAGGTGTGGGGAGAAGCGGCTCCCAAACTCCCCTGCTGATCTCCCCCCGACCCCTAGGTGTACCTTCCAAGTCAGATGACAGTCATAGGCTAACATCCCCAGCTCTGCTTGGAACTCAGGAAAGGATACTTCTGGGTAGAAGAAAGATTCTGCGGTGGGCATGGACTTGGCCATTGAAGACCCTGAGAGGACATCTTGCCCACCCTCTCCAGGTTGGGCCCTGTCTGTGCTGCCTGGAGCCGAAAGAAAAAGATTCCAGCCTTAGAATCTGCGGGCATGGAGCTCCATGAGCTTTCTTGCATCTCATTCTAGCATTTGCCACAGATGCTGATTTCTTGCCTGAGTCATGTATGTTGAAGTTTTTGCTCATTTCTTACTAGGCTTAAGAAATTGGAATTCTCTGCCTCACAGATCCCAAAGGGCTGAACATGCCCCCAAGCCCGTGAACAAACTTTGAGCATCTGAAGGACAAAACCCCAGCTCCTAAAGCGTTCATGAGCACCCACTTTCTGTTCAGCCTGAAAGAGAAGGAGCACTGCTGCCCTCTGGTGGCCAGGAAGCAGAGCATCAAGGAGCCTCCTAAGGGAACTGGGTCGTCCTTGCTTTGTCTTTGGGACAGTAGCTTTGAGTCTTAGGTCAACGGATGTCCTTTCACTGTTCCTGGAAAATGGCAAGCTTGTCCTTGCCTCAGGGCCTTGGGCCTTGATGCTCCCTCTCCCTGGAATGTTCTTTCTCCAGCTCTCAGGTGACAGCTGCCTTCTCATTCTCTAGCCGTCAGACCAAATGCCACCTCCTCAGGGAAGCCCTCCTGGACCACTTCGTCTAAAATAGCAACTCATCCCAGCCCCTGCCACTCTATCCCATTACCCTGTTTCCCTTTGTTTATAGCACTTACCTGCTATTTGGAAGTATCTGTCTAGAGTCTGCATCCATTGCCTCTCTCCCTCACCAGATGTCGGTTCCAGGAGGGCAGGGTCCCTGTCTGTTTTGTTTGTCACTGGACTTCAATGCATTGTACATAGTAGATAGGCAAAAATACTTGTCAAAGAGGTAAATAAATGCATATCGACAACAGCTACTAGATTTAAGCACAGCTTCTGGTCTCAAAACCGCACTGTGATACAGGCAAGGCAAATATCACTCCCACAGGACAGATAAACAAATCAAGACTCAGAGATTTATGTGAGTTGCCTGAGCACCCAGCAAGGAGGAATGAGCCAGGGTCCCTTGTGCCTTCTCCTGTGCTCCCTCAGTCCTCTACCCTGGAGGGAGCAGACGGGGTCTCAGGCACGAGAGCTTCTGCCAGGAGGTGAGGCAGGCCCAGCAAGTGGGGTCCAGAGCTTTACTCCTTAGTCTGCTTGTTGAAGGAGGCTGAGCTGTGCCATTGTCCAAAGCTTTGCTTGTGGCTGAGGGGTGTGAGGCGGGAGGGGGTGAGGAAGGTCTGTCCACAGGAGGATGTAACCAGACTCCAGTCAGTGGCTGGTCTGCGGAGATACGTGTTCTGGAGCGGGAGTGTTTGAGGGGTGGACGGGTGGGGAAAGGTGGAGCCACTGTGGAAACTGTGACTTCTGCAGGGCCAGGGTTTGGCTGTGACATTCCGGGCTTCACCCAGACTCTGTCACTATACTCAGCCTGAGCCAGGGGCTGCCCTCTGACTCTGGGCCCAGCACCGGGTCAAGGGCTCTGATGCAGAGCCTAGGTCCCCTGTGCTGTGCTTGGGCAGGCAGTGGGGCTGGAGGGTGATGGTTATCTGTTCTCAAGCCTGGGATGACCAGGCCTGGGGTAGGCTCTGTTTCTGGGCGTCCAGAGCAGGCGTCCGGAGGTCAGCAGCATCTGCTCCTTGACTGGTCTGGTGAGAGTTTGATGGATTCTGTGAGGTGATTCTCTAAGATGCTCTGGTACTGGGGAAGGAAAGAGAGGCCAGCATTCATGTCCTGAGGTGCAGAGAGCACCGCCCGCCCTTCATTTCTTAATGGGCCTCAGAGCCTGGGCTCTTGTTTCCTCCCCATTGTACTTCTGGGAAACTGAGGCCCAGACAGGGAAGCCACTGGTGTTCCCCACCCTCCTTCTTCCCTGTGTTCCCCCTCCAGCCTCTTCCCAGGAGCCCAGAGCAGGTCAGTGTCTGAATCAGCGGCCCAAGTCTCCTGACCTCCAGCCGTGTCCTGTAATTTTCCATTCTCCAGAGGGGACAGCTGAGGTGTCATTTGGGCTCAGGCAGAGAGGTGATGGCCACTCCTCATTTCTCCTGGAGACCTCTTCCCGCAAATATTCCAATACCCGCAACCTCCTTTTCATTCTGCCCATCTCCCAGCTTCCCCTACTCGTGCCTGGAAAAACCCAGTCAGTCCTCTGTCCTGGCTGCGTCCAGGGAGCCCTCCCTAAAATGGACTCAATGTTAATCCTGGGCGCTTTTGCTTCTCCAGCCTCTCTTGTCCCAACAAGGGTTCAGAGGAAGCCCCTTCTCAGTCTGCCAAGCTTCTGCCTTTCCACCTGGCTTCACTGCTCACCAAGAGCCTGCCCCCCGACCCAGTTTAGGGGTTGGGGTGATATGGAGGAGGCCCTTCTTTAAGCAGATGGGTTCCTCAGGCTGAAGGGTTTCTTCTTCAAGGAATCCCATCTCTTCACGCTGCTATGGCCTCCGCTAGTCACAGAGCTCAATCTCCTTCATGTTCCTCCCATAGCCAGTACTGTGGGCCTCGGGTGAGTGATGAGCATTCACTCTGTGTGGAAGGGGTTTGTGCTACATTGGCGTGGACCTGAGCAGGGGCGGAGCCTCCTGTGTGTCACGCAAAACTGTCCCTGGCAGTCCATCTCAAGTGTCCTTCTCAGGGAGGCAACTTCCAGTGACAGGGGTGCTGCCTCCTCCTCTCTGATTTTATCTCCCTGGCAGCTCCCAGGCTCAGGCCAGACACCCAGCTGGCGAATGCTCGTGACCCTGGACCTCAGGAGGTGGTGTCCAGCCCTGCCTCCTGCACCTTGATGATGCCGGGCCCCCCAAATACGTAAGAAGATCCCTTGACACCTCATCACTCCCTGCCATCCCCAGACTGAGCAGTAATTTAACCCGATGGCACAGAGCTCGTGATGCTGAACCTGGGGTCCAGTCCTTCGTCACAAAGTTGATTTCTTGGGGATCCCCCATCTCTCACCCCACCCTGGTAGGATCTTGGGACCAGCAGAGCAAGTGCCGTCTGGGGTAGGTGTGAGAGACGTCCTCATTTGTTGCATGGGCAAAGCCTGAGGTTTTCATGCCAGTGTTGCCCTAATAACATCCGCACCCTCCCCAGGTCCAAGTCACCATTGAGCTCTTTGCATTAACGACATCATTTTCACTGACAATGGCAGCATCTTGTTTCTCAGATCTTCTGCAAAACCTCCAGGCCATAATTAGGTTTCTATGTCATTCTTTTCTCCAGGCCCCAGGCCTCTTGACAACTTGTGAATCTAACTGTGCAAGTAATAAAATGCTATTCCAATGCTTGCAGCATTTCAGTGGGGGTGTGACTGTGGGAGTCTGTCCCTGTCCCCCCCAGTGGCCCAGTGGCCTTGCCTTAAGTCCTGCATCCTGAGGACCGTGTAAAGCTGCTGTGATTCACCGAGCAGCCACCAGCCAGCCTGCTTCCCTCCACTGGACGTGGTGATTCTGTCTTTTTCCAATTAACCCCAAAAGAACTGGGCCTCTAAGCAATATCTCATGCTACTGGAGCTGGGCCTGACAAGCCCCAGCAGGGATGGTAATGCTAACTTTTCCTCCCCCTCCCCTCCCCCTCCCCTTCCCTTTTCCTTCCCCTTCCCGTTTCCCTTCTCCTTCCCTTCCCTTTCCCCTTCCCCTTCCCTTCCCCTTCCCTTCCCCTTCCCCTTCCCCTTCCCCTCTCCCTTCCCCTTCCCCTCTCCCTTCCCCTTCCCCTCTCCCTTCCCCTTCCCCTTCCCCTTTCCTCCTTTCTTTGACAGGGTCTCACGCCTATGGCCCAGGCTGGAGTGCAGTGGCACAATCATGGCTCACAGTAGCCTGACTTCCCAGGCTCAAGTGATCCTCCCACCTCAGCCTCCCAAGTAGCTGCGACTACAGGCACGTGCCACCATGCCCGGATAGTTTTTTATATTTTTAGTAGAGATGAAGTTTCAACCAGGCTGGTCTCAAACTCATGGGCTCAAACAATCCATCTGCCTTGGCAGATGTAATCTCAAAATGCTGAGATTACGGGTGTGAGCCACCATGCCCAGCTGGCATTGCTAACTTTCTAGGAGCAAAACCTCACCACCCCACATCTTTCAAAGCTGGTGGGTATCTCTTCTTTAATTCTTAGGGCATCCTTCATCATATTTTGTAATAACTGAATACCCTAACCCTTGAATGTGGCTAAATTTGTTACTAAAGTAACCTACCTACCTTCTTTCCTTTCAGAATGTTAACTGAACACCTACTCTGGTCTCTTTCAGAATGTTAACTGAACACCTACTCTGGTCTCTTTCAGTATGTTAACTGAACACCAACTCTGCTCTCAGCAGGTGCCTCACATATTGCTCTTTTTACTACAAGGCTCACTTGCAGAACTCAGACGTTTCCACCTGGTGTCTCGAGGAATCTTGAATTCAATATGCTCATGTGGACGTCATTACCCCTTTCTCTCATGAAGCCCCTGCTTTCTCCTTTGTTCTCTGTCTTGTTTGGCTCATGGAATCATTAATCCATTGTCCCTTCATTTGCCAAGCTAGAAACGTGGTCATCAGCCTAAACTGCTCCTGTTCCTTTCTCCCTGCATCTGACCATCATCAGCTCCTGACGTTTCTACCTCCAAAGTCTCTTTAATTCACCCTCACCTTGCCAGCTCTATCCTCTCACGCCTGGACTATCACAGTAGCCTCTTCATCACCACCCATGGAGCCCATCCTTTTGGCAGCACGAAGCTCCCCTGCTGAAAACTCTATGACACAGCTCCATTTTAAAACAGCATGTAATGCCCTCTCTGTACTACAATAGTATTTTATTTAACCCTCACAATAACCTCATGGGGAAGATATTATTATTTGTACTTTAAAGTTAGGGAAGTGGTGGCTTAGGGAGGCTGCACGACTTGCTCAGGGACGCACAGTGAGACGTAGAGCTAAGTATAAAGCCAGATCGTTCCAACTTCAGAGCCCCACCCCAGATGGGGGCTTACTCCTTATTGTAGAAGCACCTCCCACATCCTCCTCTCAAAACACCCTGGGCTGGAGCAAATGAACCCACAATCTCCCTGGGAAGGAAGGGAAGTTCCTTATAGGAAATGCCTTTGAAAACTTTTCTTTGACTTCAAAATCTGTATTTGTAAACTTCTGTTTCATCTTAAGAATCGATGTGAATTTTACATTCTATGCCCAGTTAAGTGTGTTTGTTTTTATGTGAAAATGTTTCTCCTTCAAATTTCTAAGCAAAAAAGACACTGCAGAAAGTCGTGCCCTGTTGGGTTTCAAGGTCCTGGGTGAGCTCCTGAGTACCCTGGGTGGCCTAGCAGTGCCATGTGGAAGGCGTGGGCCTGTGGTATGGCGTCTGAACTCCTGGTCAGGCTTCACCAGGCCTTGGTGGCCTTGCTGGCTTCATCACGAACTCTGTCCCCATGCTCTGACATTCCTCCACGCCAGGTTTCTTCTTGCCAACAAGACCTACAGTAGGTGTCTCCTGGAAGCCCCATGAACTCATGCCTGGGTCTCTGGCCTTGGCCTTCTCTCTGCCCTTCTTCCCCTCCGGCTTACACCCACCATGGCCTACCATCTCCACCTGCAAACTGTGAATTGCCTTCCAAACCTTCTGACATGTCACTTCTCCCAGCAGGCATCCTCACTCATCCTTGCCACCAGCTGCCTGGGAGTCACCTTCTCACCTTAATCACACCCCCCACAGCACTCACATCACTCCGGGATAGTCACTTATGGATATCTCACTCTACTGACCTCAAGTGCACTGAGGGTTGTATCTCCAGGTCTAGCCTGACAACTCAATGGATATTTATGGACTCAAATTATTTTCATTTTATAGAGAGGAAATGGAAGCTCAGAACAGTCATATGTCTTGCCAAGGGGTCCACTTGAGAGCACCAGGGCAGGATTCAAATCCAGGTCAGTCTGACCGCAGGTACCACACCCGTGACTTCCAGACTTCTGATCAGTGCACATGCCCCCATAAACATGGGGGACTGACATGGATTGCTACCCATTTAATCTTTTGCCAAGAAAGGGTGTTTAAAAACAACAACAAGCAGACAAGCCACTGTCTACTAAACAGCACCATGTCATAACAGCGACAGAGTCAGAAGGACCTAATTTACCCACAATACAGTAGGAAGGACATCATTTGAAGAAGAAAGGATACTCCTTCCCCAGATAGCACAGGTGCTAACCAGGCACAGACACGGGCTGTGGGCTGATGGACGCTTCCTGGTGACTAAGCATTTGGCAGTCGCTGCCCTGTGCTTGTGGAGGATTATTGATCATTATCACCACCAAGGGCAAACAGCATTCCTCAGCGATCCAGGAGGACGGCAAGAGCAGGCACACCTGTGCTTCAGGAGCAGACTACACCGCCCACTTCTTGACCAAGCACTAACAGATGGACACCTTCCTGCTTTCCCTTTCCCGAGACAGTGAGGGCCGGAGGGGAAGCAGAAGAGCCAGTGAGGGTCAGGGGAACCCTAAGATCAGGGCTCTGAAGCCTGAGGATGCCTAGCTGGGATCTTCTCCCTGAGCAGCCGCTAGAGGTAGCTGCTGCCTCTCTCTGTCTGGGACAACCCCTCACTGGGGCCTGGAGAGCTTCTTTCCAGAGCCGCTGCAGAGGGCATCCCATGGGGGCGGTGGATGCTTCCACATAGGGGAAGCCTCCAGTCCCCTACCTTTATTTGCCCATTTCCTCAATTCAGAACCATTGCTGCGATGATCCTTTCCCCTCTCCTAAGAAGCCCATGTTGATGAGATGTGGCAGAACGATGACACAAGCTGAGCCCCTCCCCCTGCCAATCCCAGGGCTTCCAAACTCCACACCAGACTGACGTTAAAACCACGCCACTGCTTCCAGGCGGCCTTCCGTGGTCTTCCCCACCTCCCTGCAGAATTCAGACGTTTTCACCTGGTGTCTCAAGGAAACTTGAATGCAATGTGCTCACATGGACGTCATTACTCGTTTCTCTCATGAAGCCCCTGCTTTCTCCTTTGTTCCCTGTCTTGCTTGGCTCATGGAATCACTAATCCATTGTCCCTTCATTTGCCAAGCTGGGAACCTGGTCATCAGCCTAAACTGCTCCCTTCTCCCAATCCCTTCTTCACTTTCCCTCCTCCCCACCCCCTCCCCTGCCCTGCGGCATGGGCTGTCTGTGTGCCCTTCCTCTAGGCCCTACCCCAAGTCCTGTCCCACCATGCCACACTGTATTACAATCACTTAGGGGCCTATCTGCCTGCCTCTTCAGACAGAGGGTCCCGGGGCCTGTACAGTGCCTGCCACACACTCAACACATTCTTGACGAACCTTCATACCTAGGGGTCTACGTCTATTCATCTTTTGGATCAGAAGATGTCAGCAACTCCTGCAAGTTTGATATTTCACTTGGGTGAATCCCTGGCACCTCCTGCCAATGAAGATTGGACTAGACCATCACTTCTCAAACCCTTCCTCAGTTCGGATCTCCAGGGCTGAGGTACAGGACTGGAGTTTTTAGATACTCCACAAGGGATTTGGTTAGTTAGCTGGATTGACAGACCGCTGACTGCACGCTCTAAGGTACCTTTCTACCTCTGGCATTCTGCGGTTCCAGAACTGGAGTGCTGCTGAACCCATTCCATAGCTAATTAACTGAGACGATGAGCAATCCCGTCCCACCCACAACCCTGCCCGTACCCCAGATGTTCTTCTCTGGAAGTGCCTGAGACCCTCCCCAATCCAGGGGGCAGTCTTGGCAGGTCTTGCCACCACAGCCACTCACCCTCGACAGAGCCCGACTGGCCAGCATCTCAAAGGCTTGCACCACATTGATGTCATTCTTGGCACTGACTTCAAAGTAAGGAATATCTTTCTCTTTACACCAGCCTTGAGCTACTTCCTGGGGTACCTGAATGAGGGGAAGAAATAAGCATGGTTCCTGTATTATCATCATCACCATCACCACCACTGCCACCATCACATCCTCACCATCCCCAGCAGGGCCACCACCACTCCCATTTATTGAGAACCTCCCAAGTGTCTACAACTTTAAGTATAAATGTAGGAGGTGGGAACTGTTAGCTCCATTTCACAGATGAAAAAACGGAGGTCTGGAGAAAAAAAAAACTTGCCCAGAGTTTGTGAGGTTGAGCAGGATTTGAACACAGGCCTGGTGGAATTACAGCCCACTGCACTTTGCTGCCTTCCTAAGGCCTAAACTAAGAGCTTCTTCCACCATTGCCTCCTTTGTCAGTCCCTTCAAAGGGAGCTGCGCATGAGAGACACCAACCAGGAAGGGCTGGAACTGAGGACTTTCTTCTCCAGCCCAGCTAAGGAGGCTCACACTCAGGAGGCCTGTTGCTGGGCAGAGACTCGGGTCTCGGCTGACCCTGCTTCCCCCAGGGTAGGGTCCTAGGAACAATTAATAAGCTCCTACTATGGGCCAAGGCACTGTGTTAAACGTCACTTTATCACGTATGAACTCATCTCATCCTCTCCATAATCTTGTGAGATGGGCATTGTCAGTTCCACTTTATAGACAAAAACACTGAGGCTCAGAGAGGTTCAGCAACTTGCCCCAGATCACACAGCTGAGAGAAGGCAGAGCTTGGATGCGGCCCCAGCTCGGTGCTCCCCCTGACATCTGAGTTGCCCTCTACAGGGCGCTGCATAAGAACCATGCCTCTCCTTTTCTGTCTTCCTCTGGGAGCTCAGGGTCAGGAGCTCAGCTCTTGGCCTGGCATATGCGAGCCACTAGGCACAGGCTGAATGACTACATCTCCACTCAAGTGCAAACGGTGTTCAATTTGTGATGTTGGCCTGGAAATGCTCTGGAAGCCCTCTGGGTTACTTCCAAAGACAATTGGTACGCCGAGTTTGATGTCTGATTATTTGGGGAAGGGGAAATGACCACATATTGAGCATTTGCTGAGCCTGGTACTTTATAATCATCATTTCAATTTATTTAGGGGAGCCAAGGTCTTTCTCATGGAGAAAGGACCATTCCACCCCCTCTCAGAACACAGTGCAGGCCGAGGCAGATCAAACACTGCCCCTGTTTCATTGTCTCTGTGACTCCTGCAGGTCCTGGGAATGTCTGTCTTACTGGGATAAAAAGTCCCAGCTGATCTCAGCTGACCCTTTCCTCTGACTTACCATGACCAGATCTACCCAAGTGCCCGGTTATGACAGACTTTTTAATCTCATTTCTCCCTGCTCTCTGTTTGGTTTCGAATGATTGCATACAGACTCCGAAATATCATTGTGATTATGTTGCAAATTAACATTCTTTTTATATCTCCCCCTCCTACCCACCCCAACCTCAGAAAGCTGGCCTGGAAAGAAAGCTACCCAGACAGTATTTTTCACTTTTCTCTTCCAATCCCAGAGACAGTTCCATGATTTTTAAAATTGTCTCATCTTTTATTTATAAAATGAAAGTTATTTATAATTTAGGCTCTGACTGAAAATAAGCTCAGGGTGTGATAGCTGGGGACTTGGGAAGTATGACAATTCTGCAAGTATTGCTTGCATTAATGTTGCTTTTGGTCAACAATATACTATTGACATTTCACTTTTCTGGTTACAATTTTGCTTGTTCATTGGAAGCCAAACATTTGAGAAAATTAGTCCAACTGGCATCATTTTATTTATGAAGCTTTTCCATCTCATGTGCATTTAAAATAATCGATCATACAAGTGCTAAAATTAGCATGTCAAATACTAATTACTAAACCATTAAACCATCACTAAAAATAACAAAGGATATTTTTCGAAAGCATGATCTTAAGTCTACGGAATCACTAGTAAATCAGAAATTACCCACCTGAGCACAGAGCAAATAATTCGTGCCCCAGTGAATAAATTCCTGGTAGCACAGATGCCAGCAAAGCTGTTCTTTCTCACAAACTATCTTTTTCCCTATTACCTTCTGTAGAAGGAGCAGGGATTTTTTTTTACGCTAAATCAGTAATTTCTTTAAAATTATTCTGGCTATATATGCCTGTTTTTATTGTGGTAAATATACCTAATAAAATTTACTATTTTTAAATGAAACACTTTTTTTTGAATTTTTGTTTTGTTTTTGGAGAGATGGGGGGGGGTCTCGCTATGCTGCCCAGGTTGGTCTTGAACTCCTGACCTCAAGCGATTCTCCCACCTCAGCCTCCCATAGTGCTGGGATTACAGATAAAATGTACCTGACTCATTGTAACCATTTTTAAGCATACAGTTCATGGGTATTCAGTACATTCATATTGTATTCACACTGTACATTCCCCACTATTCATCTTCAGAACTTTCTCACCTTCCTAAACTGGCTATATATATATTATAAATATGTGTGTGTATATTTATGCATGTATATGTGTGTATATATGATGTGTGTGTGTGTGTGCGGCTTTTTTTTTTGTTTTTTTTTTTTTTGGCAGTGTCTTGCTCTGTCGCCCAGGCTGGAGCGCAGTGGTGTGATCTTAGCTCACTGCAGCCTCTTCCTCCTGTGTTCAAGAGATCCTCCCAGCTCAGCCTCCTGAGTAGCTCAGAATACAGGTGTGCCACCACACTCAGCTAATTAAAAAAAAAATTTTTTTTTTGTAGAGATGGGGTCTCGACATGTTGCCCAGGATGGTCTCGAACTCTGAGCTCAAGCTATCCCCCAACTTTGGTCCTCCAAAGTGTTGCGATTACAGACGTGAGCCACTGGACCAAGTTGCAGTACATTTTTAAATACTCATTTTCTTCTTATTAGATAGGAGAAGCTGCTGTATTTTGCCAGCTGTCCCTTGGAGATAATAATGAGGATCATTTCCTCGTTCCATTATTTCCATTATGGAAATCACATCCTTCCCATTATTACTCAGTCTCAGGAAATCTGTGTTCTGGTCTCCGCCCTGCAGAGGAGGTAATGGAGGCATATCGACCAGGTGGGCAGGTGTGAGCCCGCATATGCGGGACGGGCTCCGAGGAGAAGACGCCCCACAAGAACATACCTCTTGGCTCCTTCTCCATGTCAACACCTGGCCAGGGGAAGGCAGAGCCCTTGCTAGGTTTGTGCAGAGTAAAGACATTTGAAGGCTGGCACTTCCCAGCCTCCCCTCTTGGGGCTTTATAATCCCAGGTCTCAGAATTAAAGTCCTTCCGCTCTCTCCCACCCACCTCCTCCTCTCCACATCCCTGTTCTGATTTCACTATCGCTCAGTGCCTCCTCCCTTCCCCTATCCTAGTCCACCTCCCTACAAACCCCTTCCCTGGGCCTACCTTGTTGGGAGACAGGCTCTCCTCTCCTCCATCCTCTCCTCAGCCCTCCTCCATCTTCTCCAGGGACCTCCCTGTCTGGCTGAACCCTGGCTTTTCCTAGAGTCATGCTTCCCGAGCGCCCCCTCTTGCCCTCCCCACTGGGACTATTTGCAGACTTTACTCATCACAGATGCCAGAGAGGGGGCTGGCTTGCCTGGTGCCTCACTGCCTCTTTCAAACCTTTGTTCTTCCTCTCTCTGGACACCAAAGCTCACCCAACCCTGAGGCTTGGATTGGACCCCCTCTACTCCCGCAAGACAACACCTGCCCTCCTCACCTTGCCAGATGCCCCTCATTCACTAAACACTTGCCACCTAGTGAGGCTTCCTAATCCCTCAACACACAGCGGCCACCTCTCATGGTAGCCTCAGAAATCCTTTGCTGCCCACATTCTCTCCATGTCAGCCTCTTCCTCTCAGGACCTCTGTAAAAGAAGAAGCCTGGTCTCCTGTGCCCTGATCTCCTTTCCCTCAACCCCCTCAGGCCCTCCCTCCTGCTGCCCTGCTCCCCAGCCTCTGCCACCCCAGCCCTGGCCCTTCCGCCTTCCCTGGTCCCTCTTCTTTCCTTCATGGTTTATTGGTGCCCTCACAGCTCTGTCCTTCCTCTTCTCTTGGTTGGAAAAGCCCTAGTCCAAAGTTCCTTGCTCCTGGCTTGTACCCTACACAGACCCCACCTCAAACTCATGGTCTCCTCCTTCGGTGGAGTCCTTGGTGTCACCCATCAGATCTTGTCCTTGTCCCTAAGTAGCTCCTCCTCCCACTTCTCCCAAGAGTAACTGGCAAAGCTTCCTCATGGTTCTTAAGCCTCGTATTGGTTTCCTCCTTTTCAACAGAAGATGGCACCTCTTATTTCACTGACTCTTGGTCTTGAACTCCCCCAGCTTCCCTCCTCCCACCCTACAGACATGAAACAAGATGGAAGTTAAAATGAAAGTTTTGGCAGAGGCACAACAACTGGACAGATGTCAGAGATAAAGCAGGTGGAGACAGTCCACCCTGGGTACATATTCCCAAAGGCTCATGACCAAGACTTTCTTGGATGACTCGAAATCCCACAGCATGGATATAAAAGGCTTGAAAATGAGGATTAGGAGGGATTTCCTTGGAGAGAGTTATATTGTGGGTACAACTACCCCTGCTTCTCCCAAGAGGAGGAACAGGTAAGGACTCACCTCTAGCTGAAAGATGGTGTTGAGGAGAGTCGTTAATGTACAACCCCTGGAGTTTGGTAGACATGGTGGACTGGTGTCTGACACATACCTGAGATATCTGAGGCAACAGGCAACAGGGCAGAGAGAGAAGAGGCTGCACCGAGCACCAGCTTACCCTTGTCCCCCAGTGGAGCCAGAATGCATGTGTGTACCTTGTGAAGGATATGTGGATTCAACAAAGAGAGAGAGAGAGAGAGCAAGGGAGAGAGAGTGCACAACAGGCTGGGGCCGGCTAAATCCCACTTAGAAACTGCTTGGAGGAAAAGGTGACCCCCATGGGGTGGGGATGCTGAAAGCTAGGGGTTGGGGAGGAGAACGCAAGACACTTGTCATGGGAGGTACAGTGAAATGCTCCCAGTGGAGACTTCCAAAGGACCCACACAAGTGACCCACAGAAGAAAGCGCTTGCAACACCTGTCAGGCCAGAGAGTGCGAGACTGTCTTTTTTTTTTTTTTTTTTTTTTGAGACAAAGTCTCACATTGTTGCCCAGGCTGGAGTGCAGTGGTAGGATCTCGGCTCACTGCAACCTCCGCCTCCCTGGTTCAAGCGATTCTCCTGCCTCAGCTTCCCAAGTAGCTGGGATTACAGGCACCCACCACCACGCCCAGCTAATCTTTTGTATTTTTAGTAGAGTCGGGGTTTCACCACGTTGGCCAGTCTGATATTAAACTCCAGACCTCATGATTTGCCCACCTCGGCCTCCCAAAGTGTTGGGATCACCGGCGTGAGCCACCGTGCCCAGCCAAGACTGTCTTACGATAGTACCAGTCAAATTAGAATTGCCCTGCTCTCCTGACCTCTTCTCCCTCTTCCTGCTTTACTCTTGACAGGGTCTGAAACGGGAATTACTATCCCAGATAAGAGGAGGAAGTGTGGACATCAAGCTTGGCCGTGAGATTCTAAGGACCTATTCCCTTTCTTAGACCACAAGGTTCTCACCCACAGCTGGTCCCAGTGGGGGAAAAAATGGAGACACCTTGCCTTTGAATGAACTTAAGACCTTGCTTATTATCTGAGGCTGGATATTTGTAATTAGAGAATTGACATGGAGTTTACAACCTGAAGTGACCATGGAACAGATGACTCCTAGATCTCTATTTCCAGCACATACTTCTCCTTTGAAATTTCATTCTTATGCATTCCAAAGCCTGCTGGCCATTTCCAACTAGTTGTACAAGCTCCTCAAACTCAACATGTCCAAACCAAAAATGTTTCTTTCTCTATGAACCAGAGGCTCTCCCTTCTGTAGACGGTAGCTCAGTTGGAAGCACCATCCCTCCCTCCCTTTCTCCATGCATAAACACACTTCATCATGCCAAATGATGCCTCATTTCCATTGCTTTTCTCAATTTGAACCATTGTGAAAATGCAGTTCAGACATGATGATCCAGTTCCCCATTACTTTTCCCTATTTGAAACACTAAAAAGAGAAACTTGGTTTAAACAGCTCTTTTTGGTGGCATCTGGACTTTTGGCCCATGAGCATCTTTTACAAATTCAGTCTGCCATATTCTTTCCTCATTAGTAGGCAAGGATTAAAAGTGCTGTCTTCTCAGTGCCCTGTAATGGTAAACACAAGTGGGGTCACTGTAGTCACAGGGCAGACCAGCTGTTAAGCGGTTAACCCGATGGTCTGGAATATGGTTCAGCTAATAAAAAAATTATTACTTCCCCAGAATACTTGTATACCCAAGAATTTATAACTGCAGACCTCCAACTTGACCCTAGGCAGAAACCCTGTGCTACAGATTAATTCAAATTCCACTGAGACCTGCCTCCTGCCTACATCTGATGCCTTAACTCCTCCGTTTCCTGTCTCTGGACAAAATTGCCTTTAGTTCTCAGTTTATATCATGCTGTTTATTCAGCTCAGAACCCAACTCTTCTAGGAAGCCTGTCCTATATTCTAGGCTTGGGTAGATGCCCCTTTATTGTGGTTCCTTAATGCCCAAGGTATGTCTCTATTATTTCATTTACCATATTGTATCGTAATTATAATTTTATTTTATAATTATCTTTTAAAGTGTCTGTATCTACTACTAGACTGTGAAATTCCTGAAGTAAGGACTATGCCTGATTCAGCTCTGTATGTGTGGGACCTAACACTGTGCTGGGCACACAGTGGATGCTCATATATTTGTTGAATGAATAAATGAATGAACAGTACCTTCCGGTCTGCCAGATCGATCTTGTTCCCCAACAACACCATGGGGTAGGACTGCTCCATGGGGACAATCTTGGCTAGGACGTCACCCCGCCAGATATCCAGGGCTTCAAAAGACTCCAGGTCGGTGACATCAAAAGCTAGGATGCAGCCATCGGAGCCTTTGTAGAACGTGGACACCATGGAGCGGAACCGCTCCTGACCGCCAGTGTCCCAGATCTGGAGGGGAAAGCAGCCGCCCCATGGGACTGTGATGAGTGGCTGGAAGGTGGCCCAGCTGGGTTACATCATGTCAAGGCTTCTTGTGCTGGGTAGGGAGCAGCAAGCCCTGGTACAAGTTCATATGGTTCTTTCACACCAAGGCATCTTGCCCCTCCCACACACATACACTCCAACACCTTTGCGGTAACATGTAACATCCTGAGAGTAATTTCACATCCGACCTCTCATTTTTCCTCTGGGTCATCAAGGTGGGAATTGTTACTCCCATCTGACAGATTTGGAAACTTGGACCTTGGGAATGTCTTGCCTAAGATCACCTGCCAAGTTTTCCAGAGAACCTGAGACTAGGCATGGGGACTCTCAACTCCTGGATTAATGCCCTTCCTTCTAGATCAGGCATCAGCTTTTTTTTCTATAAGGAGCAGATAGTAAATATTTTAGGCTTTGCAGGTCATTCTGTCTCTGTATGCCAATTATTACTCAACTCTGCCATTGTAGTGCGTAACATGATAAGTTAACCAATGGGTATGGCTGTGTCCCAGTGCAGTCTTATTTACAAAAATAGGAGGTGGATCAGATTTGGTCCATGAGCTGAAGTTTTCCCATTTCTGCTCTAGACCTTTCTAGCTCTGGTGCACATCGCTACATGAGTGGCTGTCAGGGCGTGGGGCGGATTTTCAGTGTATGTACTTTGAAGAGGGAAAAGGAAGGCTGCTCACCTGTAGCTTCAAAGTTGTGTCACCCAATATGATAATCTTGGAGAGAATGCTGGCCCCCAGCGTGGTCTGGTATTCCTCATAAAACGTCTTGTGCACATATTGGTGAAGGAGGGAGGTCTTTCCCACACTGAGGAAAATTCCAGACACATGTGAACACACACATGCAAACACACGTGCACATGCTTCCATACCATTCTCAGAATCTCCCCAGGCCCCTCTTGCCACTGTCTCTCCCTGAGATTCTGAATTTCAAATTTCTGTGGTCCATGAACCATACTTTGAATAGCAAGGGAGTAGGAAATGGTTTCCAGAAGTAGAAGCCAAGCAGAGTGAGCAGAGTAGTCTGGAGACAGTGGAATACCTTACAGTGATGGTCAGGTTTTTTCTGTGTGTATAGGACGTGGGAGGACAGATAGATGCTAAATGGCTTGCCTAATTCACACAGCTGGTTACTGCAGAGTCACTGCAGATCTAGGACTAGAAACCATCTGTTTACATACAGCTTCTTTCTCCCAACTAAGCTTTTTGGAGGGTGTGATACTGTTGCTGGTGTCACCCTGAATCAGAAAGGGACCTACGGGAGATGGGAACACACCGGGAGTCTCACTGTCCTTGGGTGAGGGGCTGCTTCCCAACTCCCAGAGCTGAGCTTGGCTTACCCAATGGCTCCGACGATTATGAGTTTCAGGTCCACCTTCTTCCGGGGATTCATGGAGGGGCTTCAGAGCCTGTAAGGAAACAGAGGTCATCCACATGCTGGCCAGTGTTCCTTACAGCCATTGTCACTGAGTGTGACTGAGTGTGGCCTCTGCTTTCCCCTTTTCAATGGGCAAGTTCCTGCCCTGGAGACCGGGTGGGGTTCTCTGAAAGAGGCACATAATTCAGCAATCTTCATACATCTTCTCCCTCACTTTCTCTAGGGGCCTCCCCAAAGCTGGAAGGGTGGTGACCCTCCAGAACGGGTAAATCTCTCATCCCTCAGCTCTACCAACCCAGCTCTTGGAGGCAGCCTGGAGTGCCAAGAAGGCAGGACCGGATTGAACACAAGCCTTGCAGACAGCCCAGCCTGGAGCCAGGGATGGAGGGGCGTGCAGGAGGAAGAGATGGGGGTGGGCAGGACAAGGGGTCCATTGTCAGGACTGCGCAGAGGCTCTGGGTGGAAGAGTGCCCCTCCCCCAGTCCGAGATCTTGCTGCAACTGCAGAATCAAAAGGCTCCTCTCTAATGCAGCTGGCAGGGGTGTAATTCATCCATGTTTCTGGAAAGCTATTGGCAGCAAGTGTTGAGAGCCTTAAAAATGTTCCCGCCCTCCACTTCTAGGAATTTGTCCTAAAGAAATTATCTGAAATGTGAGTAAAGACTTGTTCAAGAATGTTCTTCACTGTACTGTTTATAAATATCCAACACGAAAGTAGTGGTTAAACCATAGCACACAATGAACTATTAAGCAGCCATTAAATGGAGTTTTTGAGAATATTACAATAATATGGGAAAACGCTTGTGCCCTAGGATCTAAATAGGATCCTAGGATACCTTAAAATCTAAATTAGAAAACAGAAGATGGTAAACCGTACACAAAATACCACCCCAACACTTAAATGAGTTCCCACTTGTATAGAAAAAGGCCTGGAAAGAAATATATTAAAAATTCCAGCAATTCCACCATAGGATATATAGACAAAGGAAATGAAATCAGTATGTCTACACTCCCGTGTTCACTGCAGCGTTGTTCATAGTAGCCAAGATATGGAATCAACCTAAGTGTCCCTCAATGAAAGAAAATGCGGTACATGTACACAATGGATACTGTTCAGCTTTAAAAAAAACTTACAATTTATGACACCATGGGTGAACCTGGAGGATCTTATGTTAAGTGAAATAACTCAGGCAAAGAGACAAATACCATATGATCTCACTTGTATGTGGAATCTAAAAAAATTGAACTCATAGAAGTAGAGAGTAGAACAGTAGTTACCAGGGGCTGGGCTGGGTGGGCAGTTGGGGAGATGTTGGTCAGAGGATAAAATATTTCAGTTAGCTAGGAGTAAATTCAAGAGATATATTACACAGCATGGTGACTACAGTTAACAACAATGTATTGTATTCTTGAAAATTCCTACTAGAGTTTATATTGTGTCCTCACCACTAAAAGATAAGTATGTGAGATAATGCAGATGTTAATTACCTCAACTTAGCCATTCCACAATGTATGCATATTTCAAAACAACATGTTGTACATGGTAAGTGTGTATGATTTTTATCTGTCAATTAAAAAACGTAGGTTATTAATTCTGGGTGGTAGGAAATTACATCATTTTAATTTTTTTCTCTATGCTTTTTAATACGTTCTTTTTTTTTTTTTTTACAATAAATATGTCCTGTTCCTATAAGAGAAATGTATATGTATGTGTGTGTGTGTGTGTGTTTAACAAGGTAAAGCAAAACTGTTGTAGGATACACGCTTAACTGGCCCTTTGTTTCACCCATTCATGCACATATGCATATGTACTATCCTGGACTCCTGGGTCGTTTGTCTTTGGATGCACTAAGCTTACTGAGTAAACCTTGATTTGACTCTGCTCAGATGAGGTGTCAAAAGTTGGCCAGCTTGTATTTCCCCTAGTACTTGGAAAAAAGCTGTAAATAGGACATCCTGAGGTGCTGGTTCTGGTTCTCACTTTGCCACTGTGTGACCATGGGCCAGTTACTTCCCCTCTCTGAGTCTGGGCTTTCCAACTGGAGAATGAGCCAGCTAAGCCCCGAAGACTCAAGATGTCTTCTTGGTGAAAAATGCTTTATCTGCTGGAGCTGGACCTCATTGGCCATGAGAGTTGTGCTTGGGACACAAAGTTAAAACGAGAAGCCCCCAGAGATTTAGGATTGTTAGTGTCCCCTTCATGAACCATGTCATGGACTGTATTAGTCTGTTCTCGTGCTATAAAGAACTGCCTAAGACTGGGTAATTTATGAAGGAAAGAGGTTCAGTTGGTTCCGTGTAGCTGGGAAAGCCTCAGGAAACTTACAGTCACGGTGGAAGGGGAAGCAAGCACATCCTTCCTTACATGGCAGCAGGAGAGAAAAGTGTATAGCAAAGTGAGGAAAAGCCCCTTATACAACCATCAGATCTTATGAGAACTCACTCACTATTATAAGAACAGCATGGGGGAACCACTCCCATTATCTAATCACCTCCCACAAGGTCTCTTCCCCAACACATGGGAATTACAATTCAGATTACAATTCAAGATGAGATTTTGGGTGGGGACAAAGCCAAACCATATCATGGACCAAAGGTGATTTGAAGCTCTGCTCAGAGCTGTTTGTCCTAGGAGCTGGAGTTGGTGGCACTGGAACTTCTGCTGTAACCCAAGAGTGCTGGGTTGGCATGGTGAGCAATGGGTCTTCTTCATGGTCCATCCATTCATGCTTCAAATGCCTACATGCCTACTGCATGCAAAGTCTTGTACTAGACACTGGGAACAGCACAGAGATGGAGCAAATAGGAACTCACCATAGGGAGTCATCAAGGAAGAAAGGACAGGGGCTGAGTGATGGCACCAGAGAGAAAGTACACAGCACCCCAAGAGAGGCACAGGGAAAGTGCTTGAGAATTCAGCAGAACTAGGTCCTGAAGAAATGAAGCATGTGGTTGGGGAGGAAATGAAATAACCAAAGCCTTGGGAACAGATGAATGGAGAAAGTGGCCAATTTGCTTCAGGGAAGGATGAGGTGAAAGGTGTAAAGGAAAGGCTGGAGAGAAAGCAAGATTAAGATGGACTGTGAATATCTGACCAAAGATCCTGGCATTGACTCATTCATTCATTCATTCATTCACTCAGCAAACATTTCCTATATTCCAACATGTAGAAGAAGGCAATTCAAGGCTTGAACCTGGGCTGGCATTTTATAACGGATGCTGCTGTCCATGAGGGAAATCAGTCAAAGGAGAAATGGTTCAGAAACCCCTGAAAAAGCATGGCTCTCAAAGTATTTGTTATCACTTTGGAAGGGGCCTAGGAGCAAAGGGAAGCTGTTTCCTAAAGACTGATACAACATGCTAACTTAGCTTTAAAAAGCAACACAATGCCTTAGAAAGAAAGTCAGAACCAAAGGCAGGCAGGAAAAAGCGGGAGAAGAGGTAGCACTGGCTGAGCCCCTGCAGTGGGCTGTGCTAAGTATTCTACCGAGGGCAGGCCATCTTCATCATCACCCTCTGAGACAAGTACAACCAAGCTCCAAGAAGCTGAGTAATCACAACTCACCCAAGCCTGCACAGGGGGTAAGTGGAAGAGCTAGTATTTGAATCAAAGCCTGAGAAGGCAGGGTGCGGTGGCTCAAGCCTGTAATCCCAGCACTTTGGGAGGCCGAGGTGGGCGGATCACAAGGTCAGGAGTTCGAGACCAGCCTGGCCAACATGGTGAAACCGCATCTCTATTAAAACTACAAAAAAAAAAAAAAAAAAAAATAGCTGGGCTTGTTGGCACACACCTGTAATCCCAGCTACTTAGGAGGCTGAGGCAGGAGAATCCTTTGAACCCGGGAGGCAGAGGTTGTAGTGAGCCGAGATCACGCTACTGCACTCCAGCTTGGGTGACAGAGCGAGACTCCGTTTCAAATAAACAAACAAACAAAAAATGCTAAGAAGACTTTCCTGTGTCATGCCTCCTAATCATCAGAGTTTGAACCCATAGAATCTGTGTGCACAGGAATCTAGGGCATTGGGCTCAGATTTGGTGAATTTCAACAAAACCCTAGGAGAGTTGGAGAAGACAGAGAAAGGCTGCCAAAGTGGCAGAGAGGTACAGTGGGGGTAGAGAGAACTGGAGTTGCCCAACAGGAGCTATATGTAAGGACTGACCACAGGGTCAGAGACACAGCATGCTAGGCAGAGGGCAATGCTTTCACACGCTGTCACAGGACCATGCAGCAGTGCTGGAGTACATCTCATGTTACAAGCTAACATTTGTTTGGTGGGCACTGTGCTGAGGGCTTTGTGAATACACAAATACACAATAGCATTGTGAGGGTTAAACAAATTATACATTATTATAATACACTGAACACATAGAATACAATATTCATAGAATATTGTTATACATTTACTGGCACAAATTAAGGACTCAAGAAACGTTAGCTATTTTATCGCACGCGAAGATAGCCTGTGAGATTGATACTATTATTATCTCTGTTTTACCACTGAAGAAACGGATGCTTAGAGTGGTTAAGCAGTTCAGCCCTAAAGATAGGAAGCCTGTATGTGTCAGAGTGGGGTTTGAAGCTGGGATTGGAGTCCAGGCCTAACCCGAGAGCCGGCTCTCTTAACTACTGGGTTCTACTGTCTGTAAAACTAGAATGAGACTTACATGCCCTGCTCCATAGTGCCCCTGTTAGAGAGCTAGGGGCTGGATGGGTGAGGGTTTGATGCAGGGAGGCCAGCGGCGTGCTTAGGAAGGGAAAGCTGGGGCAGGACAAGGAAGGTAGAAGGTATATGTGAGACATATAACAGTAGGTCGCTATGCACAATGTGTAAAGCACTCATAGATAATAAAAGGCAACACACCTATCAAAAATGGGCAAAGAACATGAACAAGTTACCAGTTGAAATCTTATAAAGAATTAGTAAGCTTTGAAAACACACTCAACCTTACTATCAAGGAAATTGACATTTCAAAATACCATTTATTTTCACCCAGTAGAGTGGCAAAAATTTAAAAAGATTGATGACAATGTTTGGGGTTTGCAAGTGTGTTGGGGAAACAGTCTTGCATATTGTTGGTAGAGTATGAATTAGCATGGTCTTTTTGGAAGGCAATTGGACAATATCAAAACTTAATATGCACACAGCCTAGGTTCTCATTCTAGGAATCTGTCCTACAGTAATGCTCACACATATGCTCAAACACATATTTGTACAAAGGTGATTGCTAAAGCATTGTTGTAATCTAACTGTCCATCAGTATGAGACTCTCTACATAAAGTCTGATCCATTAATACTCTGGAACAATTGGCAGTTTTATTTTTTATTTATTTATCTATCTATTTAGAGACAGGGCCTCATTCTTTTGCCCAGGGTGGAGTGCAGTGGCGTGATCATAGCTCCCTGCCACCTCAAATTTGTGGGCTAAAGTGATCCTCTCGCCTCAGCCTCCCAAGTAGCTGGGACTACAGGTGTATGCCACCATGACCAGCTAATTTTTTATTTTTCATTTTTTGTAGAGATGGAATCATGCTTTGTAGCCCCAGTTGGTATCAAACTCCTGGCTTCAAGTGATCATCCCACCTCGGCCTCTCAAAATGTTGGCATTACAGGTGTAAGCCACCACGCCTGGCCAAGGGCAGTTTTAAAAAGTGGGAAGCTATACATGAGGCCTTTAAGTAAGAAAAAAGAAAATCATTGAATGTTTTATATGGTATGATACAGAAAGCTAAGGGGAGATATACATTCAATGATTCATAAGAGAGATGGGAAAGGTAGATTAGAGGCTGAGATTTATCGTTTTATGTTATATATGTTTTGCTTTAAAATTTGTTACACAAGCCTAAGTTGTTTTTGTAATTTAAGACTATCAAATAATCACTTAACATTTCTTTAAAAAGACGTGTGGATGGCAGGCCAAAGTAATTTGAGTGTGATTTCAGATAGGACAAATTCCTTCTGTGGGCAAGAGAGTGAGGCCGTCTGGTGCCATGGAGTGATCGTGACTTCAGGACTCAGAATTCTCATCCCGGCTCCACACATTTGTGACCCTGGGTGGGTTACTGAACTTTGGGGCATTTGTTCCCTCATGGGTAAAATGGACATCACTCATGGCTGTGGCTTCCTCTGCAGGTGACATGTGTCATGATCTTATAGCACAGCAGGGTCCCCAAGTTGGGAAGGATCCAGATAATTGTTTACCAACTGGGAGAGGGGGTGAGTCTAGAGGCCAGGGCCCTGGTTGGTCATGCTTGCCACTTCCTATGGTGTAAGCACTTACACCATGGCTGACTTCAAGCCACCAGCATGGAGCCTGCTCCAGTACACTCCTGCAAGGACCTCAAAGGTCATTGATGCCAAGCACCACCCTGTGCTTGAGTCATCTCTTCCACATCCACAAAAGGTAGAGCCAGACCTGCCCCATGGAACTGCCTCCCGCTCCTAGGAGTATTTCTCCTGAGGGCCACACAAAAAGTGCTCAAGATCCTTGTAAGTTACCTCGGCCTTAACTTTGGACTCTTGCATCCCACCTCCTCTCTGCTTCTTTCCCCTGGGTGCTCACTCAGGGTGTGCTGCCACTGCAGGTTCCCCTACCCCATCCCAGAAGAGTAGGAGTTTGCTGAGGCTGCTATTTTATAAGAGCCTAGTCCTTGGGCCCAGTGTCACTAGGAGCAACGAGAGAGTGACTGGGACCAGGTCTGTGGGAAGTGGGGGTGGCTTGTGGGGTGACACAGGCTGGCTCGCCTAGGAGGCACATGCGGATCTCATACAGTGGTTGGAGTCCCTTTTCGTGTCATCTCTGCTGGGCTTTGGCAGTAGCTGTCTTTTTAAGCCTCATCCCACCCACTCAGCTGACTCAGATGCTTCAAACCAGGGAATCCTCCTAGAGGCCAGGCTGAGTCATCCTCTACAGTTAAGTAACAGTGAAAAGCAGGATTGAAATGCAAGACTCTGCCTTCTGCCAGCCCTGGTCCACACAGAGCAGAACTTGCAGTGACTCACTCCCCACTGGAGGTCCCTAACTCTTTCCCCTTCTGCCTAGCAGCACTTCCAAGCCTGGAGTCCTGGTCCTGCCCATTTGCCAAAGCTACAGGGTAGCTCAGCCCCTGTGGAGTGAGAAGGACTGAGTTGTTGCCAAGCCCCTGGGCCTGGGACCAGCCCTCCAAAAACATTGGAACCCCCTTCGCTCTCACTTCTCACTTCCTTTCTCTCCTTACCCCGCTGACTCCAACCTGAAACCAGGCACAATCTTCTGTCCCATGTGTGTTGGGAGGGGTATCACTTCTGCTGACAGGAGACTAGTGAGCAGGGGCAGGTGAGGATTCTGAAGCAGACAGAGTCTCCTGCCCCCATCATACTATCTTACCAGGCTCTTGTCCACTTTCAGCACCTTCCCTTCCGATCCCATACTTTGGAAAAGGACAAATATATCCACCCTAAAAAATAATGGGACCTACAGTCGTGGAAGCAAAGTTTGTCTGTGAAAAGAGGCTATGTAGAGAGCACAAGGCTTTGTTACCTCCCAGTAATGCTCACAATTCTGCCTCACCCACCTCAACCCTAGCAGGTCTAGACCTGCTCCCTCTGGGAAGTGCACCTACAGCCCTGGTTTCAGGAGGCTCGGTGCTCTTGTCCTTTAGGTTATTTGTGGGTCTTGTCTCCTCGCGTAGACTGTCCATTCCTGGAGGGCAGGGCTGTGCCTCACACCTCTCTGTATCCTACTAAAGAGCCTGACCAGTGCTGGGATTCTAGAGGTTTCCATGAACAACCACCCATCCACTCATCCATCCCTCTGTTCATTTGTCCGGCACAGGCAGTGTGTGCTTACTAAGCCCCAGCACTGTGTAGGTCTAAAGATATAGACAAGTTACTATCTCCATGGGAACTTTTTGGTGGGACATTGATCTGTAAGCCCAAAGAAATTATTTGTATTAATACATAATACCTAGCAATTATAGAGCACTTGCAGTCGACAAAATGCCACTGAAGCCCAGTGGATTCCTGGGTCAAGAACAACTAGTTGGTGGTAAACTGGGTATAGAACCCAGATCCGTCCGACCCTATTCATTGGCTCCCCTGGCATTGCAGCACTGGGCAAGGAGAAATATTTATGATTTAGAACAGGAGGGACAATTTCCTACTCCAGGGGCCAAGCTTCCCCTGATGAGACCCTGGCCAACACAGTTGCGTCCCAGAAGGCACTCTGTCAATGTCACAAGGGGACTCTGGGTGCCAGCAGGGTTTTGCTTTCAACCAGGGCTCTCGTTTCTGGCAGGTCCTGCAGGTTTGAGGCAGCAGCGCTGCCCTCTTCTGATGGGGCCAGCAGCTGCGTCCTGGGACTGATGGCCTCTGTGGGTCCCCGAGCTGGGCCCCAGCTCTTCGCACAGGCAGGGAAGTCCTTTCTTGCTGCCACACCCTGGGAGCTTCCTCAGGGTGGGATCTTTGGGCTGGATCTAAACTCTGAAGCTGCCAGATTGGAAATCTCATCCTTGCATTCCCTGCCTCCACTCCTCCACCCAAACACCCAAATAACTCCCAGGGCTGCGGGGGCAGACAGAAGCACTGAGACAAACTCCCGGGGCACTTACAGCTGTGGCTGCGCAGCACTCGGCCTTCGCTCTGAGGGTGGGTGGGAGTCCTCGCTCAGTCTCCTGGTCTCTTCTTAGAGCGATGGTCTCAGCAGGGCCAAGCAAAAGGCTTTGGGACAAAGACGGGCCAAAAAAAAGTCTGTTGAAGCCACGCCACTTCCCTCTGAGTTTTCCTCCTCTCCCTCTCGTGCACAGACTTGGGAAAGTTGCAAAAGAGGCTGGGCCGGGTGACCTCAGCTGTGTGGGTGGAGGGGGTGGAGTGGAATGGAAAGGCTGACTGGATTTGGGCCCTTGAAGAATTTCATTTATAGGAACCCTGGCCCATGGTGATGGGAGCTGTGGGTCAGGGGCCTGCAGGGTAACATGCCCCATTTGTGGGCTCTATAAACAGCCTCTGGTTGGCTTTAGAAACTTCTGCTTCTGCTGCTGGAAGCCACCCAGTAAAGGGGCCCTTTTGTTTTCATTGAGGTTTTAGATACACATGGGTAGAAGATTCAGTCCTACCATCAGCCTGGTAGGAAGAGGTTCTGGTCCTCATGCTTTGCCCTTACCCCAGTACCTGTACACACACACACACACACACACACACACACACACACACTCCTCCCCTACGCCAACACACACAGCACACACACAGATAAAACACATACATGCCACACACCACACACACTACCCGCACACACCCCACACATGCACACCACACAAACAACACCCACACATACCACGCATAATATACACACAATATACACACCACACACACATACACACTACATACACAAACACCACACATCACACACATCACACAAACACACCATACACACACGCCACACACACACCCCACACATGCACACCACACACAAACACCACACATACATACCACACAACACACACACTTCACACACACACCACACATACACACCACACACAAACATCACAGATACATATCACACACAACACACACAACAAACACATCAAACACCACACACACATACCACACACAACACACACTACATAAACACACCACACATACACACCATACACAAATATCATGCATACGTACCACAATACACACAAAACACAAACACACCACACACAGCATACATACATACCACGTACAAGATACACACCACACACAAACACCATACATAATCACACACAACACACACTACACACATACACACCACACATACATACCACACACAATACACACATACTACACAAACACACCACATACACACCACACACAAACACACCACATACACACCATACACACCACCACACACACACACCACATACACACACACATACACACCACACACACATACATATACATCACACACAGAAACAACACATATACATACCACACACAGTATACACACCACTCACACACACTACGTACATACCACACACACACCACACACACACACCACATACACACACATACACACCACACACACATACATACACATCACACACAGAAACAACACATATACATACCACACACAGTATACACACCACTCACACACACTACGTACATACCACACACACACCACACACACATTGCGCACACACACACCACACACACGAACAACACATATAGATACCACAGACAACACACATCACACAAACACATCACACACACCCATGCCACGCACCCACGCACACACGCACACACACACACACAACACATACATACATTAAACTCCACACCAGGCTTGTGAGATGTGAAGTAAGTCCTGATGTCTCCTCTCAAGTGAGGACTGTGACCTAACCTGAAATACCTAGGAGACCACAGCAATTTAAAACTCCACTAGCATGCGGCTAATTTGGTCTCTCTTTGAGCTGCCTGGAACCATGTCTGGAATCGCTATGACTGGCGGATGAATGGAGAATGAAGTGAGTTTAGATAGGCCTCGGTCAGGGGATATCAGGCCTCGCCAGAGCCCCCTCAAGGCTTGTAATGCATTGGATGCCCCCTTCTGCCCCCACATCTCTGGGGGCAGATTTTGCCTCCTTGGGCCCATTCGTCGTCTAACAATCCTCTGGGTCAGGGAGTTCTTCCTCGTGTCCAGCGTAAGTCTCTGACTCTGCTGTGTGACTGCTGTCTGTGTCTCATCTGGCCAATTAGACTACACATTTCTCAGGGGGCACAGAGCGAGTATCCTTGAATACCACACTGGGTAGCTCACGGTGCCAGCTACAGGCCTGGCCTGGGTATGCTGTGTGTGGTTTCTTCAGTGGAAGAAAAGTTGAAGCTCATTTCATTGTTTCAATTAGCAAACATGCCTGGAGGGAGGAGGCAAAAGTTTCCATGGAGAGCAAAACTGGGCGGCACACACTGAAACTGGAAAACCTCTACCCCAGAGCACATTCACCCCAGATGTTCCATTTGGGTGACCTGGGAAAGCGGGCATCAGGCCACCCTCAGGCCAACCACTAATTTTTGACGACTGACTTGTTCTTAAACTGTTGCCCTTTAGAATTGTCCCCCATAGTCTTCTACCTGTTTCTGAGGCCAAGTTTTAAGTGAACGTGTGTGTGTGTGTGTGTGTGTGTGTGTGTGTGTGTGTGTGTGACAGACAGAGAGAAGGGATTAAACAGGGAGCCTGCATAGGGGTGTAGAGGCACATTTGACCCTCTTTTGGAGAAGATGTGAGCATTCTCGTGGGGCCTGCTGCTGCCGAGGGTGCTTCGGGAATGGGAAGTGAACTGTCCATGCTGGTCCTTACAACCTTTGCACCTGGGACCGAAACTGGTACTTTCAGGGTCTATTTGCAGAACTATCCTAACACCTTTGGAAGCCAAGTCACCAGCCACCCTCAGGCTCTAGTCCCCACTTCCTCCAGCCACGTGGATAAAGAGTCAGCAACTTCCCTTCTGTTCCTGTGACACATGCTGCAGAGGAGAATGACGCCAGCCTCGACCCCGCAGAGGAGGTCCTGACGCTGCATTCCCTCACTGCTTCCTTCCTTCCCTCCTGTAGGTGTTCATTCAATGATCTGAGCCCGTCAGATCCTTTTGGGGGTGCAGAAATGGAGAATTGCATTTTATCAGTGGAAATAAAACATGGAGCAAACAATGGCATAAAAAATACAGCTTAAGGGTTGTGGGGATTTAGAGGAAGGAGAGCTTAATTCTAGTTAGGAGACGTCAAAGAGGGCTTTATGGAAAGAAGGCATATGAACTGGAGCTTGAAGGACGCTGAGGATAGGAATGTGCAGATGTATGGTGAATGGAGCAGGGATTCAGGCTCCATATGCAGAGAAGCGATGTGGGGCCAGGGAGAGGAGATGCTGAACCTCTGGCTGGCAGAAGAGAGAGTGCATGGGAAGGGCTCCAAGTCATAGCTAAGCACCTTCACAGTGCATCCCATGGGCTGAGATTTCGGTCTTGTGTCTCACAGCACTGTGTCTGACAGCTTTTCACTGTCATCTTAACACTCATTGAAAGGGAGTCATTTTGGGAAAACAGCACGTTCCTCTGATGAACAGAAGAGAAGGAATTCTAAGACTAAGTGTAAAAGTAAGAAAATCGGGATGATTCCGTTTGGTGTAGGGTAGACTAGATGTCCAGGGAAAACAGGTGGTCAAACTGAGGCAAGGCCCTGGGAGCCCTGGAAGTTGCGCCAGCTTGGATTGCAGTTGGCATGCAGCGGGGCACCGCTGCGAAGTGTATGGCAGGGGAAGGGTGTGATTAGAGCTGGACTTCAGAAATATGTACCTATCAGGCACTGGTTTGTCAGAGGGCAAGAGACAGAATCAGTGTCAGGATGTTCCTGGAATGTTTCTGGTGAAAGGTAATGACTGGAGGGTGGGGACAAGGAAATAGGTCACAGAAGCATTTCTGTGGCAGAACCAGCAGGGTCGTTGTGAAGACTGAATGATGTTGTGTGGCTTAGGCATCATTTTCACTCTGCAGCCTCCACCACTCAGACTCCTGGCCAACACCAGACCAGCACATTCAACAGTCGGGGCAGCCCTTGCACAGAAATGGCCCTTCCAAAAGCCTGCAGGGGTGCTGTCTAACAATGGGCTTCCACATGGCTCTTGGGGTGCTTTGTCTTAGATGAAAAAAATCATAAAACCATTTACTCTAGGGCTTTCTGCCTTTTATGAGACTCGCTTATGTGGAGTGAAGGTCTGTGGCCTAATGAGCACAGGCATGTAAGCTAGGTAAATGTTTACATATGTGCAATGTCATTGCATCCTCAAAATAACCCCATGCAACACAGTTGTCCCTTGGTATATGTGGGGAACTGGTTTCAGGACCCCCAAGTATACTAAATTTTGAGCACACTCAAGTCCTGCAGTTGGCCCCAAAGAACCCACATATAGAATAAATCTGTGCTCCATGTACATGGGATTTGCATCCCGAGAATACTGTATTTTGTTGTTGTTGCTGTTTTTGAGATGGAGTTTCTTTCTGTCGCTGAGGCTGGAATGCAGTGGCACCGTCTCGGCTCACTGCAACCTCTGCCTCCTGGGTTCAAGCAATTCTCCTGCCTCAGCCTCCCAAGTAGCTGGGATTACAGGCACCTGCCACTATGCCTGGCTAATTTTTGTATTTTTAGTAGAGATAGGGTTTCACCATGTTGGCCAGGCTGGTCTTGAACTCCTGACCTCAAGTGATCTACTCACCTCAGCCTCCCAAAGTGCTGGGATTACAGATGTGAGCCACTGCATCAGCTGAATACTATATTTTTGGTCTGCCTTTGGTTGAAAAAATAAAATCTGTGAATAAGTGAACTCGTGCAAGTCCAAACCTGTGTTGTTCAGGGGTCAACTGTAGTTCCTACTATCGTGCCCATTTGACAGATGAACAAACTGAGGTGCAAAGGTCCCACAACTGATGCTAGGAATGAAGTCTGAGCCTTCCTGACTCCGGAGCCAGTGTTGTTAGCTGTTGTACTACATTGCTTTGATAGCTTGTTTGGATCAGGCTGTTCTAAATTGACTTTAAAAGCAATAATTTGGTTAAAAAGGAAAAATAAAAGTAAAAACCAAACAAAAAATGTATGTGTGCAGGTGTGTAGTTGTGATCTACTCTGAGCATGACACCCAAATCAGAAGGGAAGGTACCACTCTTAGCCAAGTGCTTCCACCCAGGTAAGATCACGGATTCTTCCCAACAGCTCTGAGGTGAGTGTCTTAGAGACATGAAGTCATTACCCAAGGCCACTGAGCATAGACGTAAACCAAGGCTATTTGACTTTCAGCCTGGTGTGTCTTCTGTGATCCCTGCAGTCAAAAACTGACAGCCAGGGCCTCTCCCAGTTATGTTGCAGGTTTTCGAGTACTTCACTTAGTGTCTGGCATAAAATAAATATTTATTGTATTGGATTGAATTGAATCCCAAATGAACCTAATGTTCATTAAGAGAGGATCTGATAAATGAATGGACACTGCATAGATGTTAGAAGAATGAGCTATCAACAATGACAGGGAATCTACTGTTAAATGAAAAAAGTAGTTTAGAGAAGAGTCAGCCTGGCACAGAGTGAACCCCACAACTGGGGTCCAGCCTGGGAGGCCACATGGGTTCTTGACTTCATGCAGGAAAGAATTCAAAAGCAAGCCAATAGAGTAAAGTGAAAGCAAGATTATTAAGAAAAGTAAAGGAATTCAAGGGTAGCAACTCTACAGGCAGAGCAGCAGCACGGGCCGCTTGACCAAATATACTTATGGTTATTCCTTGATTATATGCTAAATAAGGGGTGGGCTATTCATGAGTTTCCCAGGAAAGGAGTAGGGAGTTCCAGGAACTGAGGGTTCCTCCCCTTTGTAGACCATCTAGGATAACTTCTGGATGTTGCTGCGGCATTTGTAAACTGCCATGGCACTGATGGGAGTGTCTTTTTAACATGCTGTTGCATTATAATTAGCCTACAATGATCAATGAGGACCACCAGAGGTGGCTTTCATCACTCTCTTGATTTTGGTGGGTTTTAGCTGGCTTCTTTACCACATCTGGTTTTATCAGCAGGGTCTTTGTAACCTGTATCTTGTGAAACCAGTCCTGTCGACTTCCTATCTCATCCTGTGACTAAAAATGCCTGACCTCCTGGGAATGCAGCCCAGCCAGGTCTCAGCCTCATTGTCCCCATCCCCTATTCAAGATGGAGTCACTCTGTTTCCAATGCCTCTTACATGTAGAGTATGATTCCTTTAGAAAAAGTTTCCTTACCAATAGCCACCTCTGTTAATATGTGCAAAGAAAAGTCTGTATAAAATGACTTCAAATTGATAATGGTACTTTTCTCTGAGGAATAGGGTCATGGAGGATTTTCACATGCTTTACAATAAGAAAAAACAGACGATACTTTCATTTTGAAAGAAGCAAAAGCTAAAAGGGGGAAGAAAAAATAAGTTGTTTCTGGTGGCGATAGATACCACCAGAAGGGGGATGTGCTCAGGCCAGGATTCTCCATGTCGGATCTCTCAGGATGGGCCAGGGTGAAACAGGTGCTCTCTCAATCTCTCTCTTTCTCAGTATCTCTCTCCGTCTCTCGCTCCATCTCCAATGTACTATGAAATATTTTTATTTACAACACACATATGGGCATGCTACAAGGAACCAGGACTCTGTGGGACAATGGCTGATGCCACATATGGAACTGGAAGTGTGCAAGATGGGCTGGAAAAGTTTACAGGAACCAACTTGAAGATCACCCACTGGCTAAAGATAGAGTGATCTGGCATTAAAAAAAAAAAAAAAAAAAAAAAAAACTGGTGAGCTGAAACACATCAAATACGTTTAAAATCCTTTGGTGTTTAATATAGCACCAACTCATTCTGAAAACTGGTAAATAAAGGAAATAAAACTCCAAGTAATTTTCTTCTTTCCTGGGCAAATGGTTGATGAGGGAAAGGTTTTGTTTTGTTTTGTTTGTTTTTGAGACAAGGTCTTACTCTGTCACCCAGATTGGAGTACAGTGGCACGGTCATGGTTCGCTGCAGCTTTGACCCCCTCCACTCAAGTGATCCTCCTTCCTCGGCTTCCCAGAGTGCTGGGACAGGTGTGAGCCATCGTGCCCACCCAAAGTTTTTTTTTTGTTTTTTGTTTTTTTTGATGGAGTCTCGCTCTGTTGTCAGGCTGGAGTACAGTGGTGCGATCTTGGCTCACTGCAACCTCTGTCGCCCGGGTTCAAGCAATTCTCCTGCCTTAGCCTCCTAAGTAGCTGGGACTACAGGTGCATGCCACCACACCCAGCCAATTTTTGATTTTTTTTTTTTGAGATGGAGTCTTGCTCTGTCACTCAGGCTGGAGTACAGTGGCGCGATCTCTACTCACTGCAAGCAAGTCTTCTGCCTCAGCCTCCAGAGTAGCTGGGACTACAGGTGTGCCACCACACCCAGCTAATTTTTGTATTTTTAGTAGAGACAGGGTTTCACCATATTGGCCAGGCTGGTCTCAAACTCCTGACCTCGTGATCCACCTGCCTCAACCTCCCAAGGTGCTGGGATTACAGACATGAGCCACTACGCCTGGCCTAATTTTTGTATTTTTAGTAGAGATGGGGTTTCACCATGTTGGCCAGGATGGTCTCAATCTCTTGACCTCGTGATCCACCCACCTCGGCCTCCCAAAGTGCTGGGATTACAAGCATGAGCGACTGCACCCGGCCCATTTTATTAATAGAAGAATTCCAACCAACAAATGCCAAAGGGATAGCAGAATTAGAAAAAGCCCTGTTCTACAATCCCTAATTATTGCGCGGATTTCAGCAATGATCATCAACGACAGCTGAAACGATCAGGTAAAATGCTGAACTTTGTAATGAATGATTGAAGCCAATAACTCCAAACCCACCCATCAGTCTTAACATCACCGATAGAGAGGCACCAGCATTATCTGCCTCCTGACGGGATACCACAGGAAGTACCCAGCACCATCTAGGAAGTATTTTTGCCACAAAACCAACCAGACCTCCAGATCTAGCTACCATTTTATAGGAAAGATAAGTTCAGAGAACTATGTCAAATGACACCTCGGGATTCCAGGAACGTTTCAAATGTGCTAAACTCCTTAGAAGGAAAGACACCTATAGACATTTCAAATAAATGCAATTTATAGGCGTTGCTTGAATCCTGATACAAACAATCCAACTACAAAAACAGCCAAACATTTGTGGGACAATGGGAGATGCTTGAATTCCAACTGTATATTTAAATTTAAGGACGTTAGAAATATTTATGTACAAAATGATGTAATGCTCGGAATTTGCTTCAAAATAATCCAGGTACAGCATATGGAGCTGGAGAAGTGGGCAGCAGTGTAGATAAACAGGCCTGGCCGTGTGGATGGGTTGTCAGAGCTGAGTGGAGTTGCATAGGGATTTATTATACCATGATCTCTGCTTGTACATATGTTTGGAGATTTTCATAATCAAACATGAAATTTTTTTGATTTTCATAATCAAAAGTCAATAAAAATATGGATATACAACTTAATTCCTCCATCATGACCGTGGTGGGAGTGGTGTGTATGTGTGAAATGTGTGTGTGTGTGTGTGTGTTCTCATGTTCTGTTTGGTCTTAATTCAAGTTGCAACCCTGGAAACAGCTACATTCTCTGGAAAATAACTTTTTACAGGTGTAAAGAATGCCCTAACCTAACAGATTCAAGGGGTGTCAGACAGGCAGGCACAGACACCAGGCCCCTCCTTAGGGGACTGCTGGGGCCAGTCCCACACGGTTATTCCCACGGTCGAAGACCGAGTAAAACTGTCGAATGAAGACATCCCCCAGGATCCAGAGGGGCCCAGCTGGAGGGTAGATGTCAAGTCCTTGAAAGCCGCTGCTGCAGAACTGCATTCCATCCACGAAGTCCTGGGGTTGGAAAAAAGGATGCAAATGACATGGGGAAGAAGGAAGTAGTGCTCCCTGGAGGCTGCCTGTGTGGTGGTGGTGGCTGGCACTGGATGGCCTTGGACAGCTGGTGGGTTCCACCATTTTGGTCAGTGGGTTCTTCCTCCTGCTTCATATGTCCCTACCCTAGTTTTCTCAATAAATTGTTTGTCTACACAAGTCCATTCTTATGGGCCTGGGGTCTATGTTCTACAATTTTGAGAATGGTTCATCTGTTATATACTTCCACCTGTCCCCACCACCATCATTTTACAACTGGGAAACCCTTGTTGCATGGCTAGAAGAGCAAAACTGTTGGCACCGGAAGACCTTGGTTTAAATTCTGGTTTCTTTGGTTTCTAGTGAAGCTCAGCTTGGTTTTTGTTAAGGGAGAGAAAGAACTCTGTTAGTGGCTACCCACTGCTATTTTCTTGTTGATGTTCTGGGAACAAACATTTGAGTGACCCCCTTTAGATGAGGCAAGTAGGCATCCCTTGTTCAAGAGAAGAGTATCACCTTCTCCAATCTTAATTTTTTGTTTGGCAAAGACGTGCTCTACCAGGCAAGTGTGGTCTTTCCAACGACTTGAAATTTGAAGTTGCTGAAGAGGGTGTGGGAAAATTTGCAGAGGGTTCAGGGAGACTTCTTGAGAGGAAGGACATGAAAAGTCAACGTTTTTACAGCAGTTTTGATGGATTGAGGTGACTCTGATTGAAATCTGCTGGTGGGAAAGAACCATGCACCATACTGGGAAAGAACCAGCACAAGACCTTGTGATCCACCTGCCTCGGCCTTCCAAAGTCCTGGGATTACAGGTGTGAGTCACCACGCTTGGTCAGGTCATGATCTTCTAAAATGATCTTCTAAAGGAACCACACACCGTACTGGGAAAGAACCACACACCTCCCCTCCCCTGGCTTCTAGGAAACTCCCACTCTTTTTTGGGCTCTCCAGCGCCTGGAGCACATCAATGATTTCCACCTGGGCAGGGACTCAACTCACATGGGTTAAGGTGAGAGTGTGGGGGTGCTAGGGTGTGATGGGCATGTGGACTGATGAGCAGGGCTCAGTCTAAATGTCTCACTGGTCCTAGTGTGGTGCTGACAGCAGCAGCTCCAGAATCCCTATGTGGCAGGAGCTTAGGGGACTTACCATGAAGCTGTGTTTTAAAACAAACACTTGTTTTTATTTGGATTGTCTGTTGGTGGCTTTGGGAAGGAGTTAATAGAGGCTTAGGGGTAGGACTGAAGCCCTCAGTCTCTACCTTAGCACCCCTCTTCTGATGCAGTTACCCTGATGCTGTCAGTGACTCTTGGAAAAATTGGTGTGTTGAAGTGTAGTGCCAAATACCTACAATGCTGGAAATTCAGACCAACTGTGGTGTGAAGTGCTCACAGGTGTCCAAAAGGTCCAGGAGTTCCCTTTCTACTTCACCCTACAAACTTGAGAATTTACTGCAACAAAAGACATTTTCTTGCTAGAGGAGGAACGTTAATTTGAATGTTAGAACAAATATAATCTTATTCTCCACTCCTCCCTGCAAACAGCTCATATCTTGAACCATTTATTTGACTCTCTGAGTCTCGATATTCTCACCTATAAAATGAGATAGTAATAGCTCCAGTCTGACCTGGTGGTAGAGGAGATTAAACTCTGTCAGTTGAAAAGTCCTACATGGCAATATCAGAAGACTTCCTTAAATGGCTTGCCCGAATTTTACTACTGCTTCACAGCAGAAGTGGAAATTAGAACAAGCCCCATAGTCTTTCCATCAAAGGCAGCTGTGTCCCTCCCAGAGGGGATGCCACCTCAGAGTAGAACAAATGCAGGGCGGGGCTTAGGGTAAACGCAGGCAAAGTGCAGGCGACTGAAAAGGGGAAGTGGTAGGCATGTGGGGAGGGCCTTGTGGCCTGCAGAATAAGGAAACAGTTCTTACCAGCAGGGTGTAGGCAGTTGGGCTGAGGGTGTAGGGGACTCCGTTGATGGTGAAGGTGACATCCGGCATGACATTAAGGTTGGCACACTCCACAGCATACTAAAACCCAATATGGAAGATCCATTTAGAGCCTTCCCACCTCCCAAGAGAAGGCCTGGCTCTCCTGCCCCCACCATTCCCTTCCCCAGGCAGGCACTCACTTCTCCATCCACGGGGGCTGCCCCGATGGCATTTTGCAGCTGCTTAATCTTGTCGGGAGGGCCAGTGATGAGGGAAGTCCCTGTGTCCACAATGGCCTGGCAACCCTCGGAGCAGAACATCACAGTGCCTCCCACCTGGATGCTGAGGCGACAGGGTTGCAGTCAGCCCACCTTCCCTCCCCTGGCTCCTAGGAAACTCCCACTCTTTTGTGGGCTCTCTAGCACCTGGAGCACATTAATGATTTCCCCCCACCATATGAATGTTACTCTGTTGTTTTCTACTGAGATCCATAGGAAGAAATCTGTTTACTTCTTGACCCAGTGCACACACACACCCATTCATGCAATTGAAGTGCACTCCGGTATTTTCTACTACATTCCAATTCATCAAAAAGTGTAGGTCATGATCTTATGATCTTATTTATTTATTTATTTATTTGAGATGGAGTCTCACTCTGTCGCCTAGGCTGGAGTGCAGTGGCTCGACCTCAGCTCACTGCAACCTTTGCCTCCCAGGTTCAAGTGATTCTCCTACCTCAGCTTCCCGAGTAACTGGGACTACAGGTGTGTGGCACCATGCCTGGCTAATTTTTGTATTTTTAGTAGAGACAGTGTTTCACCATGTTGGCAAGGATGGTCTGAGTCTCTTGACCTTGTGATCCACCTGCCTCAGCCTCCCAAAGTCCTGGGATTACAGGTGTGAGCCACCACGCCTGGTCAAGATCTTCTAAAATGATGTCATGACCCATAAATAGGTGAATTCCTACAGTGTGAAAAACCCTCAATAGACAGTGAGCATTGAGACCTTTTATTTTTTGCATTCCTAATGCCTGATACCTTGCAGGAACTCAATCCTAGCTAAATTGAAACTTGAACTGCACTTTTCCAATTCCTGCATTGTCTAGCACAGCACTAGGTATGAGGCAGGCATGTAGTCCCACTTCATGCCCAGATACTGTATATATTTCCCGGCTCAGTTTCAATGTAATCCCCTCCATGATGCACTGGAGGGTTCCTCAGATAGAAGCTGTCGTGCCTGTCTGCTGGACCACGTTGATGGCACCTCTCTTGGAGCACTGACCACCTTCCATTTTATAGGATAGCAGTTTGGGTGCATCTCATCTTCTGTACAAGTTTTTTGAGGGCAAGATCTGAATCCAATTCACCTGTGCAAACCCCCATGTTACTCATCCCTTGCCTTGTGTGTCAGTGTTGAAAGAACAAAGGGGAGCAGGCTGTGCACTAGTATTGACTGTCTGTTGAATTAAAGGCACGCCACATGTACAAGGAAGGAAGCTTTGTCTGCTGCCCTGGTTACAGAGGTCCCTTCCTGCACACTTGCTCAGCACCTCCATACCTTCAACCACAGTAAGCTTCTGGCATCCTCTGCTAGCGACCAGTGGTTTTTCAGTTAATTCCGTTTGAGTTGTGCCTCTTCAGTTTACTCCTAGTACTGTAACTACTTCATGGGGAATACTCACTTATCCAGCGCAATCTGCCAGTAGCCTTGCTTGGTGACTGGGACCCAATTCAGGCTCCCAGAGAAATGTGAGTGGTCGTAGCCTCCGAAAATCAGCTCACTCCCCGCACCACCTTCTGGGTTACTACATGGAGAGAAATACAAACTGTCCAGGAAGGGCCACTGCAAAACTCTAGGGGTGAGCCTCAGCTAAGACACTTTGCTTCTTGGTCTCATACCAAGCAGCCAGGTAGGCAGAAACATCAGCCTAGGGTTTGAGACCAGGACTCTGACTACTGCAAGTGGATTGGTCTGGGCCTTTTTGACACAAGATTAGAAACAGCTCCCCTTGACCATTTGTGAATGTCCTTCTGCTTCTTGGATAAAAAGGTTAAGGAGTTGGGAAATGGGGCCAGCAGGTCTGTCATTCAGAACCAAGACCAGGACCATCCTGGGTGGGTACACACTGTGTGACTTGAAGCAACCCCCAAAGACACCTTTTCCCAAGGTATCTTCCCCACTACGGTTGTGACAGCACCTGGTGTTTTTGTGTTCTTCACTCATCATGTTAAGGCAAAGAGGCTGATTTGAATGTATCATGACTTACTAGAGCTTGAACACTTATTTTCATTGGTATTGATATCTCAGATTATGTTCTGGAACCTAGCAAGATTCTGGAGAAATCGGACCTAAGACAGATTCATTTTGAGGAAGAAAAGGATCAGAAAGATACAAAACTGAAATCAGGGTAGTAAAGAGGGAGAGAAGGGAATACCTGCAGGAATTTTAGGACAGTGGTTTTAGAGAGGGAGTGGGGAAAGGAACTCACATTTGTTGATTACCTTGGTGCAAGGCCCTGTACTGGGCATTTTGTCTATCTAAACTTACTTAACTCACATCAACCTAGTGGTCCGTGGAAGAAACTGAGCCTCAGTGAAATGAAGCAATGTAAGTGGCAGGATTCAAATCCAGGTTGGTCTGACTGCCAAACCTCGACATTCCCCATTACAGCCCACTTTTCCCAGGCGACGGGAAAAGGAAGTTCTGCAAGGGGAAGCAGAAGTGTCTAGACAACCTGCCTTTCTCACTCACAGCTCTGCCTAGGCCTGGTCCTGAGTGCCGTCATGCTGGAGAGGAAGCACAGCTTGATAGGGAAAATCCAGGACCCTCCGTGTGGGAGAGGGGAAAGAGAGGAATGGGCTTGTGCTGAAACAGGGTGAATGCAGGCCAGGTCTGACCTGGAAGAAGTCAGGAAGGTCAGAAATCACTTTCCTGTGTAAGGAGGAAGAGGAGGTGACCCTCCAAGGATGCCGGGCAAGAGTGCCTAGAAACGTGTGAGCCTTATGACCTTTTCCAACAACAATGCAATTTTTAAAAATGTTGTAAAAATATGTAACATGAAATGTACTATCTTACCTATTTTTGAGTCTACAATTCAGTAGTGTTAAGTATGTGCACACTGTATAAAATCCAGACCTTTCATTTTACAGAACTGGAATTTTATACCCATTAGGCCATCAACAATGGTTTAAGAACTCCTCACTTCCCCTCCCCAGGCCCTGGCAACTGGCAGTCCACTTTCTGCCTGCGAATTTGACTACTCTAGGCACCTCACCTAAGTGGAATCATACAGTATTTATCTTTTTATGACTAGCTTATTTCACTTTGCATTATGTCCTCAAGTTTCTTCTGTATTGTAGCATATCTCGGAATTTTCTTCCTTTCTGAGGCTGAATAATATTTGATTGTTTGGATATGCCACATTTTGTTTATTCACCCATCAGTATGCAATTATTTTATCGTCAGCTTAACTTTTCATTTTTTTCTGCCTGCTCCTCCTGCAGGTGCTGTCTTTCTTGTTTCACTGTGTCCCCAGTGTGAGCATCATACACAGCATATAATAGGAGCTTGATATTTAGTGACAGCATCAATGAAGAACCAATCCCAGAGATTCCTTAAATTTAAGCCAGTGTAGTAGAGTTTACAAAGTGCTTTCACAACTACTTGATGAAGCAAATCCCATTTCCTCAATATTCAGAGAGGTTAAATGTTTTGACTAAGATCACACAGCTGATAATAGACCAAGCTAAAGACCCCAACCAGGTCTTTTGATGGCTAAGTCAAGTGCATGTGTTGTCTCCCTATAGTTATAACTGACTTTAACCTCACAGTCTTGATGGGTCTTACCTGCTCATGTAGACAGAAAACATTGGCAAGTCCACCAGGTTCTGAGCCATCATGTTGTCAAACACTGGAGTCACTCCTCCCACAGCCAAGGAGGGGTATCCCAGGCCCAGAATTCCATCAAACTCTGCATCCACAAAGGTCTGGCCTGGCTCTGTGACACTTTCTCCAAACTGCTGGCCAACCACGGTCAGTCCTTCCACCTGGCAGGAGAAAGCCCACAGGAAAATGGCACAGGGGATTGCTGGCAAAGAGTTTGATTCCTGGATTCTCCTCTGTCTTGAAGCTAATTCTTCTCCTTCCCAACTTTCCTTGACTAAATAAGCACAAAGATGCTTGCTATATTCTCAAGAAACAGAACATTCCAAAACCTCAGAAGCCCTCATGCACCTGCCAATCATTGCACCCCTACTCAAGAAGAGCCAGTCTCCTGACTTCTAATAGCGTATATTGGTTTTGCCTATTTTTTGGATTTTATATAAATGGAATCATCCCGTATGAACTCTTTGGTATCACTCAACATTGTGCTTATTGCACACTGTTTTTTTGTAACTTGTTTCAGAAAATTTTGCCTACCCTAAGATTTTGAAAACATTTTCCCATGTTTTCTTCTAAAAGCTTTATTGTTTACCTTTCACATTGAGATCTGGAGTCTATCTGAAATGTAGTAATGTGTAAGGTAGGAGTCAAGATTTATTTTTTTCTATCTGGATATTCATATGACCTGGCACTACTTAATAAATATACCATCATTTCCTCCATATACTGCAGTGTCATGTTCAACATAAATCAGATGACTGTGTGGATAGGTTTTGTGTTTTCTGTTCTGTTCCATTTGTATATTTTTAAAATTCTTTGCCAACACCACACATCTATATTGCTGTAACTTTATAATAAATCTTAATATTTACCAGTGTTTTTCTTCAGCAAGGTTGTTTTGGTGTATTACATATCCATATAAATGTTAGAATCAGTTTGTCAATTTCTAAGAAAAGATGCTCTTGTTTTAATTGGAATAAAATTGGCTCTATAGATCAATTTGAAAAAATTTGACTTTTAAATAAAACAGAGTCATTCAGTCTATGAGCATGGTTTAGTTTTCAATACAGGTCTTCTTTTAATTTTATTCAGTAACATTTGTGATTTTTATGCAAGTCTTTTACTTTTATTTAGTAAACGTTTCTATTATCAGAGTAGAGTTCTTGCACTTTTTTTTGGTTAAATGTGCTTCAAAGTAGCTATGGTTTTGATGGTGTTATAGTGTCATTAAAAATCTATTTGCCATTTGTTTTACTTGCTACAGGTTGAGCATCACAAATCTGAAAATCTGAAACTGAAGTGCTTCAAAATCCAAAACTTTTTGAGTGCCAACATGACGCTAAAAGAAAATGCTCACTGGAGTATTACAGATTATGGATTTTCAGATTTGGGATACTGAACTGGTAAGTGTAATGCAAATATTTCAAAATCTGAAAAAATTTAAAACCTAAAAGACTTCCAGTCCCAAATATTTGTGATAAGGATCCACAACCTGCATATATAAATCCAAATGATTTTTCTTTGAGACAGAGTCTCATTCTGTCACCTGGGCTGGAGTGCCGTGGCATGATCTCGGTTCACTGCAACCTCTGCCTCCTGGGTTCAAGCAATTCTTCTGCCTCAGCCTCCTGAGTAACTGGGACTACAGGCGTGCGCCACCACGCCTGGCTAATTTTTGTATTTTTAGTAAAGACAGGGTCTCACCATGTTGGTCAGGCTGGTCTCAAACTCCTGACCTTGTGATCCACCCGTCTCAGCCTCCCAAAGTGCTGGGATTACAGGTGTGAGCCACCATGCCTGGCCCTAAATGATTTTTTTATGTTGACCTCATATCCAGCAACTTTGCTAAGTTCACATATTAATCCCAATATCCTTTCTGTAGATATTTTTGGATTTTCTACTTATGGAATCTTGTCATACATTAAAAACGACAGTGTTATTTCTTCCTTTTCCATCTTAATGTTCTTCATTTCTTTTTTTCTTGTTGCACTGGCTAGGATTTTCAGTACAATGTGGAATAGAAGTGGTGAGATTGAGTGTCCCTGTCTCATTCTTGATCGTATGGAGAAGTCTCTCGACAATTCACCATTAAGTGTAAAGTTTGCTGTGGGCTTCTTTGTAGATGAAGCCCTTCATCTTTATCAGATTAAGGGAGTTACTTTCTATTCCTACTTTGCTAAGGGTTTTTCTTGAAGTCATGAATAGATGTTGAATGTTATTAATCTATTAATATAATCATATTGGTCATATGATTTCTCTCCTTTTATTCTGCTAAATGATAAATTCCTAGAAAGATGACCCTTGGTTAAGATGTATTATCTTTTTATACACCACAAGATTTTATTTGCTAGTATTTCATTTAGAACTTTTGCATCTACATTCATGAGAGAAAGATTGGTCTGTAATTTTATATTTTCTTTTGTTATAATGTCCTTTTCAAGTTTCATTATTAAAGTTATGCTGGTTTCATAAAATGAGTTATAAAGTGTTTTTACTTTATCAAATATCTGGAAGACTTTGTGAAATTTTTTTTTTTTTTTTTTTTTTTTTTTTAGTGTTTAGAAGAATTTATCAGTGAGGCTTTTCTTTGTGGAGTTTTTTTTTTGTGGAAGGATTTTTTAATAACAGAGTATATCTTTAAAAGATTCACATTTTCTAACTTTTGTTTTTGCATCAGTTTTGGTGTGCTGTATTTCTCAAGGCATTTGTTGATTTTTTGAAGATTGTAAAATGTATCAATATAAAATTATTCTTGATAACTTTAGTGTTCTCTTTCTCATTTCTAATACTGTTAAGTTGTATTTTCTTTCTTTTTTCTTAATTAGTCATGTCAGAGGTTAACCAATTTTATTACCGTTGCAAAGAATTATTTCTTGGCTTTGTTAATTTCCTGTGTGATTTCTCTATTTCATTAATGTCCCATTCTACTCTTTATTATTTCCTTCCTTTTGATTTCTTTGGGTTTGATTTACTATTGTTTGTTTATGGTTTGCTCATTTTCTTGTTATTTGTTTCTTGAAATAGGAACTTAGATAATTGATTATTAGCATTTCTACTAATAATACATGCATTTCAGGCTAAACGGTCCCTTTAAGGGCTGCATTAGCTTCATCTACACATTTTGGCATGTCCTATCTTTATTACGTCAGTCAGGGTTTGATAAGAGAAGCAGAGCCATTAGGAGGTACTATAGATATAGATGAAATGATATGGATATTGATATTGATTATATGCAACTGTGGGTGCTAGTTAAACAGTGTACTTGTTTCTGGCCTGGTGCTGCAGCTGCTGTCTACAGTCTGCACAGCAGAAAGGGAAAATAGATGTCAAGTGGGAGAAAAAGGGCCAGTTGGAACCCATGAGTGTGAGGGTGGACTGGAACCCGCATTGTTCTCTCCCTGTCCCCAAGTCTCCATCCTCAATGATGGGGATGTTCTGCAGCAAAATCTGATGATTCATTATAGAGGTAAGTGCACACCTGGCCCTGTAGTCAGAAAAACTGAGGGAAGGAGCAGTGCAGCTGACATTGCTGTGGGCTTGGCTGCTGCCCTACACCAGCCAGGTGAGCCAACAGATAGGTGACAAGCTATAGGCTCGAATTCCCCTTTCTATTCCCGTTTCAGTGCCTTCCCTGCATCTCAGAGGTTACTGTGAGGATCAGTTTGGGATATAGCCTTCTAAATAGTTATTTGTACTTTTATATATATATGATGTGTAATTAGATATACAATGTATATGTATATGTCATAATATATATAATTTTATATATCATATAATATATACACATTACATATATGACATGTTATGTTAATATATTATATAATAGATTAGCATATTATATATTAATATACACAACATATTAATATATAACACATAACATGTTATTAATATAATACATTATATCACTTATAATGTATTATATAATTAATATTATATAACATATTAATATAATGTATTACATATCATAATATATATCATATAATAAAATTATGCAATTATTATAGATTATATCTAATATATATTATATCTATATAAAATATACAGATGATATATATAGTATACTATATATTATATATTCATACATATGGATATTATATATTATATATGTAATGTGTGTATGCACACACACACAAATAGTTCCAATAGAAAATGCAGTGCATTGTTTTATCTTTATGATATTTTTACATAGATGGTGTTTTTCTGCTTCTGGCATTCTTTCAGCTGATAATATGTCCTACTCCACCCACTCTAAGGGATGTTGATGAAAGCTGTGCCCTGCTGGCCTCGGGAATACCCCCTCATGGACCAATGCTCGCCAGGAATAGGTCAACCTCTGTTTCTCCCAAGGCCCAGGCATATATTGCTGTCTATAAGCCTGAAAAAGTACCTGGTTCTCTGTCCCCACATTTGTCTGATTCCCATAGTTCTGGGACCCATAGGACTTCAGAGGGAGTCAGAGGGTCAGAGGTCAGAGGGAGTTTGAGGAACAGCTCATGAGCTCAGCACTGAGTTCAGTTTGGGCCTTGGCCTTTGAACAACCGGGTTTCTGCCTTGGCTCTGTGACTGGGCTCCCATTTCAGACCTTGCCCCCTTATTTTACTGAGTTCAAACCTCGCCCGCTGACGTGGGCTTCTTTATCCTTCAAGATGGCGACCTGGTCTTATCTCCTCAATGCCCTAGAGACTGGAGATCCAGCTGTGCACCCTGTCACCAGGCTTTGTGCACTGGACACTGCTTCCTGCCGCTGTGCTGTCCTCCCCCAGGGCGCAGCATGCTGTGCAGACTGACCCACTGCTACCATCTCAGGTGGGGAGTGTTGGTCCCCCTTTCCCCTAGAAGTTAGTCCTAACCCCTGTTTCCACCCATTCCTGAGGCAGTTTTGAAACCCAAGACCTCTGAATAAGTCTCCCAAGTTTCTGGCCAAGAGAGAAAAGATGAAGGACTTGCACTCACAGAGACTTGGTCAGCTCCAATGATCCCGGACAAGCTCCCGGTTCCATACTGAATGGAGAAAGATTGTCCCGGCTGGCTGTACGTGCTGGACTGGGAAGGCTGGAACCTGGTGTGCGTCTCTGGAAAGAAGTGCATTGCTCTTGCCTATGCCATCGGCTCACTGCCTGCATCCTCGCCCTGGTGCCACCCAGCCCCAGTGCGGCAGGGTCTCTTCCCTTAGCTCTCAACACTGAGGGAGAGCCCCTAGAAGCCTGGCGATGCCCCTCCCTAGTGAGCAACTACATTTCCCTCTAGCTACAGATGTGGCCTAATTGGAAACCAAACAGCTGTCCCTGAGCAAATCTGATTGTCCACAATGACCTCATGAGGCACACCAAGATAAGTGCCATTTATCAGGCGCCAGCCACAGTCCCTGCCACCCGTTGTGGGTCAGAGGTTGGCCTTCAAAAGAAACCCAGGGGTAAGCAATTGCCCCAGGAAATTACTCCCAACTTTTCTCCCAACCCGTGGACATCTCTAGCCTTGGGGTTTCCAGGGAGATTCTGTCGCTGGGACTTGTCCTATATCGAACAAGACATCTTTCTGTAGCTCTTCTTTTCCAACCCTTGCTGAAACCTCTGAGTTACCTGTGGCCAAATGGACCCACCCATGCCATTGTGCCCCACCAGCCCCATCTCTGTGCACCAGGAGATAAGGCTACCAAGCCTCCTTGAAGCAAGCAGACTGTCTACACTAGAACCCAACTAACCTACCTGCTCAGAAATAACCAGTTAAATTAAACTGTCCCCTACATTCCTTTGGGTGTTCCAAAGGAAGTGAGTCATTATGTCTAAGATTTCTCTTTTCATTGACTTTCTTTCTATTAATTCTGATCTGTATGGAAGTTGCTCTCTTGAACAGCAGCCACATTTTAGTTCTTCCTTGGCCTTGCTCTATCTCTGCTGTAAGCAGTTCCAGGGCAGACTCAAAGATGGAGAGGGGAAGCTGGTGTGGCAGGAGTGGCCAGTTTCTGGAACCTAAGCCCCGCTTCCCCAGAGTACCAGGTTTGGCTTCCCAGAACTGGCCCCCAGACATTCTCTGCTGGTGCTCCTGGCCCCACTTACTGCAGGCTGGGCTGGTGCAGTACACAGAGGGGACCCAGAGATTGGAGGAGCCAGTGTCGAAGATGACAGTGAAGTTCTGTGGTGGGGAGCCAATGGAGATAGTGCCGAAGTATTCCATCTGCAAGGAAGAGTGAGAAGGAAAGCGGGCGTGGGTGGTGGCGAGGGACAAGGGTACCCACCAGGAAGCCAAGGGAAAGCTCCCTGGGGCCAAAGCCTGGGGTACTACAGACTGGAGTTTACAGAGCCTAGGAAGTGGCAATGTTGGAAAATGAAAGGTAAAAGGAGCAGAGAAATGGCCATGAGTGAGGAAATCAAACCAAGTCTCTGGCTACTTCATTTAATTTTACTTGCATTAACCTGATTTTTATAAATACATTGTAGGAGAGGCAGTGGAGGAAGAACCACCTGTTTTACAGACTAGGGAACTGGGGCTGGGAGAGGTTAAGTAACTTGCCTAAGGGTACACAGCCAGTAAGCTGCCCAGCGGACAGCAGAAGCAGGGGTCTTCAGTGTGGGATGATGCTTTCACTCCCAGCCCTTTCCTTCTGCAGAGAGCTCTGACATTTGGGTACATTGGGGCCTGCTTAGCCAACTCCATGGCGACCCAGGGAATCAGTCCCCAAGGATCATCCATCCAAGTGAAGAAATCCACAATGGCCTTCAGCACTACTGATATGGCACTGGCCGTGCCCTGATGCTGGGCCTTCCTCCAGCTCCCACCTCTCCCCAGCCCTGACCCCAGGAGGCCTCACATCCAAGTAGTTGATGAGGGGTTCATTGGCACTCTGGTCCATTGAGCAGGACTCCGTGAACTGGATCATGTCCAAATTCTGGGATTTCCAGAACTCAGAGAGCTGGCTCCGTGCCCGCAGCTTCTTCTTGAGGGACGGATGCCTCCTGAGGGGCACCCTGGAGACAAAGCCCCATGTGAGGAGGAGATGTACTTCTACCTCCCTCTTCCCCCCATTCCCATCCCATTTTCTCAGGGGCCAACTAGAGAAGACAGAGGGGGGGATCTGCAAGACAGCACGCAGGGTACAGGTGGGATCAGCGTCCTCTCTGCCATTCAGACTGCCCGGCCTCATCTCTGCCCTGGAGAGTCTTAGAATCTTAGAGTGGAAATGGCTCCCCTCCTGGAGCTGAGCTCTTTGAGATCTTCTAGGAAAGTGGAAGATGTGGGGAGGTCTGCAGTTTTACATGAACATCACGAACGGCTGATTTAAAGGGGCAGAAAACTCTTGGAGGCAGTGATGGTCAGTCCCCTGGGGAAGTACTGGGGTGCTTTGAGCTACAAACCACAACTGCAGGTTTCTGCTCTTTTGCAACACAAGAAGCTCCCTGGGACTTGGGAAGACACCTCCGTGGAGGTGGAGGCAGGAGGATGACTTGTTGAGGACTGGAGATGAAGGCCATACACAGGTGGCCACTGGGTAAGCCTCTTCCATGCATTGATGCAGACCCTCAGCTTCTCCTCCTCTTCATCTCCCTGTAAGCTTTCCTATCCCAGGGCAGCCCTGAGCTGCAGGGCAGGGGACTACCCAGCTGAACACAGTGCGGGGATGTCTCCTCACCTGTGAAGTGATCCTTGGGCCTCTCCCAGGTCCAGGAGCACCAGCAGCAAAAGAAGGAGCGTTTTCATTGTGGGTCCGACGGTCCAACCAGCAGCTTCTCCCTTGCCCGCTCCTTTCTTCTCTCCCCGAGGGCTGTGGGAACGGACTTTCCCTAACTCTCAGACCTACCCAGCCCAGTCTGAGGGCTGAATGATAAGGCCCTGGAGTCATTAGCCATGCCCAGAGTAAATACAGCATGTGGAACAGGGCGTTCCCCCTCCACCTCTCCGTCCCTTTCCCACCTACAAGAGGAGTGTGAGTCTGGGAGTAGAACTTGGGGGTCTGTGCATTCCCTGTGAGCAAGAGGGTCTTCTGAGGCTTGGCTTCTCCCAGGGCCTTGGCACCTCCCCTGACCCCAAGAAACCCTGTGTTAACGAATCCAGAGGGCAGCACATCCCTGGCCGCCTGGAAGCGCCCACTGAGCTGTTACCGCAAGTGCTCTAGCTGGAGACTCTGGAGGCGTGGGAGCTGACTTGTCATGAGTGGCAGGATTCTCACTCAAAGTATTCATCCGTCTGTTTTCTCAGTGATTCTTATTCTCTTCTCAGTTTCTCAAATGCTCCAAAGGCAGTTTACCCTTCCCTGGCCCACTTTGAAGCACAAACCAGCACTCCTCAAAGGTCCTGAAATGGGAAAATGTGGCTGCGGATTCGTGGAGCCCACTCTCCTGACTCTAAGGACTTGATGAATCTGGGGCTGGTGCTCAGGGGTGTATGGAGGAGAATGCAGGGGCAGCGAGGGAGGGTCAAGGGGGTCAGCGTCTGGAGCAAGTGCCTGCATGAGTCTACTAGAGCGGCCACGACAAAGTACTGGGGGCTGAAACAACAGAAATTTATTTTCTCACTATTCCGGAGGCTGGAAGTCCAAGATCAAGGAGCTGGCAGACTTGGTTGCTTCGGAGTCCTCTCTCCTTGGCTTGCGGATGGCTACCTTCTCTCTGTGTCTTCACATGGGTCTTCCCTCAGCATGTGTTTGTGTCCACATTTCCTCTTATAAGGACACTAGTCATACTGGAGTAGGGCTCACCCTAATGACTGCATTTATCCTTAATACCTCTTTAAAGACCCTGTCTCCAAATACAGTCACATTCTGAGGTACTAGGGGTTAGGACATCAACACGGATTTTGGGGGACAGAGTTCAGCCCTTAACAGTGCTCAGGGACAATAGGATCTTCTATCTGTTAAGTGGGACTAAGCACAGGGGTGGAGAGTGGGTGGGGCTCAGGCCTTAGTTACCGCAGTGTGTGAAACCCCCTCACCATCAGCCTATCTCTGTGGCCACCCGCCTCATAAACAGGTGGTGGGGCTTCACAGCCTGGGGTGGGGGTGAAGGGGTTACAGGAAGGAAGACCCTGACCCTGACTCAAGTTAATTGGACCCTCTTAGCCAGGGCAGCAGCGGCCACCACCATGTGCCAATGCTTCCAGAGGGCACTAGCTCAGCAGTAGGAAGTAGGTGGCCTGGGTTTAGCTTTAGCTCTGCCCTGACCAGCAAGTGTTCTGGAAAATCTCTTCGGTGCTATGGGATCTGCCTTTCATCTCTGAAGTTCAAAAGACAAGCAAACGTGGAGTATGGAGCTAAGTCAAACCTGCCCTTGGGTCCAAAAATGTTAAAAAGACATCAAAAAGACTTAAGGAACAGCCTAGACCTTTGACCCCTGAACCCAAGGCAACAAAGCCTCTTTGGCATTTCCCAGGAGCCCATCTTGTTGACCTTTCACTGGGGAGAGCCGTCTAACCCTAGAAGGTCAGCTTCAGTCAGAAGTGGCTAGAAGTGCAGATCATTCATCTTGGCAGTAAGCTCTGCCACAGTTTGCCCATAACTGCTTACTCACCGGATATCTTAGTTTTGTCATCTGCCAAATACCCTACCTACATCAATGGGTTTTTTTTTTTTTTTTTTTTTTGAGACGGAGTCTCGCTCTGTCGCCCAGGCTGGAGTGCAGTGGCCGGATCTCAGCTCACTGCAAGCTCCGCCTCCTGGGTTCACGCCATTCTCCTGCCTCAGCCTCCCGAGTAGCTGGGACTACAGGCGCCCGCCACCACGCCCGGCTAGTTTTTTTTTTTGTATTTTTTAGTAGAGACGGGGTTTCACCGTGTTAGCCGGGATGGTCTCGATCTCCTGACCTCATGATCCGCCTGTCTCGGCCTCCCAAAGTGCTGGGATTACAGGCTTGAGCCACCGCGCCCGGCCATCAATGGGTTTTTAAGGAGGATCAAATAATAAGGTACAGATGTACTTGTTGTACTGCATTCTGCTTTACTGCGCTTTGCAGATACTGCTTTTTTTTTTTTAATTGAAGGTTTATGGCAAACCTGTGTCAAACAAGTCTATCAACACCATTTTTCCAATAGCATGTGTTCATTTTGTGTCTCTGTGCCACATTTTGGTAATTCTTACAATATTTCAAACTTTTTCATGATTATTTTATCTGTTATGGTGATCTGTACTCAGTGACCTTTGTTGTTACTATTGTAATTGTTTTGGGGTACCACAGACTGCACCCATATAAGACAGAGAATTTAATAAGTATAATTGTGTGTTCTGATTGCTCCATTGCTCTACTAACTGGCCATTCCCCCATCTCTCTCTCTCTCTCTCCCTCTTTTTCTCTCCCCCTCAGGCCTTCCTATTGCCTGAGACACAATATTGAAATTAGGCCAATTAACAATTCCACGATGACCTCTAAGTGTTTAAGTGAAAGGAAGAGTTGCATGTTCTTCACTTTAAATTCAAAGCTAGAAAGTGTTAAGCCTAGTGAGGAAGCCATGTTGAAAGCCAAGAAGGGACGAAAGCTAGGCCTCTTATACCAGCTACCCAAGTCATGAATGCAAAGAGAAAGTTCTTAAGGGAAATTGAAGGTGATATTACAGTGAACACACAAATGATAAGAAAGCAAAATAGTTTTCTTACTGATATGGAGAAAGCGTTATTGGTCTGGATAGGAGATCAAAGCAGTGACAACATTTCCTTAAGTCAAAGCCAAATCCAGAGCAAGGCTCTAACACTCTTCAATTCTATGAAGGCAGAGAGAGGTGAGGAAGCTGCAGAAGAAAAGTTGGAAGCTAGCAGAGATTGGCTCATGAGGTTTAAAGAAAGAAGCCATCTCCATAGGTGAAGCCTATGGAGATTTCTGCAAGGTGAAGCAGAAAGTCCCAAAGCAGAAGCTGCAGCAAGTTATCTAGAAGATCTAGCCAAGATCATTGATGAAGGTGGCCACAATAAATAACAGATTTTTAACATAGACAAAATAGCCTTATACTGGAAGAAGATACCACCTAGGACTTTCATACTAAAGAGAAGTCAATGCCTGGCTTCAAATCTTCAAAGGACAGGCTGAATATTTTGTTAGGGGATAATGCAGCTGGTGACATGAAGTTGAAGCCAATGCTCATTTGCCCATTCTGAAAATCCTAGGGCCCTAAAGAACTATGCTAAATAGAGTCTGCTTGGGCTTTATCAGTGGAACAACACAGCCCTGGATGACAGCACATTGGTTTACAGTATGGTTTACTGGATATTTTAAGCTTGCTGTTGAGACCTACTCTCAGAAAAAAAAAAAAAAAAAAAAAAAAATTCCTTTCAAAATTTTACTACTCATTGACAATGCAACTCATTGCCAAAGAGCTCTGATGGAGATTTATAAGGAGATAAATATTTTTATGCCTGCTAACCCAATATTCATTCTGCAGCCCATGGATCAAGGAGTAATTTTGACTTTCAAGTCTTATTATTTAAGAAATGCATTTTGTAAAGCTATAGCCACCATAGATAGTGATTCTGATGGATCTGGGCAAAGTAAATGGAAATCTTCCGGAAAGGATTCACCATTCTAGATGCCATTATGAATATTTATGATTCATGGGAGGCAGTCAAAATATAAAATTAAAAGGAGTTTGGAAGAAGTTGATTCCAATCCTCTTGGATAATTTTCAGGGGTTCAAAACTTCAGTGGAGAAAGTAACTGTAGATGTGGTGGAAACAGCAAGAGAACTAGAAGTGGAGCCTGAAGATGTGACTGAATTGCTGCAATCTCATGATCAAACTTGGATGGATGAGAAGTTGTTTCTTATGGGTGAGTAAAGGATGTGGTTTCTTGAGATGGAATCTACTCCTGGTGAAGATGCTGTGAACACTGTTGAAACGACAACAAAAGATTTTGAATATTGCATTAACTTGGTTGATAGCAGTAGTGGGGTTTGAGAAGATCACTCCAGTTTTGAAATAAGTTCTACTGTGAGTAAAATGCTATCAAACAGCATCATATGCTACAGAGAAATCTCCATAAAAGGAAGAGTCAATCCATGTGGCAAACTTCATTGTTTTCTTAGTTTAAGAACTGGGCACGGTGGCTCATACCTGTAATCCCAGTATTTTGGGAGGCTGAGGCGGGCAGATCACCTGAGGTCAGGAGTTTGAAACCAGCCTGACCAACATGGAGAAACTCCATCTCTACTAAAAATACAAAATAGCTGGGCGTGGTGGCACATGCCTATAATCCCAGCTACTCGGGAGGCTGAGGCAAGAGAATTGATTGAACCTGGGAGGCGGAGGTTGCGGTGAGCCGAGATCATGCCACTGCACTCTAGGCTGGGCAACAAGAGTGAAACTCCATCTCAAAAAAAAAAAAAAAAAAAGAAAAGAAAGAAAAAGAAAGAAATTTTCATGGCCACCCCAAACCTGGAGCAACTATCACCTTGATCAGTCAGCAGCCATTAATGTTAAGGCAAGACCTCCACCAGCAAAAAGGTCATGACTCCCTGAAGACTCAAATGATTGTTAACATTTTTAGCAATAAAGCATGTTTTCATTAAGATTTTTTAAACACAATGCTATTGCATGCTTAATAGACTACAGTACAGCATAAACATAATTTTTATATGCATTTGGAAACCAAAAAACTTGTGTGACTGACTTTATTGCAATTTTCACTTTGTTGCAGTAGTCTGGAACCAAACCCACAGTAGCTCCAAATGATGCCTGCATATGGAAGTTCTTGAAAAACTGTAACATGTCATGTGAATGAAAGATTGTCACTAAAAAACTTCAGCATTTCAGAAGTGCTGGAAAGCTTCTTACAAACTCTCAGGGCAAACCCACTTGTATAGCAGAATGAGAAAACTGAGGCAGAGAGGCAAAGTGATCAGTCCAAGAGCACATGGCTCATTTAGTGGCTGATCTAGGATTAGGACTCAGCCCTCCTAACTTCCAGGCGGGCAATCTTTCTGCTACAGAATTATAGCATCATTATCACCGAACTGTTGAAAGGAGCATAACCATAACCCTTTCCTCCTTTTCCATCTTTCAGACCTCTCCCCGCATCCCCCTTGCCCCTGTTTACTAAATGTAGAGGGTTTGCCTGGCCCAGGCTTGAGAAAAAACTGACTGGTCCTTGCAGCTGTGGGCCACCTGATACTGAGTGGAGCAGACAGAGCCTGGACTGCCTGCAAGGAGCCCCTGGGTCTAGCTGGATTTTGGAAAATTTGACAAAGGTTAGGAGCAGGAACACTGGGGATGTTTGTCAGAGCTAATGAGATCTGTCCTTTCCAGAGACATCAGGAGCTGAACCTACCCTGGCTGTAGATTACTGGCTTTTTCCAGCAAGAACCAAATATTGCTGTGGATAATTTGAATACTTTCCAAAGAACAAAAGACCTTAGGCATATGTGTGGTGGTCTGTGTGTGTCCTTTGAGCAGAGGGAGAGAGAAGAGCATTTGAGGTGAAATAGTATGATGTGGGGGGAAAGTGACACATAGTATAGGCAATGACCCAGACTCTCTGCATTAGGAGAGGGTCTTTGGAGAGAGAGAGAGAGGGGTGGGGGGAGAGAGAGAACCTCAGGAATGTGGATTGGAGGCTGACTGGATGTAGAGACTTTATTCTTAGAACATTTGAAAGCTGGTGGTGGTGTCACTATCTAGTGAACTTCTTTCTGGAGCTTCAGCTACCAGAAAGTAAATTAATAATAAAAGGACATTTGGGAGGCTGAGGCAGGCGGATCACGTGAGGTCAGGAGTTCAAGACCAACCTGGCTAACATGGTGAAACCTCGTCTCTACTACAAATACAAAAATTAGCCCGGCATGTTGGCGCACGCCTGTAATCCCAGCGACTCAGGAAGCTGAAGCGGAAGAATCTCTTGAACCTGGGAGGTGGAGGTTGCAGTGAGCCCAGATTGCACCACTGCACTCCAGCCTGAGAGGCCAACAGATGTCTCAAAATAATAATAATAATAATATAAGGGGACAGTTGCTCAGTGCTCTGTGGATCAGTTTTATCAGGGCTTGATAGCTCCTAGGACAGAGTCTGTTACTGTCAGACCCGAGCTGGCTCCTGCTCACAGGGGAGCCGGCACTGCAGGATGCACTCCAGGATGCCCGACTCTGGCAACATTACTGGTTCAGCACAAACCTGGCCAACTGGGAAATGGCCCAACCTCTTTTGCTTAGTTTGGAAATGAGGGAAAATCCATGATGCTGTGTGTGGTACAGTAGAAAGATGTCTGTACCAGATGAGATGAGATGAGATGCCTGGCTCCAGTCTTGGCTCTGCCACTAACTGGCCACATGACCGCAGATAAATCCCCTCTTTCTGAATCTAGTTTTCTTGTCTATAAAATGAAGAAGCTTGATTGGGTGACAATATCAAGGAGCACTTTGGAGGCATTAGCTCTATGCCAGGCTCTGAGCTGAGGGACTTACAAGCATTAGTTCATTCAAATATCTCACCAATCCCATCAGGTAGGTATTGTTTTTAAGCCCATTTTACAGATGAGGTATAACTGAGGCACAGAGGGTTCAAGTAACTTGCATAAGGTGCTGAAACCAGGATTCAAGCCCAGGTTTGCCTGACTTTGAAGTCAGTGTCCTTAACTGCGGCATTGGATCATCTTTAAGGTCTGACATTCTAAAATTTCTTTCTGGAAGAGAAAGGCACAGAGGAGTGGGAGAGAGGAAAAGGAGAGAGGGACAGAGAATAACTTCTTGCATGATAAAAATTGGAGGCCTTTTTCTTGTAAGAAGAAATGGGTGTGTGCAGGGTGGGGTGTGGAGGTGAGGAGCTGTATGATGAGATATCTTCTCATTGCATATTTTTGCAAACATGTTCTATTTTGCCTTCAAGGAGCCTCTCAGCAAGGGTGACTATTGTATTGCCGATAGGAGCAAAAACTCCCCCATGTACCTTTCTCTGACCCCCCATCCTTGACACTTAATTCTGAAAAAATAAAATTTAAGGTGCTCAAACCACTTTTTTATTGCCAAAAGACAGCACCTGGCACTAAAAGCTTACTTTTTCCATGTGTCTTAATTCACTTTGGTTCGTCAAAGCCTCTTGTTTTCATGCAACTGGAAATAAGAAAGATTCAATGTCTTCAGTATCTCCCGACGTCAAGGATTCAATTTGTTGGAGTCATTTCCAAAGCCAACAGCAATTCTACTCCAGGAAAGTGCCTTTCAGACCAGAAATTGCTACAGCACAGACAGCAGAGGGCGCAGGCTTTGGGGAAATTTCTCACTTGAATGCTGCCTGTGTGTCTTTGCGGCGGGGAGTATGTGTGTCTGCACCTGTAAGCAGGAAGAGCAGCTCATGCCTCGGGCTTGCCAAAAAGCAGGACTGCACACTAACACCACCATCTGCTTTGCTTGTTACTGAGCCCAGGCTTTGGAAGCAGACAAAGCAAGGTCTGAATTCCCAACTCTGCCACTTAACAGATGATTGCGTGACATTGGGGATGTTCTAGAGCTTCAGATTCCTTCACTACAGAAAAGAAAGAATGATTTCCTTGCAGAATGATCTGAAGATTCCCTGAGACCATCTTCAGGATGAGTGCTTTCTATATATTACATAGCCCAGTGCTTGACACCAAGTAAGCCCTCATTACGGGTAGCCTGGCTAAATTCCACTTTATGCCATGCACAGATCTAAGTGTTTTAAATGTAGTAGGAAATAGGCCTAGAGAGGGAAAGGAATTTGCTCAAGGCCACACAGCAGGTAATCATGGAACTATGCATGCTGAAGCTCAGGAAGTCTCTCTATAAAATCTGTAATCTTGGCTGGGCGCGGTGGCTCACGCCTGCAATCCCAGCACTTTGGGAGGCTGAGGCGGGTAGTTTGCTTGAGTTCAGGAGTTCAAAACCAGGCTGGCCAACATGGGGAAACTCTGTCTATTAAAAATACAAAAAGTAACCAGGCATGGTGGCATGCAACTGTAGCCCCGGCTACTCAGGAAGCCGAGGCATGAGAGTCGCTTGCACCTCGGAGGCAGAGGTTGCAGTGAGCTGAGATTGCACGACTGCATTCCAGCCTGAGCGACAGAGCGAGACTCTGTCTCAGAAGAATCTGTGATCTTAAACACAACTCTCAGCTGCCATGTATAGTTTACATATATGTTATTGTGTATATTAACAGATTGAAATACATTCTGAAGGTCATTCACACTGATGTGTATTTTAATTGTTCAGGACAGTAGCTGAAGTTTCCACCTGTCCTCACTTCTTACTCTGTGATCAGGGGCTCAACTACTGAAAGGCTACAAAATAAATATACTCTTTGACTCTTAGTTTCCTTATCTGTAAAATGGAGTTATTAGGAAATTAAATAAAAGCATATGTGAAAATGCATGACACACAGTAAAAACTTAATAAATAATTAACATTTTATTATAAGAAGAGAGAGTATACCATGGCAAATACATCATAAATCTGATTGCTTCCCTCTGTTAGTCTCCATGAGTTTTCTTTTTTACATTTATAGTCACAGGGGCCTCCCTCTGCAATGCTCGTTTCTTTAATGTTTTATTTCCTGTACCAGGACCGCTGGACTTTCTGAATCAGTTTCCATCCTGGAACTTCCTCAAGAGGCCTCAGGGAAGGATATAGGCTGTGGCTAAGTAGAATAAAGGCAGAACTTTAATCTCAGGTTCTTGTTTAAGGTGAATTTGTCTCCATTCCTAAAGACTCTTGTCTTGTTCCCAGCCCATTAAGTGCCCTGGAAACCCACAGAAGGAAAACACATACTGAAGATGCAATTAAATTTACGTATATCCCAAGACACAGAGACACTCGTCTCATCTTCCTTTCAGGTTTAACAAGCTTCTTTTTTAGGAGAGCCTCCAAATGAAACCCCATTACTGAAGTCTTGGGAAACACCACTCATTCATTCACAGAAAAATCTGGATGCTTACTTTCATTGATCCTATTTCAGGAACAAAATGTCTGAGGCCTCAAGAGGGCTCTTCCTCAAAAGGGCAAGACACAAGTATAGGAATCTCAGAGTCTTCCTGACCATAGATGTGTCCACTGCAATGGCTCAGGCAAGAGACAGTGGTGGCTTAGAATAAAGTGGGGATAGTGGACAAGGAAAGAAGTGGTGGGCTGAAGTTTGTTTTGGAGATAGAACCCACAGGACAGGCTAGCAGATTAGATGGGAATGAAGGAAAGGAAGAATCAGGGATGACTCCTGGATTTGTCTCAGTCTGAGACAAATCAGTCTGTGTCTGAGTCCTGCATGAAATGCTGCAAGTTCTAGGTTATTTCTGCATAGGGCATTGTTTGTGATAAAAAGTTTGGAAACAGCCAACAAGAAGAGATGGGTAAATAATTACATCTATGCAATGGAATGTGGTGGTGCCAGGTTAAAACAATAAAAAAGCCTCAAAGAAAAACATGTAGACCATATTGTTGACTTGAAAAACGTAACAGTATGTATAGTATGCTATCATTTGTATTAAAATACAAGGTGAATGTATACATAGCCCCATTTGCTTATATATGAATAGGATGTCTCTGGAAAGATATACCAAGAAGTCGGTAGCATTCGGTACTTCTGGGGAAAAGTTGGTGGGTAAGGACAGGGTGAGACGGAAGCTTGTTGTCTACTATTTTGTACTCTCTGAATTTTGAGTCATGTGACTATGTTGCTTTATTAGTTTTCTATTACTGCTGTAACAAATGATCACAAATGTAGTGGCTTAAAACAGTGCAAATTTATTATCTTATAGTTCTGTAGGGTAGAAGTTTGACACAGGTCTCACTGGGCTAAAATAAAGAGACTGGTGAGCTGCACTCCTTTCTGGAGGCTGGAGGGGAGACTGTTTCTTGGTCTTTTCTAGCTTCTAGAGTCTCCCTGCAGGCCTTGGCTCATGGCCCCTTCCTCTGTCTTCACAGTCAGCAGAGTGTCTCTGACTCTTCTCCCAAATTCATGTCTTCCTCTGACCACAGAGGGGAAAGGTTACCTACTTTTAAAGACTCCTGGGACTAAATTCACCCCATCCAGATAATCCAAGATAACTCGCCTCAAGGTACTTAATTACATTCACAGAGTCCCTTTTGCCATGTAAAGTCACATATTAACAGATTCTAGGGATTAGATACGAGCATGTTTGGAGGCCATTATTCTGCCTACTACAATTACTTATTCAAAAACAGTTTAAAACATAATGAAAAAATAGTGACTCCTCAGCTTTTTGGTTTGAGCCATCAGGTGGATAATTTACAGAGTACAGGGACTGAGGCAGCAGAAACAGGCTGGAGGAAGCAGAGAGTCGAGAGACTTGTTTGGGCATATTAAGTTTGAGATGCCAGTAGACTTTTCAGGGGTGATATCAGCTTGACTCTTGAATGTGTGGGTCTGGTGGTCATAGGGTTGTTAGGGCTGGAGATAGTAATTTGGGAGCTATCAGTGTATAGAAAGTGGTTAGAGTCATGAAACTGGCCAAGAGCACCTAGAGAGGGTTTGTGGAGGAAGGAGAAGCCCCAGGACTGTGCTCTGAAGCCTGCAGGTAGGTGAAGGAGGAAGAGGAAGCCAAGGAGGCCAAGAAGGAGCACCAGTGGGGATGCAGAAAAACCCCATTACCTCTTCCGGGAGGCTTCCCCACGCAGCCTGGATCTAAAGAGCCTCCATCCTACTCCCTAGTTGCCTCTATCACACCCCATTGTTCATTTTGTTTATGGGATGATCACAGTCTGTAATTCTCTTGTTTTGTTTCTTTGCTTATTGCCTGTCTTTCCCCACCGTGTTGTAAGTTTCATGACAGCAGAGCTTCGCCCATCTTGATCACTGCTGTATCCCCAGCACCTAGTCCAATACCTGGCTCAGAGTAGGCACTCAGTAAATGTTTGTTGAATGAATGAGCGAATGAATGGGTGGATGAAAACAAATTTAATTCCTCTACCCTTAATCCATAAACAAAGAAAATGGCTCTAAAATTTAAAAGTTAAGGGGAAAAAAAAGTGCAGCTCTCTTACATCCTCTGCGGACCGTTCCTCATGTTAGGGTCGCATAGGAGTTGTCTACTGAAAGCACCAGGAAGATACCTCTGTTCCACCTGTGCCACCTTGCTTGAAATCCTACCATTGTCATTCCCTGGAGTGAGGATCATTCTCTTAGCACAGTACCCAATAATTAGTAATCACTCAATACATTTGAGTTCTTCTTTTTTAAAATTATTATTCAGTCTTTAAAAAATGCAAATATCCCGGGAAAGATGGCCCACAAAGTATGAATTCGTGTCTCAGCAGAAATAGCTGAGGAAGAACCTGGTTTTTCCTTAAACTGGTTGTTTCCCCCACCAGCAGCACATGGCTTCATTTTTGCATTATCTGAGATTAGTCTACAGGGGTGGAGTTGCAGAAAGGGGGAAAGGGCTTTCCAGAAAATGCTAGGGAATCTAAAGCAAACTTCAATATCTGATTTTGCTGAGGCTCATGCCTGCACAGCATGAAGGTTGCTCTGCAAGCCACGTCAGCCACTGGCTTTTCATTTTGGGGTTGTTTGAGTCTCCCTGTGAGCTGAGCCAGGCAGTGGAGGAAATGAAGAGGCTCTCAAGGGAGGGGCAAGGGAAAGAGACAGGGCAGGGTGGGTGCAGCTGGCAGTGAGAGACTCTGCCTTTTCAACACGATGGCTCCTCCCGCTGCTGCTGCTGCTCCAGGAGACAGGTAAACATTCTGTGCAGGGTTGAGACTTCTCTTTCAGTTTCTTTCCTACTTGTCTGGAATTTGGGCTCACACAATATAAAGTGGGCATTCTGTAGCCTAAAGGGACTAGAAAGCAAGGCATCCCCCTCTTCCCTTGAGCTGTTTCCTAGGGTGCTATAGTCCCAAACCCCCAAATCAATTACATCATCTGACAACTGCTTGTGTGGACAGTGGGAAAGAATATTGTGCTTGGGGTATGTCTAAGGCTTATAAGAAAAGCCTTGAGCTGCAGGTTGAGTATCTTATGATAAGCAGTGTGGGAACCTGCAGCCAAATGTATATTGTTGGGTGAGTGTTCTCCATCTGTTCTAGATCGCTAACTAGATACTGAGTCTCTTGAGGATAAACCCATGCTCTAATCTAGACTTTTTGGTCCCCCAACACCCAGCACAGTGGATGGACATGGAGATTTGCCTACACTTCTACACCTGTGCTGTCCAAGATGTTGAGAACTTGAAGTGTACTCCAAGTGTAAAATATACCCTGATTCTGAAGACTCAGTAGGAAAAAAGAACAAAAAACGCTAATAATTTTTAAATGAGAACAAGTTCATATAATAGCATTTTGATATATTGGGTTAAATAAAATGTACTATTAAGATTACTGTTACATGCTTGTTTTTACTTCTTAAGTGCAGCTACTAAAACATTTTAAATTACACATGTGGCTTATGTTATGTTTCTATTGAACATCTCTGGTTTATATTGTGCTGGCCTCCCCCCTCCCATCCTTTCTTGCTCCCTTTAACCTCTAATCAGACTAGAGAGGTCCTTCTCGCTGGGCGTCTAAAGCCCTCAGAATCTTTTATTGGTCAGAGCAGGATCTCCTGGGTATTTTATATATGTCCAATCACTGATATACCTTAGCAAATGTGCTGATCATGTCATTTAAGCCTTCCCTATAATAGCACCCTTTGTTCTAAGGTAAAGAAATTCAGGCCAAGTGCAGTGGCTCATGCTTGTAATCCCAGCACTTTGGGAGGTTGAGGCAGGTAGATCACCTGAGGTCAGGAGTTCGAGACCAGCCTGGTCAACATGGTGAAACCCCCATCTCTACTAAAAATACAAAACTTAGCCAAGTGTGGGGGTGCGTGCCTATAGTCCCAGCTACTCAAGAGGCTGGAGAATCGCTGGAACCCGGGAGGTGGAGGTTGCAGTGAGCCAAATCAAGCCACTGCACTCCATCCTGGGTGACTGAGTGAGACTTCATCTCAAAAAAAGAAAGAAAGAGAGAAAGAAATTCAAGCAGCCGCAATTAGGAGAGGGATTGACTTTAATTGAGCATCTTTACAAATGTTATCTTCTTTAAATTTATTTTCATTTGGTTAGGTAGGCATTGTTTTCTCTGCTTTTTTCAGCTAAAGAGACTGAGACTCAAGAGCTCTGATAACCTGCCCCATCCCAAAGCATCCCCATAGTAAGAGATGCAGGGTCAGGGCTCGAACCCTGGTGCACCTGACTCAAAGAGCAAGTTTTCCCCCACCAGTAGCACGTGGCTTCATAGTTTGTATAACTTGAGATGAATCTACAGGGGTCTCCCCCCTCAACCTGCCTATGGAAGGGGCTCATTAAGGACACCCTGTATGATTTATTCTTTATCACGGATTTCTAGATTGTGCAAGAAACAAGTCCATCCAGGTCTTGGAGCACCTGAGTACATTCCAGTGCTGGCATCATCCCTAATTTACTAAGTGCCTTGGACAAGTAGCTTCTCGTCTCTATAAAACAAAGATAACCTTTACAGTTTGCGATCCTAAGCCTGTTAGGTGGGGAAAGTGGAAATTGAATTAGGCTGCCTTTGTCATTTTTTTGTTTGTTTTAGGAACAAGTTCTCACTGTTGCCCAGCCTGGAGTGCAGTGCTATTTATAGGCATGATCATAGCTCACTGCAGCCTCCAACTTCTGGGTTCAAGCAAGCTTTCTGCCTCATCCTCTCAAGTAGCTGGGACTACAGGTGTTCACCACCTCACTTGGCTGGCCTTGTAGCTTAATCCCTAATGGGTTACACCTGGAATTAGAGGAATTTTTTTTTTTTTTCTAAATAAGAATTGAAAAAAAAATCTGAGAGCCTATTATTTCTTCATGTCAAAATTTCTGTTGAATGTCTTGAACATTAAATTCCAGACAAATGAGTCCATGTCGTGTGGGTGGGCAGAAAACCTCAAGTTCATTTTTAAGGATTAGAGGGCTTTTGAAGGTTGCCTACTCAGCAGGCCGTTTCCAGAGCGGCTTCACGCTGGTGCATGTCTTGGAAGTTGTGATCTGGTATCATTGCTCTAATAGCTAGAAATCCTCATTATCTGTTTAGTGGATTGGAGAGGAGAGCCAGATCCTTTCATAAGTCTGCTTATTAATCCTCTCTGAAAAGCCATGTTATTAGAGCAGCATCAAAGCTGGGACGCCCTTAGGAGCTCCCTCGTTAAGACTCCGACAGCCTCTTCCTTTTTCAAAACTGGATGTAAAGCATGAATGGAGTCCAGCCTGAGGCTCTTCCCAGCTGTGCTGACTAGTCCAAAGGCAGTTAAGCTCCCATATACACCCCCGCCCCCAACCACCGCAACTCAGGCTTTACCCAAAATTCTTTATTCAATGCCTGCTGATTGCTGCTAAGAAGGCCTGTGAAGATTAATTTTCCAAATGAGTTGCCATTTCTTGTTCCAAATCCTTGGAGGGTAAATTTAACTGTCCCACAGTAGTCAGATCTTGCAAATGGATTTTGGGCTGACTAGTGATTTTTATCTGTTCAGCTAGGCTAAGCCATACATTAATTCACGTCAAGTCTTTGAGCCTTGATGTTTAAAAAAAAAAAAAAAATGGGTGAGGGAATACATCCTTTATCTACTTCCCTTTGAAATTTGGTTCTGGAGTTTGAAGGTGGCATTGGGGAAAAGGGACAGAAAGAATTGTTAGTTAGGCCTTGAGAACCTATTTCTTAGGCATGTCTATCTAGTACCAGTAAGGGCCTGCCTGTTGTTCCATGCATCCCCCTAACACTGTGTAGCTGTAAATAAAAGGAGGAAAAACATTTCACATAAACAATGGTCCGATTGAGTTACTTCTGGAAAACAGACAAACTCTCCCAAATCTTTCTTCTTTTTTGTGTGTGTGGCGGAGGGGGAGATGGAGTCTCACTCTGTTGCCCAGGCTGGAGTACAGTGGCGTGATCTTGGCTCACTGCAACCTCCGCCTCCCAGGTTCAAGCGATTCTTCTGCCTCAGCCTCCTGAGTAGCTGGGATTACAGGCTCCTGCCACCACAGCCAGCTAATTTTTGTATTTTTAGTAGAGGTGGGGTTTCACCACATTGGCCAGGCTGGTCTTGAACTCCTGACCTCAAGATCCACCTGCCTCGGCCTCCCAAAGTGCTGGGATTACAGGCGTGAGCCACCGCCCCCGACCTCTCCAAGATCTTTCAACATACCAACAATGGAGATTGTCAAGGCATATATGTTACCTTTAAATACAATTTTTTTCCTGTAAAAATCCATAAGAAACGACCAATGAAGGGTAACCTACCCTTGAGAAGCTTTAATGGGAAGAATAAGCTAAAGATGTTTTTCTGTAACTGCTAAAGCTTGTTATTTATTCCTTCCCCAATCCCCAAATCCATGACCTTTGAAAACAGGAGGCGTGTCTGAAAAAACAAGCAAAAATGACCTTAATCCTGACAAGGTTGTAAGTACATGTTATCAACCTAGGGAACAGTGTGGCACTTATAGAAACTGCTGAGGGAAATTTACATAAACTTATAATTAGGCTGAGAGCCTTTCAAAGCAGGGAGTACATAGTAGGCACTCAGTCAATGTGGAATAAACAGGAAGTGTTGAGGAGCCAACTCTTTGCTGACTTGCCATTCTTGCTGGGCCCTGTCGCCTGCTCCTGAAGTGGCTGCAAGGATTCTGCCTCCACTGAAGCACACACGTGCCCATTCTATGGGGGAAAGCCAAAGGGCCCTTCCTTTGGCTTTGCCCGTGTGGCTGCAGGGCTTGAAATCCTAAGGGATCTGGAGTGGCAGTGCAGTCCAGGGTGTGCTGGGTCTGCAGTGAAGATGAGGAAGGGGATGGAGAAGGAGGATGGAGAGACGATAGTTCCCGGGAGGGCGGACACTTTCACTGCCCCTAAAGGCACTGCAAGCCCTGGGTGGGAGGCTTCTGGGGCAAACGGCTAGATGGTGGACACCCCTCTTCCCTCTGGGTGGTCCAGGAAGTTTTTCCTGAAAGTGGCACAAAAAAAAAAAAAAAAAAAAACCAGGCTGGAATGTCTGTCGAGTGATGGAGTGATGGAAAGTAGGTCAGAGAAGGGAATGAGGGGCAAGAGGATCTGATTTCACTTGCTCTCTTTCCTTTACAACTCTCCCTTTTACTTTACAGTATACACATGTTTAACATCTACTCTGCACAAGGCTTTGATTTTCAAAATGAGCTACATATAAAGTGACTCCAACATGACTCAGGCGCTGAGTCTTGGGGACACAGATTAAGGGGACATTTACTGAGATGGGTTTTAAAATAGAATCCACTAGGATTCTAATTCTATTTTAAAACCCATCTCAGTAAAAGTAGAGATAGTCTAACCCTTGCTCATCACATATCAAAATAGATCCATTGCAGGAAAACAAAAAAACAAAAAAATAAAAAACAACAACCGGCTCATTGCAAAGCCTCTTCACTGACCTATATTAAAAGTAGCAGGCATTACTAGAAAGAGATCGGAGTGGCAAGATAAATTATGAGCTCTGTTAGGTGCAAGAAGAAGAGATGCTCTGTAAATAGGAGGAAGAAGAAGAAGAAGGAGGAGGAGGAGGAGGAGGAGGAGGAGGAGAATAAGAAGAAGGGAAGAAGGAGGAGGAGGTAGGAGGAGGGAAGAAGGAGGAGGAGGTAGGAGGAGGGAAGGAGGAGGAGGAGTGGGAGGAGGAGGAGGAGTGGGAGGAGGAGGAGGAGGAGTGGGAGGAGGAGGAGGAGTGGGAGGAGGAGGAGGAGGAGGAAGAGGAAGAGGAGAAAATCTCTAAGGGTTGTAAAAAAAAAGTTTAACTGTCAGGAGAATTTTTTTGCCCCCAGGTGCTGTGTTCACAGGCAACTTCCATTATTCCCACGCTGCCTTTGGCAATTCCTTTCACCTCTCAACACTTCTTTGAAAAAGTATCTTTACTTTTCAAAACTTGTTTTCTCAGTACCGGAGAGCTTAGCCTTTTCAACTCAGTCTTCCCCTTCTCCATCTCCTAATTCCCATTCTCTCCTTTCTTCCTGGACCACTTCCTCTCTTTGGTTTTCAGCCTCTGGGAGGCAGACACCCCCAGGCAAAGCCAGTTCTCTCTGCAGCCTGTTCATTTTAAATTTTTTTCTCTCTGCTCCTCTCATCCTTCTCTCTTTTAGCACAATATATAGTCCCTGTAGAAAAATTAGAAAACAGGTCAGGTGTGGTGGCTCACACCTATAACCCCAACACTTTGGGAGGTGGGAGGATTATTTGAGCCAAGGAGTTTGAGGCCAGCTTGGGCAACATAGGAAGCCCTCATCTCTATTTTTTTTTTTTTTCTGAGGCAGAGTCTCTCCCTGTCGCCCAGGCTGGAGTGCAATGGAGCGATCTGGGCTCACTGCAACCTCCGTCTCCTGGGTTCAAGCAATTCTCCTGCCTCAGCCTCCTGAGTAGCTGAGATTACAGGTATGCACCACCATACCCAGCTAATTTTTGTATTTTTAGTAGAGACGGGGTTTCACTGTGTTGGCCAGTCTGGTCTCAAACTCCTGACCTCGTGATCCGCCCGCCTAAGCCTCCCAAAGTGCTGGGATTACAGGCATGAGCCACTGCGCCCGGCTCTATTTTAATAATGAAATTAAAATTTTTTAAAAAGGGGAAATGCAGAGGTATAATAATAAAGAATATGAAAGTCACCAGAAATCTCAGCACCAAGAGATAATTACTACTCTCATTTTTGGTATTTACTTTTCCATGATATGGACATGGAAAGATGGCCATAATATATTAAGCGGGGAAAGAGTAAACAAGATACACTTGCAAGCACACATACACACAGCATGTTGATTTTGATGGAGTGTATTTGACATTCTGTTGGCTTATCTGCCTTTTCTTGACCCAACAATATGGTGTGAACATCTTTTCTTGTCGAGAAGTTTGTTTTCCCAGTTACTTTAATGGCTAAATTGTATTCCATCTCATGGATGTCCTACAATTTCCACAACCATCCACCACTACTGGGTATCAAGGTTGTTTCTCAATTGCTGCTGGTGTAAATGACACAGTAGTCCCCTACTTTACCCCTGGATCTTTGTACACATTCTCTTAATTGTGTCATTGGGATTAATTCCTCTAAGTGGAGTTGCTGAGTCTAAGGAGTATGGACATTTTCATTGCTTTTTTTTTTTTTTTTTTTGAAACGGAGTTTTGCTCTATTGCCCAGGCTGGAGTACAATGGCATGATCTTGGCTCACTGCAACCTCTGCCTCCTGGGTTCAAGCAATTTTCCTGCCTCAGCCTCCAGAGTCGCTGGGATTACAGGCACCCAACCACCACACCCGGCACATTTTTATATTTTTAGTAGAGACGAGGTTTCACCATGTTGGCCAGGCTGGTCTCAAACTCCTGTCCTTGGGTGATTCACCAGCCTTGGCCTCCCAAAGTGCTAGGATTACAGGCATGAGCCACAGGGGCTGGCCTTCGTTGCTTTTTGATACCCACCACCAAATTTCCCTTCAGAGAGATGATTACAAGTTGCCTTCTTGCTAGAAAGTGTCTGTCTGCAGAAGACTTCTCTGGGCTGAGCATTTTAATTATTTTTAAAAATTAGTTTCAAATTGTTTTAACTTAATTTATTTGGTTTTTAGAGTTGGAACTTCTTTAAAGACATAGATATCTTCGACCATCTTCACGTGTCTTTCTCCCAATAGGAGCATTATAGAACATCAGTTAGGTGCAGAGACTGGGCAGTGCACCTGTGTGCAAGGACAGGAGACACGCATCCTCCCTGAAGGAGTGACAGTCTAGGGAGGAAGGCAGACTGCAGCCAAGGTAACAGATAACAGCTCTGTGTGAGGAATGCTACGATTGCAGGCGCTGTGTGGGGGTCCCGCCTCCACCAAAGCCCTCCCGTGAGGGAGGGGGATGCAGGGGTGGGGTGGAGTGTGCACAGGCAAGAACAAGCCTGGGGCACTGAGAAACTGCAAGAAGCCCAGGCTGGCTGCAGCATAAGGTGTAAGAGAGCTTGGCTGGGAGGTGGCAGGACTCAGATCATGCCAGGCCTTTCATGCCTGAGTAGGCAACCATTGTCAGTCAGGTTCACGCACAGTAATCCCACGCACGAGGTAACATGCATGTGGAAGAGAACAGATGCTTCGCTGGCTGTCCTCTTGCCCCAGTCACTTTTTAACAAATCACTAAAAGGTCCTGGGTTACTATCGACCCCTACAGCACTTGTGTGGGATAAGGAAGGGATGTCCCTAACGAAACAAACACATTTGGTTCTATATGAATTACATACATAAAATTATTAAATCCAAGATAATAGAAAATTAGTGTTTTTAGTCACAATACCCAGGATTTGAAAGTCTCTGGGATGTAACAATTCGCCATAAGCTAGTTTTAGTCATAAAATAATTTTCATGGGGACAACATTTTCTGTGGCAATTTTACCTGCTTGTTCCAGTGTTTTTTTTTTTGAGACGGAGTCTCCATCTGTCGCCCAGGCTGGAGTCAGTGGTGCAATCTTGGCTCACTGCAACCTCCGTCTCTTGGGTTCAAGTGATTCTTCTGTCTCAGCCTCCTGAGTAGCTGGGATTACAGGCATGCACCACCATGCCCTACTAATTTTTGTATATTTAGTAGAGATGGGCTTTTACCATGTTGGCCAGGCTGGTCTTGAACTCCTGACCTCAGGTGATCCACACCCCCACTAGGCCTCCCAAAGTGCTGGAATTATAGGCATGAGCCACCATGCCCGGCTCAGTATCTTATTTTCTATAAAAATGGTCACTAGAATTGATAGTCTTTCTTGTGACATTCTGGATAAGTAGCTTTTTATAATTGTTTTAAAAGTATCTATATTTTCCACTCCTTGCTGATACCACCAAAGTTAATGTATCCTAAGAGCTACGACGGTTTTAGGAAAATGTGTCTGTCTGGAATATTATTACTGAAAATATATTGAGGCACTTCATGGGAGGCAATTAGATTTTATTAATCTACTTATTTATTTATTTTTTGAGGTGCATTTGTTGTCTTGCTCTGCCACCCAGGCTTGAACGCAGTGGCACGATCATGGCTCACTGCAGTCTCAACCTCCTGGGCTCAAGCAATCCTCTGCTCTCAGCCTCCCAAGTAGCTGGGACTACAGGCATGTACCAACATGCTGGCTAATTTTTGTATAGAAACAGAGTTTCACCATGTTACCTAAGTTAGTTTTGAACTCCTACGCTCAAGCAATCCTCCTGCCTCTCAAAGTGTTGTGATTACAGGTGTGAGCCACTACACCCAGCCATGTCAACTAGATTTTAGAAAGCGACTTCAGGATTTTAGTTCCTCTTTCACCAATGCTTCATCAGTATCACTCTTCCTCCTATGTTTCTCAATTTCAATTGTATATTTTTAATGGTTGCGGAAGCTCATATTTATCATAATTTTTCAATTTATGCATGTCATCTAGAATACTGAAAAGACCTTGAGATATTCTTTATCATAAACTTCTCTTTTAAGGAGATATTATTGCTTCCAATATAGAAAAAAATTAATTTTGCTATTGACCTTCAGAATGTAGAGGATTACAGATGTGAGCCACCTCACCCGGGCAGGACTTTTTAACATTGTATTCACTATTGGCTTTAAAGAATAGGCAACCTGGCAGGGCGTGGTGGCTCACGCCTGTAATCCTAGCACTTTGGGAGGCTGAGGTGGGTGGATTATCTGAGGTCAGGAGTTCGAGACCAGCCTGCCCAACATGGTGAATCCCCCATCTCTACTAAAAATACAGAAGATTAGCGGGGTGCAGTGGCGCGTGCCTGTAATCCCAGCTACTTGGGAGACTGAGGCAGGAGAATCACTTGAACCTGGGAGGCGGAGGTTGCAGTGAGCCGAGATCAGGCCACTACACTCCAGCCTGGGCAACAGAGCAAGACTTCATCTCAAAAAAAAAAAAAAAAAAAAAAGAATAGGCAGCCTTAGAATCTTTTGGGGACTTATGCTGAAATCCATTAAGTTTATCATCAATTTTTTTCATCTTTGTTGTATCCCTGCTCCCTCAAATCATTATAGCCTATGTTCAGTGTTTTTGTTGGTGATGGTCGACCAAAAACCTAAATAATCCATCTCCAGCAGTATCATTTACTGTAGGAAAAAAATTAATGTTTACCTATAGATATATTCGAATATTGAAAATTTACAAATCTAAAAATAATTGTCAACTGTTCCACATGGCTTACATCAGGAAATGTACCTCAAGTTATTTAACTGTGTGATATTTAGCATTTCTTACAAGATTCACAATGATTTCAGTCAACAAATCTGCTATATTTTAATTATTTGGTTTTGCTTTTCATCTGCTAAATAATGTGTAAATGTTATTTGGTGTTTATACAAATATATTGTATATAATATTTGTACAATAATATACAAGTATATCTTTATATAAACAAATATATATTGTATATATACAAATATATTGCATATTTGAAATATATATTTGTATACTGCTCTAAGTTCTACTAAGCTTCTATGCTTTTTGTAAATGAAGAAAATTCCTGTTATTATGCTGCTTATACATTTTTGTAGATGATCCTCTAAATACTAGATATTGTCTTGCCAAAACAGAATTGAGTTTATTATGTATTCAATGTAATATTTTCCTCATCATATAAATCTGTTTTGTGGCACAAATAATTATATATTTCTAATCAGCTTTGAAATTTGAATACTTAGCATTCCTATTGATGTTTATTTCAGATTCTTCACGTTTACTAAAAAAATGTGCTAAGTGCTGTAGAATCTTTGCCATTTTCCAGATGATTTTTTGTTCTCAAAGAGGTGGCAAAATACAGAGTCCTTTGAAGTACAGTAAAATAATCAGAATCTAGTCATTATCATTTCTCCTCACCATTTGGAAACAAGTTGTGTCCATTATATTTCCAAAAACTTCCAACCTGTATTATCTTTTGTAAAGATAACAAATTTCTTACTTGAGTTGAATAATTTTCAGCAAGAGTACATGTTTGTTTCCTCTTCAAACTACTTGGCCATGTGTTTGAATTCTTTGCGTTTTTAAAGTTACTTTGTTTTTAGATTCATCGATTATGGTTGACAATGGAACTAAAAGATAAATTCACATCTCACATTTCTGTGACACTTTCACTGAAACAAACAGCCCTAAACTCTCTATTTTCTTTTGGTATTCCACCCTTTTCTCCCTAAATTTATTCAATAATCCAAATAGTTTTACTTTACTTTTTATCTAGACAGCTTTTCATCTTCTGGTTTTAGTTTGATTTTTTTTTCTTATCAGTATCCTGGGAGAAATAATATTATATTAGCTTATTAAATGTTAAAGAAATATTATTAAGGCCAGGCACGGTGACTCACGCCTGTAATCCCGGCATTTTGGGAGACCGAGGCAGGTGGATCACGAGGTCAGGAGTTCAAGACCATCCTGACCAACATGGTGAAACCCCGTCTCTACTAAAAATACAAAAATTAGCTGGGCATGGTGGCGCATGCCTGTAATCCCAGCTACTCAGGAGGCTGAGGCAGGAGAATTGCTTGAACCCGGGAGGTGGAGGCTGCAGTGAGCTGGGACCATGCCACTGTACTCCAGCCTGGGCATCAGAGTGAGAGACTATCTCAAAAAAAAAAAAAAAAGTATATATATATATATATATAATTAAAACATAATAGAGTAGTTTATCCTAGAACTTAAAACTTTAAAATATATACATAATAAGCCATGAAACTTTACCAGCAGTTAAGTTTTCTCCTGAAGAAATTTTCTTTAACAACCCATAAACAATAGCTATGATACAATTAGCAATTCATGATATAATAGTCTCTAATTTATGAATATAAAATAATTATTTTATGAATATATAATGGCCTTGATCATTAATTACCACAAAAGTGAGTTGTGTAATAATAAAAATCTGTAGATCTAAATTAGGAATTCAGAGCTACCATTCAGGCAAACAACATGAACTGTAATGCAAAACTTCAAATTTAGCCAATGCACAAATACTAACACAGGATTTTTTTAAAAATTAGATAAAAATCAAAACAAGAGTTGGAAAACAACTCCTTGTTTGGAAGCACTAGTTATTGTGGCACTCGTTACTAAAGCCAGTAAGGTCTTTGTCAAACACTCTCTGTTTCAGCTTATGAAGTAAATGTCAATCCTGTTAGAAAGCCTATTTCCATCTGAAAGAAAGTTGTCATAAAAAAGGATTTTTGTTAGAGAAGACATTTTATTGTTATTTGCCAGAAAATTATTGTAATAAGAATATGTCATCTACCTTTAGAGTTAGCAGTTAAATAAAAAAGTGAAAAAAATTCAACATAATGATGTCTGTGATGTGGATAATTTCTTTCTTTCTTTTCTTTTCTCTCTCTCTTACTTTCTTTCGAGTTTCACTCTTGTTGCCCAGGCTGGAGTCCAATGGTGTGGTCTTGACTCACTGCAACCTTCACCTCCTGGGTTCAAGCGATTCTCCTGCCTCAGCCTCCCGAGTAGCTGGGATTACAGGCACGCACCACCATGCCTAGCTAATTTTTTATATTTTTAGTAGAGACAGGGTTTCTCCATGTTGGTCAGGCTGGTCTTGAATTCCCAACCTCAGGTGATCTGCCCGCCTCTGGCCTCCCAAAGTGCTGGAATTACAGGTTGGATAGTTTCTTTAGATGTCATGCCCTTGAGCAATAAACAACCTGAAAAACTGTCCTTAGCTCCAAAATTTACATAGTCATTACAGCTAATAAAGATAATATAGAAACAATCTATGTAGTAAATGGAGGCATAGTTTAAGGGATTGTGAGACCGTTGTTGTTTGCTAACTGTGACCTTGAGCAATTTACTTATCACTCAGTTACCTCAGCTACAAATGGGGTTATGTATGCTTCATCCTTCAAACTGCTGACCGGAGGTCACACGAGATATCCCCAGCTCTGAGTAGTCAACGAAATCATAAGATGTGCATAAGGTTTCCATTTTGCACTTGTTAAAAATGTGCTTGCGGCCAGGCACAGTGGCTCATGCCTGTAATCCCAGTGCTTTGAGAGGCCTAGGCTGGTGGATCACCTGAGGTCAGGAATTTGAGACAAGCCTGGTGAAACATGGTGAAACTCCATCTCAACTAAAAATACAAAAATTAGTTGGACATTGTGGTGGGTGCCTGTAATCCCAGCTACTCGAGAGGCTGAGGCAGGAGAATCGCTTGAACCTGAGAGGCGGAGGTTGCAGTGAGCCGAGATCACGCCACTGCACTCCAGCCTGGGCAACAGAGTGAGACTCTTGTCTAAATAAATGAATAAGTAAGTAAAATGTACTTGCTTAAATTTTTTTTTATTTTGTTTTTAAATTGAATGAAGGATATGCGCAGAGCCAGTAAAGGATGGTAATATGGGATCAGTTCCTGTTAAGTCACCGGTGGACAGTTCTGGCTTCACGTGTTCACCGGTGCTCTTTTGTAGGAGCCCAAGATGCTGACAGTTTAATTTTCTTAGGATGCCAAATGTTAAGGCACTTGTTTGATGTTTGCAAATAAGCTGCTGTGCAAAATGAAAACCTGATGGTGATCTTAAAAGCAACCCCAACCAATGAATGTCTCTGTAACAAACCTCAAGAGGACACAGGGTTTCTATTTTGAGAAATGAAATTCTGCAAAAACAACCAAAAAAAACATTTAAAGTCCTAGAAATGGTGAGAGTATTGACTTCAGAGGAAGCCAGGAGGAAGTTTGCTCAAACATCCCCCTCCCGTCTGCTCCTGATGGCTCCATTTGATTAAGGCAGCACATTTGTGGCCAGCCTGAAAATGAGCAAAGGGTGTGTGTCCAAGTTCTCATTCATTCACTGAGCATTTATTGAGGCCTGCTGTGTTCCAGGCACTGGCCTAGAAGCCAGGGAGATGAGTGAAATCAGACATGATTTCAGTCCACTGGGCTCTTGAAGTCTAGTTCATGAACTGTCTTTCTTGTCCTCTGTCTTCCTAGGTTCTGTTCCTCCCTCCTTCTGCATCCTAAGTGACAGCCTTCCTTTCACCCTTAGGTGTGCAATTCTCCATCTCTTAGCAATGATTTCAGATGTTCATTGAAGGGAAAATGGCTGCATGTTCCAGCTGCTATGCCTTCACTCCAAGCACCCTCCCATCTGGTATAACCACAACCTCAGCACTGCCTATAGGAATCCTTCCTACGCATCCCTGACCACAACAAATGCCACCTCCTCCATGTAGTCTTCCCTTGTCACTCAAGTTGGAAACAACCTGCTCCTCCTTTCTCATCCAATAGCCCTGTCTTCGTACATCTTTTTAGCTTTGATGATACTACCTAACTTTTGTTACAGCTGCTATGGTTGCCACGGATATTTTCCTCGCTAAATAGGGATGGGGTTGAGCGTGGGGCAACACTCCCTAAATCCAGGGCCCATGTCTCATTCTTCTCTATCCTTGCAACCTGTCTCACACTGCTAAGGACATACCACATGCTAAAGAAAAGTTTGACTGAATTGGATTTTTTTTTCTTTGATTTTAGCTGCCCAGAATTAGACTGATCAATCCCCGTAGTGGCATTCTTACATCATGGGTCCACGAACTGTTCTTATGTTCTATTTATTTCATATTTTTGAGTCTTCCTTGTTCTCCATTTCCCATCCACTCCACCCATCCCACCCCACTCCTGTTATAGACACACTCTCTTGTTTTATTAAAGTGTGACCTTCGAATCTATCTTCCATAATGTTATTTGCACACTTGTGTAAGCTTGAGTTATACTTGTCATTGTTGGGATTGAATTTGCCTTCGGCTAAGGGAATGAAACACCTCCACTGGAATTTCAGGCACCAGCACCTACAAGGAAGTGTTTTGACTCTTGGAATCAGGGCAGGAGGTAGTCAGCAGCTTAGTCCAGGGGTGGCGGACTTATCCTGCTTCCGCTTCTGCTTCTTCTCCAGGCTCCCCCAACCTCAGAGCCTCCTTGTCACCTCAAGCCCGGACTCTGCCCCTCTAGTAGAGCCTTTCTACACAGCCGCTGCACTGCCAGCCAGGAGGCTCCAGGGGGAATTCTTGTGTCCAAGCGATTGCTGTCCTCTTGACACATCGCTATTTGAGAACACCCATTTCTGTACCTCCTGAATCTTTTGGCTTGCACCCCTGGATGTAGCATAGCACACTCTTGGCAAATAAGGCAAAATGCTCCTCTCTTGCCCTATGATGAAGAAATGCCATGGGTCCTTAGATCAGCAGTTCTCAAACTCTTTGGCCTCCAGACCATGTACACTCTCAAAAATTACTAAGGAACCCAAAACGCTGTTGTTTATGTAGTTTATGTCTATTTATATTGACCATATCAGAAATTAAAACTAAGAAAACTTAAAAATATTTATCTAATCCCCTTAGAAAATAGTACTAAAGCCATTACATCTTAAACATAACAATTTTTATGAAATATAACTGTATTTCCCAGAGCACGAAGAATTTAGTGAAAAGAGCAGCACTGTTTTATGTGTGTGCAAATCTCATTATTCATACCTAGCTCAATAAAAGACAGCTGAGTTCTCAGGTCTGCCTTTGCACTCAGTCTCGTGCCATACCACATGTCACATAGACTTTGGGAAATTCCACTGTATGCTTGAGAGAAACTGAGAGTGAAAAAAGGCAACTGGTATCTTAGTATTATTAAGAGAGTGGTTTTGACCTCATGAACCCTCTGAAAAGATCTCTGGAACCCCCAGGGGGTCCCTGGACTACACTTTGAAAACTGCTGCCTAGATCATTGGTTTCTTGATGACAAGTCCATTTTCTATTCATCCTTACAGACTGGGTTATTTATTTATTTTAACTTAAAGACCAATGTAATAGGACAGACTGGGTTTTAAACCAACTATGTAGTTGGCACTCAGTAAACCTTGCTTGAATTGTTTGAAAATGTCTGTGTCATGAGGGTTTATCGCTCCATCATCAGCATCCAGGGACGTGCTATACTCACTCTAGTGATGCTGCTGTTGCTGAAGGCGTTTGGATTCTCCTTGGAGACTGGCCTTTAGAGAAATCGGTAGTTCTGTTGAATATCCTCAGTGATGCCATATCTTTGTTCTCTGAGGAGCACTTTGATTTTTGGGAACAGCCAGAGTGATGAAATCTGGTTTCTAATATGAGTAGTCAAATTGGGTAACACCATATTTTGGATTTGTAAAAGGGAATACTGTCTTCCTAAAACTGGGATGGCAGATCTACTTTAATGGCCATTTCTCTAATTTTATACACATATTTACACCTATGCAAATGATATTTGTCGCAGTTTAATAATTACATCATCATTTCAAGAGTAAAAAGTGAAAACAAAGTAGTAAATCTAAATTTACTACTAGGTGACCAGTTAGATAAACTGTGAGCAACCATAGAACAGAACACTCTGAAGCGGAAGAAAGGAATGAGAAAAATTCTGTATGTATTAATAATAAATAAACTCCTAGATATATTTAGTGAAAAAGCAAAAGGCAAAACAAAGTATGTAGTATACTATCATTTGTAAAGAAGACGCCTGTATGGTGAGTGTGTGTCTGTGTCTATGTGTTTGCTCATGTATGTATAAGGTGCACAATAAACTGGGCATGTGGTTTCCTCCAGGGAGGAGAGCTAGATGGCTGGGGTCAAGAGCAGGTGAGCAGCTTTTCCAGGACTGTCCTTTTGTACCTTTTGAATTCTAAAACCATCTGAATGTGACCTAATGAAACATAAACTTTAAAAGTCCCAAACTGAAAAGATGATGATGTCCTCCCCTTACAAAATTAAAAATAACAACAATTTTAACACTTAGAAAACCTATTCTCTAAAAGAATTCTGTGTATTTCCTGGCCAATAACACAATTGTTAGAAGAAATGTACAATGCACCAGGTGACATGTGGAAGGGGACAGGCACTTGTGAAAATATTCACCTTTTTCTTAATCACGTCTTGTTCCTCTTCTCATCCTTGCTTCATTTCACAAATAGGGGAACTGAGTCCAAATAGGTGAAGTGACTCATCAGTGCCGCCTAGGCTCTTGGTTCCAATGCTTGCCTTGTTAGAGAGGGGATTTCCAGACTGCTCCTGCAGCTCTCTCCGCTAGGATGTGGTAGGAGTAGGGGGAGGAGGGGGTGGCAGATCCTCTTTCATTTGGCCTTAAGCGTACCTCCCTCTTCGCCTCTCACCCTGAGCAGGGCTGGCGCCTGAGGCCAGTGAACACCTGTGGTGGTGGCTGTGGGACAGCATCTTCCCCTGCTCTTTCTCTTCCTTCTTCCCCTTGGCCACCCACACCCAGGCAGGTGTCCTCGCCAACCCCAGGACACTGCTCTTGGTGTTTCATAGGCACGTGTCCTCTTTTTCTGAAATTAACATTACCCAGTTCACTATCATCTACTTTACCAGAGTACTTTGGGCTCTTTCAAATCAATTTCTGCTTCAAAGGATAAAGAGTTGTCATCAGCTAAGAGGTTCAAAAGTCTGTGGTGTAGGCTCTCCAAAATTCTGGCACAGGTCAGGTGACCCTGGCTTTTATAAAGGAGTCTTTGGCATTCATTCATTCATTCATTCATTGAAGAAATATGCATTGGACCTATTCATTGCATGAGGCACTTTCTAGGCACTGGGGATGAAATGTTGGCCAAAACAGATAAGGTCTCTGTTCTTATGAAGCTCACATTCACATGATGAGAGGCTGACAGTAATCAAGCAAACAAATAAATGATCAAGGTAACTTCAGATACTAATAGATG